>NW_026728047.1:1563392-1876071 GCF_030684315.1 Stegostoma tigrinum | reverse complement strand
CTCTGTTTCTCGCCCTCTGTTTCAGCCCAACTGTTTCAGCCCCTCTGTATCAGCCCCTCTGTTTCAGCCCCTCTGTTTCTCGCCCTCTGTTTCTCGCCCTCTGTTTCAGCTCCTCTGTTTCAGCCCCTCTGTTTCAGCCCCTCTGTTTCTCGCCCTCTGTTTCTCGCCCTCGGTTTCAGCCCCTCTGTTTCTCGCCCTCTGTTTCAGCCCCTCTGTTTCTCGCCCTCTGTTTCAGCCCCTCTGTTTCAGCCCCTCTGTTTCAGCCCCTCTTTTAAAGCCCTTCTGTTTAAGCCCCTCTGTTTCAGCCCCTCTGTTTCTCGCCCTCTGTTTCAGCCCCTCTGTTTCTCGCCCTCTGTTTCAGACCCTCTGTTTCAGCCCCTCAGTATCAGCCCCTCTCTTTCAGCCCCTCTGTTTCTCGCCCTCTGTTTCTCGCCCTCTGTTTCTCGCCCTCTGTTTCTCGCCCACTGTTTCAGCCCCTCTGTTTCAGCCCCTCTGTTTCAGCCCATCTGTTTCAGCCCCTCAGTTTCAGCCCCTCTGTTTCAGCCCCTCTGTTTCTCGCCCTCTGTTTCTCTTTCTCTGTTTCTCGCCCTCTGTTTCAGCCCCTCTGTTTCTCGGCCACTGTTTCAGCCCCTCTGTTTCTCGCCATCTGTTTCAGCCCCTCTGTTTCAGCCCCTCTGTTTCTCGCCCTCTGTTTCAGCCCCTCTGTTTCAGCCCCTCTGTGTCAGCCCCTCTGTTTCAGCCCCTCTGTTTCAGCCCCTCTGTTTCTCGCCCTCTGTTTCTCGCCCTCTGTTTCAGCCACTCTGTTTCAGCCCCTCTGTTTCAGCCCCTCTGTTTCTCGCCCTCTGTTTCTCGCCCTCTGTTTTTCGATCTCTGTTTCTCGCCCTCTGTTTCTCGCTCTCTGTTTCAGCCCCTCTGTTTCAGCCCCTCTGTTTCAGCCCCTCTGTTTCAGCCCCTCTGTTTCAGCCCCTCTGTTTCTCGCCCTCTGTTTCTCGCCCTCTGTTTCTCGCCCTCTGTTTCTCGCTCTCTGTTTCTCGCCCTCTGTTTCTCGCCCTCTGTTTCAGCCCCTCTGTTTCAGCCCCTCTGTTTCAGCCCCTCTGTTTCTCGCCCTCTGTTTCTCGCCCACTGTTTCTCGCCCTCTGTTTCAGCCCCTCTGTTTCAGCCCCTCTGTTTCAGCCCCTCTGTTTCAGCCCCTCTGTTTCTCGCCCTCTGTTTCTCGCCCTTTGTTTCTTGCCCTCTGTTTCTCGCTCTCTGTTTCTCGCCCTCTGTTTCTCGCCCTCTGTTTCAGCCCCTCTCTTTCAGCCCCTCTGTTGCAGCCCCTCTGTTTCTCGCCCTCTGTTTCAGCCCCTCTGTTTCTCGCCATCTGTTTCTCTCCCACTGTTTCTCGCCCTCTGTTTCAGCCCCTCTGTTTCAGCCCCTCTGTTTCAGCCCCTCTGTTTCTCGCCCACTGTTTCTCGCCCTCTGTTTCTCGCCCTGTTTCAGCCCCTCTGTTTCAGCCCCTCTGTTTCAGCCCCTCTGTTTCAGCCACTCTGTTTCTCGCCCTCTGTTTCTCGCCCTCTGTTTCTCGCCCTCTGTTTCTCGCCCTCTGTTTCAGCCCCTCTGTTTCAGCCCCTCTGTTTCAGCCCCTCTGTTTCTCGCCCGCTGTTTCTCGCTCTCTGTTTCTCGCCCTCTGTTTCTCGCCCTCTGTTTCAGCCGCTCTGTTTCAGCTCCTCAGTTCCTCGCTCTCTGATTCTCGCCCTCTGTTTCAGCCAGTCTGTTTCTCGCCCACTGTTTCAGCCCCTCTGTTTCTCGCCATCTGTTTCAGCCCCTCTGTTTCAGCCCCTCTGTTTCTCGCCCTCTGTTTCAGCCCCTCTGTTTCAGCCCCTCTGTTTCAGCTCCTCTGTTTCAGCCCCTCTGTTTCAGCACCTCTGTTTCTCGCCCTTTGTTTCTCGCCCTCTGTTTCAGCCCCTCTGTTTCTCGCCCTCTGTTTCAGCCCCTCTGTTTCAGTCCCTCTGTTTCAGCCCCTCTGTTTCCGCCCCTCTGTTTCAGCCCCTCTGTTTCAGCCCCTCTGTTTCAGCCCCTCTGTTTCTCGCCCTCTGTTTCAGCCCCTCTGTTTCAGCCCCTCTGTTTCAGCCACTCTGTTTCAGCCCCTCTGTTTCTCGCCCTCTGTTTCTCGCCCTCTGTTTCTCGCCCTCTATTTCAGCCCCTCTGTTTCAGCCCCTCTGTTTCAGCCCCTCTGTTTCTCGCCCTCTGTTTCTCGCCCTCTGTTTCTCGCCCTCTGTTACTCGCTCTTTGTTTCTCTCCCTCTGTTTCTCGCCCTCTGTTTCAGCCCCTCTGTTTCAGCCCCTCTGTTTCAGCCCCTCTGTTTCATCCCCTCTGTTTCAGCCCCTCTGTTTCAGCCCCTCTCTTTCTCGCCCTCTTTTTCTCGCCCTCTGTTTCTCGCCCTCTGTTTCAGCCCCTCTGTGTCAGCCCCTCTGTTTCAGCCCCTCTGTTTCTCGCCCTCTGTTTCTCGCCCTCTGTTTCTCGCTCTTTGTTTCTCGCACTCTGTTTCTCGCTCTCTGTTTCTCGCCCTCTGTTTCACGCCCTCTGTTTCAGCCCCTCTGTTTCAGCCCCTCTGTTTCTCGCCCTCTGTTTCTCGCCCTCGGTTTCAGCCCCTCTGTTTCTCGCCCTCTGTTTCAGCCCCTCTGTTTCTCGCCCTCTGTTTCAGCCCCTCTGTTTCAGCCCCTCTGTTTCAGCCCCTCTTTTAAAGCCCTTCTGTTTAAGCCCCTCTGTTTCAGCCCCTCTGTTTCTCGCCCTCTGTTTCAGCCCCTCTGTTTCTCGCCCTCTGTTTCAGACCCTCTGTTTCAGCCCCTCAGTATCAGCCCCTCTCTTTCAGCCCCTCTGTTTCTCGCCCTCTGTTTCTCGCCCTCTGTTTCTCGCCCACTGTTTCAGCCCCTCTGTTTCAGCCCCTCTGTTTCAGCCCATCTGTTTCAGCCCCTCAGTTTCAGCCCCTCTGTTTCAGCCCCTCTGTTTCTCGCCCTCTGTTTCTCTTTCTCTGTTTCTCGCCCTCTGTTTCAGCCCCTCTGTTTCTCGCCATCTGTTTCAGCCCCTCTGTTTCAGCCCCTCTGTTTCTCGCCCTCTGTTTCAGCCCCTCTGTTTCAGCCCCTCTGTTTCAGCCCCTCTGTTTCAGCCCCTCTGTTTCAGCCCCTCTGTTTCTCGCCCTCTGTTTCAGCCCCTCTGTTTCAGCCCCTCTGTTTCAGCCCCTCTGTTTCAGCCCCTCTGTTACGCGCCCTCTGTTTCTCGCCCTCTGTTTCTCGCCCTCTGTTTCTCGCCCTCTGTTTCAGCCCCTCTGTTTCAGCCCCTCTGTTTCAGCCCCTCTGCTACTCGCCCTCTGTTTCTCGCCCTCTGTTTCTCGCTCTCTGTTTCTCGCCAGCTGTTTCTCGGCCTCTGTTTCAGCCCCTCTGTTTCAGCTCCTCTGTTCCTCGCACTCTGTTTCTCGCCCTCTGTTTCAGCCCCTCTGTTTCTCGCCCACTGTTTCAGCCCCTCTGTTTCTCGCCATCTGTTTCAGCCCCTCTGTTTCAGCCCCTCTGTTTCTCGCCCTCTGTTTCAGACCCTCTGTTTCAGCCCCTCTGTTTCAGCCCCTCTGTTTCAGCACCTCTGTTTCTCGCCCTTTGTTTCTCGCCCTCTGTTTCAGCCCCTCTGTTTCTCGCACTCTGTTTCAGCCCCTCTGTTTCAGTCCCTCTGTTTCAGCCCCTCTGTTTCCGCCCCTCTGTTTCAGCCCCTCTGTTTCAGCCCCTCTGTTTCAGCCCCTCTGTTTCTCGCCCTCTGTTTCAGCCCCTCTGTTTCAGCCCCTCTGTTTCAGCCACTCTGTTTCAGCCCCTCTCTTTCTCGCCCTCTTTTTCTCGCCCTCTGTTTCTCGCCCTCTGTTTCAGCCCCTCTGTGTCAGCCCCTCTGTTTCAGCCCCTCAGTTTCTCGCCCTCTGTTTCTCGCCCTCTGTTTCTCGCTCTTTGTTTCTCGCCCTCTGTTTCTCACCCTCTGTTTCAGCCCCTCTGTTTCAGCCCCTCTGTTTCACCCCTCTGTTTCATCCCCTCTGTTTCAGCCCCTCTGTTTCAGCCCCTCTGTTTCTCGCCCTCTGTTTCTCGCCCTCTGTTTCTCGCCCTCTGTTTCTCGCTCTCTGTTTCTCGCCCTCTGTTTCTCGCCCTCTGTTTCAGCCCCTCTGTTTCAGCCCCTCTGTTTCAGCCCCTCTGTTTCTCGCTCTCTGTTTCTCGCCCACTGTTTCTCGCCCTCTGTTTCAGCCCCTCTGTTTCAGCCCCTCTGTTTCTCGCCCTCTGTTTCAGCCCCTCTGTTTCTCGCCCTCTGTTTCATCCCCGCGGTTTCAGCCGCTCTGTTTCTCGCACTCTGTTTCAGCCCCTCTGTTTCAGCCCCTCTGTTTCTCGCCCTCTGTTTCAGCACCTCTGTTTCTCGCCCTTTGTTTCTCGCCCTCTGTTTCAGCCCCTCTGTTTCTCGCCCTCTGTTTCAACCCCTCTGTTTCTCGCAGTCTGTTTCAGCCCCTCTGTTTCAGCCCCTCTGTTTCTCGCCCTCTGTTTCAGCCCCTCTGTTTCAGCCCCTCTGTATCAGCCCCTCTGTTTCAGCCCCTCTGTTTCAGCACCTCTGTTTCAGCCCCTCTGTATCAGCCCCTCTGTTTCAGCCCCTCTGTTTCTCGCCCTCTGTTTCAGCCCCTCTGTTTCTCGCCCTCTGTTTCATCCCCTCTGTTTCAGCCCCTCTGTTTCAGACCCTCTGTTTCAGCCCCTCTGTTTCAGCCCCTCTGTTTCAGCCCCTCTGTTTCTCGCCCTCTGTTTCTCGCCCACTGTTTCTCGCCCTCTGTTTCAGCCCCTCTGTTTCAGCACCTCTGTTTCAGCCCGTCTGTTTCAGCCCCTCTGTTTCAGCCCCTCTGTTTCTCGCCCTCTGTTTCATCCCCGCGGTTTCAGCCCCTCTGTTTCAGCTCCTCTGTTTCAGCCCCTCTGTTTCAGCCCCTCTGTTTCTCGCCCTCTGTTTCAGCACCTCTGTTTCTCGCCCTTTGTTTCTCGCCCTCTGTTTCAGCCCCTCTGTTTCTCGCCCTCTGTTTCAACCCCTCTGTTTCTCGCACTCTGTTTCAGCCCCTCTGTTTCAGCCCCTCTGTTTCTCGCCCTCTGTTTCAGCCCCTCTGTTTCAGCCCCTCTGTATCAGCCCCTCTGTTTCAGCCCCTCTGTTTCTCGCCCTCTGTTTCAGCCCCTCTGTTTCTCGCCCTCTGTTTCATCCCCTCTGTTTCAGCCCCTCTGTTTCAGACCCTCTGTTTCAGCCCCTCTGTTTCAGCCCCTCTGTTTCAGCACCTCTGTTTCTCGCCCTTTGTTTCTCGCCCTCTGTTTCAGCCCCTCTGTTTCAGCCCCTCTGTTTCAGCCCCTCTGTTTCAGCCCCTCTGTTTCAGCCCCTCTGTTTCTCGCCCTCTGTTTCATCCCCTCTGTTTCAGCCCCTCTGTTTCAGCTCCTCTGTTTCAGCCCCTCTGTTTCAGCCCCTCTGTTTCTCGCCCTCTGTTTCAGCACCTCTGTTTCTCGCCCTTTGTTTCTCGCCCTCTGTTTCAGCCCCTCTGTTTCTCGCCCACTGTTTCAGCCCCTCTGTTTCTCGCACTCTGTTTCAGCCCCTCTGTTTCAGCCCCTCTGTTTCTCGCCCTTTGTTTCAGCCCCTCTGTTTCAGCCCCTCTGTATCAGCCCCTCTGTTTCAGCCCCTCTGTTTCTCGCCCTCTGTTTCAGTCCCTCTGTTTCAGCCCCTCTGTTTCTCGCCCACTGTTTCATCCCCTCTGTTTCAGCCCCTCTGTTTCAGACCCTCTGTTTCAGCCCCTCTGTTTCAGCCCCTCTGTTTCAGCACCTCTGTTTCTCGCCCTTTGTTTCTCACCCTCTGTTTCAGCCCCTCTGTTTCTCGCCCTCTGTTTCAGCCCCTCTGTTTCATCCCCTCTGTTTCTCGCCCTCTGTTTCAGCCCAACTGTTTCAGCCCCTCTGTATCAGCCCCTCTGTTTCAGCCCCTCTGTTTCTCGCCCTCTGTTTCTCGCCCTCTGTTTCAGCTCCTCTGTTTCAGCCCCTCTGTTTCAGCCCCTCTGTTTCTCGCCCTCTGTTTCTCGCCCTCGGTTTCAGCCCCTATGTTTCTCGCCCTCTGTTTCAGCCCCTCTGTTTCTCGCCCTCTGTTTCAGCCCCTCTGTTTCAGCCCCTCTGTTTCAGCCCCTCTTTTAAAGCCCTTCTGTTTAAGCCCCTCTGTTTCAGCCCCTCTGTTTCTCGCCCTCTGTTTCAGCCCCTCTGTTTCTCGCCCTCTGTTTCAGACCCTCTGTTTCAGCCCCTCAGTATCAGCCCCTCTCTTTCAGCCCCTCTGTTTCTCGCCCTCTGTTTCTCGCCCTCTGTTTCTCGCCCTCTGTTTCTCGCCCACTGTTTCAGCCCCTCTGTTTCAGCCCCTCTGTTTCAGCCCATCTGTTTCAGCCCCTCAGTTTCAGCCCCTCTGTTTCAGCCCCTCTGTTTCTCGCCCTCTGTTTCTCTTTCTCTGTTTCTCGCCCTCTGTTTCAGCCCCTCTGTTTCTCGGCCACTGTTTCAGCCCCTCTGTTTCTCGCCATCTGTTTCAGCCCCTCTGTTTCAGCCCCTCTGTTTCTCGCCCTCTGTTTCAGCCCCTCTGTTTCAGCCCCTCTGTTTCAGCCCCTCTGTTTCAGCCCCTCTGTTTCAGCCCCTCTGTTTCTCGCCCTCTGTTTCTCGCCCTCTGTTTCAGCCACTCTGTTTCAGCCCCTCTGTTTCAGCCCCTCTGTTTCTCGCCCTCTGTTTCTCGCCCTCTGTTTTTCGATCTCTGTTTCTCGCCCTCTGTTTCTCGCTCTCTGTTTCAGCCCCTCTGTTTCAGCCCCTCTGTTTCAGCCCCTCTGTTTCAGCCCCTCTGTTTCAGCCCCTCTGTTTCTCGCCCTCTGTTTCTCGCCCTCTGTTTCTCGCCCTCTGTTTCTCGCTCTCTGTTTCTCGCCCTCTGTTTCTCGCCCTCTGTTTCAGCCCCTCTGTTTCAGCCCCTCTGTTTCAGCCCCTCTGTTTCTCGCCCTCTGTTTCTCGCCCACTGTTTCTCGCCCTCTGTTTCAGCCCCTCTGTTTCAGCCCCTCTGTTTCAGCCCCTCTGTTTCTCGCCCTCTGTTTCTCGCCCTCTGTTTCTTGCCCTCTGTTTCTCGCTCTCTGTTTCTCGCCCTCTGTTTCTCGCCCTCTGTTTCAGCCCCTCTCTTTCAGCCCCTCTGTTGCAGCCCCTCTGTTTCTCGCCCTCTGTTTCAGCCCCTCTGTTTCTCGCCCTCTGTTTCTCTCCCACTGTTTCTCGCCCTCTGTTTCAGCCCCTCTGTTTCAGCCCCTCTGTTTCAGCCCCTCTGTTTCTCGCCCTCTGTTTCTCGCCCTCTGTTTCTCGCCCTGTTTCAGCCCCTCTGTTTCAGCCCCTCTGTTTCAGCCCCTCTGTTTCAGCCACTCTGTTTCTCGCCCTCTGTTTCTCGCCCTCTGTTTCTCCCCCTCTGTTTCTCGCCCTCTGTTTCAGCCCCTCTGTTTCAGCCCCTCTGTTTCAGCCCCTCTGTTTCTCGCCCGCTGTTTCTCGCTCTCTGTTTCTCGCCCTCTGTTTCTCGCCCTCTGTTTCAGCCCCTCTGTTTCAGCTCCTCTATTCCTCGCTCTCTGATTCTCGCCCTCTGTTTCAGCCAGTCTGTTTCTCGCCCACTGTTTCAGCCCCTCTGTTTCTCGCCATCTGTTTCAGCCCCTCTGTTTCAGCCCCTCTGTTTCTCGCCCGCTGTTTCAGCCCCTCTGTTTCAGCCCCTCTGTTTCAGCTCCTCTGTTTCAGCCCCTCTGTTTCAGCACCTCTGTTTCTCGCCCTTTGTTTCTCGCCCTCTGTTTCAGCCCCTCTGTTTCTCGCCCTCTGTTTCAGCCCCTCTGTTTCAGTCCCTCTGTTTCAGCCCCTCTGTTTCCGCCCCTCTGTTTCAGCCCCTCTGTTTCAGCCCCTCTGTTTCAGCCCCTCTGTTTCTCGCCCTCTGTTTCAGCCCCTCTGTTTCAGCCCCTCTGTTTCAGCCACTCTGTTTCAGCCCCTCTGTTTCTCGCCCTCTGTTTCTCGCCCTCTGTTTCTCGCCCTCTATTTCAGCCCCTCTGTTTCAGCCCCTCTGTTTCAGCCCCCTCTGTTTCTCGCCCTCTGTTTCTCGCCCTCTGTTTCTCGCCCTCTGTTACTCGCTCTTTGTTTCTCTCCCTCTGTTTCTCGCCCTCTGTTTCAGCCCCTCTGTTTCAGCCCCTCTGTTTCAGCCCCTCTGTTTCATCCCCTCTGTTTCAGCCCCTCTGTTTCAGCCCCTCTCTTTCTCGCCCTCTTTTTCTCGCCCTCTGTTTCTCGCCCTCTGTTTCAGCCCCTCTGTGTCAGCCCCTCTGTTTCAGCCCCTCTGTTTCTCGCCCTCTGTTTCTCGCCCTCTGTTTCTCGCTCTTTGTTTCTCGCCCTCTGTTTCTCGCTCTCTGTTTCTCGCCCTCTGTTTCACGCCCTCTGTTTCAGCCCCTCTGTTTCAGCCCCTCTGTTTCTCGCCCTCTGTTTCTCGCCCTCGGTTTCAGCCCCTCTGTTTCTCGCCCTCTGTTTCAGCCCCTCTGTTTCTCGCCCTCTGTTTCAGCCCCTCTGTTTCAGCCCCTCTGTTTCAGCCCCTCTTTTAAAGCCCTTCTGTTTAAGCCCCTCTGTTTCAGCCCCTCTGTTTCTCGCCCTCTGTTTCAGCCCCTCTGTTTCTCGCCCTCTGTTTCAGACCCTCTGTTTCAGCCCCTCAGTATCAGCCCCTCTCTTTCAGCCCCTCTGTTTCTCGCCCTCTGTTTCTCGCCCTCTGTTTCTCGCCCACTGTTTCAGCCCCTCTGTTTCAGCCCCTCTGTTTCAGCCCATCTGTTTCAGCCCCTCAGTTTCAGCCCCTCTGTTTCAGCCCCTCTGTTTCTCGCCCTCTGTTTCTCTTTCTCTGTTTCTCGCCCTCTGTTTCAGCCCCTCTGTTTCTCGCCATCTGTTTCAGCCCCTCTGTTTCAGCCCCTCTGTTTCTCGCCCTCTGTTTCAGCCCCTCTGTTTCAGCCCCTCTGTTTCAGCCCCTCTGTTTCAGCCCCTCTGTTTCAGCCCCTCTGTTTCTCGCCCTCTGTTTCTCGCCCTCTGTTTCAGCCCCTCTGTTTCAGCCCCTCTGTTTCAGCCCCTCTGTTTCTCGCCCTCTGTTTCTCGCCCTCTGTTTCTCGATCTCTGTTTCTCGCCCTCTGTTTCTCGCTCTCTGTTTCAGCCCCTCTGTTTCAGCCCCTCTGTTTCAGCCCCTCTGTTTCAGCCCCTCTGTTTCAGCCCCTCTGTTTCTCGCCCTCTGTTTCTCGCCCTCTGTTTCTCGCCCTCTGTTTCTCGCTCTCTGTTTCTCGCCCTCTGTTTCTCGCCCTCTGTTTCAGCCCCTCTGTTTCAGCCCCTCTGTTTCAGCCCCTCTGTTTCTCGCCCTCTGTTTCTCGCCCACTGTTTCTCGCCCTCTGTTTCAGCCCCTCTGTTTCAGCCCCTCTGTTTCAGCCCCTCTGTTTCAGCCCCTCTGTTTCTCGCCCTCTGTTTCTCGCCCTCTGTTTCTTGCCCTCTGTTTCTCGCTCTCTGTTTCTCGCCCTCTGTTTCTCGCCCTCTGTTTCAGCCCCTCTCTTTCAGCCCCTCTGTTGCAGCCCCTCTGTTTCTCGCCCTCTGTTTCAGCCCCTCTGTTTCTCGCCCTCTGTTTCTCGCCCACTGTTTCTCGCCCTCTGTTTCAGCCCCTCTGTTTCAGCCCCTCTGTTTCAGCCCCTCTGTTTCTCGCCCTCTGTTTCTCGCCCTCTGTTTCTCGCCCTGTTTCAGCCCCTCTGTTTCAGCCCCTCTGTTTCAGCCCCTCTGTTTCAGCCACTCTGTTTCTCGCCCTCTGTTTCTCGCCCTCTGTTTCTCGCCCTCTGTTTCTCGCCCTCTGTTTCAGCCCCTCTGTTTCAGCCCCTCTGTTTCAGCCCCTCTGTTTCTCGCCCGCTGTTTCTCGCTCTCTGTTTCTCGCCCTCTGTTTCTCGCCCTCTGTTTCAGCCCCTCTGTTTCAGCTCCTCTGTTCCTCGCTCTCTGTTTCTCGCCCTCTGTTTCAGCCCCTCTGTTTCTCGCCCACTGTTTCAGCCCCTCTGTTTCTCGCCATCTGTTTCAGCCCCTCTGTTTCAGCCCCTCTGTTTCCCGCCCTCTGTTTCAGCCCCTCTGTTTCAGCCCCTCTGTTTCAGCTCCTCTGTTTCAGCCCCTCTGTTTCAGCACCTCTGTTTCTCGCCCTTTGTTTCTCGCCCTCTGTTTCAGCCCCTCTGTTTCTCGCCCTCTGTTTCAGCCCCTCTGTTTCAGTCCCTCTGTTTCAGCCCCTCTGTTTCCGCCCCTCTGTTTCAGCCCCTCTGTTTCAGCCCCTCTGTTTCAGCCCCTCTGTTTCTCGCCCTCTGTTTCAGCCCCTCTGTTTCAGCCCCTCTGTTTCAGCCACTCTGTTTCAGCCCCTCTGTTTCTCGCCCTCTGTTTCAGCCCCTCTGTTTCAGCCCCTCTGTTTCAGCCACTCTGTTTCAGCCCCTCTGTTTCTCGCCCTCTGTTTCTCGCCCTCTGTTTCTCGCCCTCTATTTCAGCCCCTCTGTTTCAGCCCCTCTGTTTCAGCCCCTCTGTTTCTCGCCCTCTGTTTCTCGCCCTCTGTTTCTCGCCCTCTGTTACTCGCTCTTTGTTTCTCTCCCTCTGTTTCTCGCCCTCTGTTTCAGCCCCTCTGTTTCAGCCCCTCTGTTTCAGCCCCTCTGTTTCATCCCCTCTGTTTCAGCCCCTCTGTTTCAGCCCCTCTCTTTCTCGCCCTCTTTTTCTCGCCCATTGTTTCTCGCCCTCTGTTTCAGGCCCTCTGTGTCAGCCCCTCTGTTTCAGCCCCTCTGTTTCTCGCCCTCTGTTTCTCGCCCTCTGTTTCTCGCTCTTTGTTTCTCGCCCTCTGTTTCTCGCTCTCTGTTTCTCGCCCTCTGTTTCACGCCCTCTGTTTCAGCCCCTCTGAATCAGCCCCTCTGTTTCAGCCCCTCTGTTTCTCGCCCTCTGTTTCTCGCCCACTGTTTCTCGCCCTCTGTTTCAGCCGCCCTGTTTCAGCCCCTCTGTTTCAGCCCCTCTGTTTCAGCCCCTCTGTTTCAGCCCCACTGTTTCTCGCCCTCTGTTTCATCCCCTCTGTTTCAGCCCCTCTGTTTCAGCTCCTCTGTTTCATCCCCTCTGTTTCACCCCCACTGTTTCTCGCCCTCTGTTTCAGCACCTCTGTTTCTCGCCCTTTGTTTCTCGCCCTCTGTTTCAGCCCCTCTGTTTCTCGCCCTCTGTTTCAACCCCTCTGTTTCTCGCACTCTGTTTCAGCCCCTCTGTTTCAGCCCCTCTGTTTCCCGCCCTCTGTTTCAGCCCCTCTGTTTCAGCCCCTCTGTATCAGCTCCTCTGTTTCAGCCCCTCTGTTTCTCGCCCTCTGTTTCTCGCCATCTGTTTCAGACCCTCTGTTTCTCGCCCTCTGTTTCATCCCCTCTGTTTCAGCCCCTCTGTTTCAGACCCTCTGTTTCAGCCCCTCTGTTTCAGCCCCTCTGTTTCAGCCCCTCTGTTTCAGCACCTCTGTTTCTCGCCCTTTGTTTCTCGCCCTCTGTTTCAGCCACTCTGTTTCAGACCCTCTGTTTCAGACCCTCTGTTTCAGCCCCTCTGTTTCAGCCCCTCTGTTTCTCGCCCTCTGTTTCATCCCCTCTGTTTCAGCCCCTCTATTTCAGCTCCTCTGTTTCAGCCCCTCTGTTTCAGCCCCTCTGTTTCTCGCCCTCTGTTTCAGCACCTCTGTTTCTCGCCCATTGTTTCTCGCTTCTGTTTCAGCCCCTCTGTTTCTCGCCCTCTGTTTGAGCCCCTCTGTTTCTCGCACTCTGTTTCAGCCCCTCTGTTTCAGCCCCTCTGTTTCAGCCCCTCTGTTTCAGCCCCTCTGTATCAGCCCCTCTGTTTCAGCCCCTCTGTTTCTCGCCCTCTGTTTCTCGCCCTCTGTTTCAGCCCCTCTGTTTCTCGCCCTCTGTTTCTTCCCCTCTGATTCAGCCCCTCTGTTTCAGACCCTGTTTCAGCCCGTCTGTTTCAGCCCCTCGGTTTCAGCCCCTATGTTTCAGCCCCTCTGTTTCTCGCCCTCTGTTTCAGCCCCTCTGTTTCTCGCCAACTGTTTCTCGACCGCTGTTTCAGCCCCTCTGTTTCAGCCCCTTTGTTTCAGCCCCTCTGTTTCAGCCCCTCTGTTTCTCGCCCTCTGTTTCAGCCCCTCTGTTTCAGCCCCTCTGTTTCAGCCCCTCTGTTTCAGCCCCTCTGTTTCTCGCCCTCTGTTTCTCGCCCTCTGTTTCTCGCCCTCTGTTTCTCGCCCTCTGTTTCAGCCCCTCTGTTTCAGCCCCTCTGTTTCAGCCTCTCTGCTACTCGCCCTCTGTTTCTCGCCCTCTGTTTCTCGCTCTCTGTTTCTCGCCAGCTGTTTCTCGTCCTCTGTTTCAGCCCCTCTGTTTCAGCTCCTCTGTTCCTCGCTCTCTGTTTCTCGCCCTCTGTTTCAGCCCCTCTGTTTCTCGCCCGCTGTTTCAGCCCCTCTGTTTCTCGCCATCTGTTTCAGCCCCTCTGTTTCTCGCCCTCTGTTTCAGATCCTCTGTTTCAGCCCCTCTGTTTCAGCCCCTCTGTTTCAGCACCTCTGTTTCTCGCCCTTTGTTTCTCGCCCTCTGTTTCAGCCCCTCTGTTTCTCGCACTCTGTTTCAGCCCCTCTGTTTCAGTCCCTCTGTTTCAGCCTCACTGTTTCCGCCCCTCTGTTTCAGCCCCTCTGTTTCAGCCCCTCTGTTTCAGCCCCTCTGTTTCTCGCCCTCTGTTTCAGCCCCTCTGTTTCAGCCCCTCTGTTTCAGCCACTCTGTTTCAGCCCCTCTCTTTCTCGCCCTCTTTTTCTCGCCCTCTGTTTCTCGCCCTCTGTTTCAGCCCCTCTGTGTCAGCCCCTCTGTTTCAGCCCCTCTGTTTCTCGCCCTCTGTTTCTCGCCCTCTGTTTCTCGCTCTTTGTTTCTCGCCCTCTGTTTCTCGCCCTCTGTTTCAGCCCCTCTGTTTCAGCCCCTCTGTTTCAGCCCCTCTGTTTCATCCCCTCTGTTTCAGCCCCTCTGTTTCAGCCCCTCTGTTTCTCGCTCTCTGTTTCTCGCCCTCTGTTTCTCGCCCTCTGTTTCTCGCTCTCTGTTTCTCGCCCTCTGTTTCTCGCCCTCTGTTTCAGCCCCTCTGTTTCAGCCCCTCTGTTTCAGCCCCTCTGTTTCTCGCTCTCTGTTTCTCGCCCACTGTTTCTCGCCCTCTGTTTCAGCCCCTCTGTTTCAGCACCTCTGTTTCTCGCCCTCTGTTTCAGCCCCTCTGTTTCTCGCCCTCTGTTTCATCCCCGCGGTTTCAGCCCCTCTGTTTCTCGCACTCTGTTTCAGCCCCTCTGTTTCAGCCCCTCTGTTTCTCGCCCTCTGTTTCAGCACCTCTGTTTCTCGCCCTTTGTTTCTCGCCCTCTGTTTCAGCCCCTCTGTTTCTCGCCCTCTGTTTCTCGCCCTCTGTTTCTCGCACTCTGTTTCAGCCCCTCTGTTTCAGCCCCTCTGTTTCTCGACCTCTGTTTCAGCCCCTCTGTTTCAGCCCCTCTGTATCAGCCCCTCTGTTTCAGCCCCTCTGTTTCTCGCCCTCTGTTTCAGCCCCTCTGTTTCTCGCCCTCTGTTTCATCCCCTCTGTTTCAGCCCCTCTGTTTCAGACCCTCTGTTTCAGCCCCTCTGTTTCAGCCCATCTGTTTCAGCCCCTCTGTTTCTCGCCCTCTGTTTCTCGCCCACTGTTTCTCGCCCTCTGTTTCAGCCCCTCTGTTTCAGCCCCTCTGTTTCAGCCCGTCTGTTTCAGCCCCTCTGTTTCAGCCCCTCTGTTTCTCGCCCTCTGTTTCATCCCCGCGGTTTCAGCCCCTCTGTTTCAGCTCCTCTGTTTCAGCCCCTCTGTTTCAGCCCCTCTGTTTCTCGCCCTCTGTTTCAGCACCTCTGTTTCTCGCCCTTTGTTTCTCGCCCTCTGTTTCAGCCCCTCTGTTTCTCGCCCTCTGTTTCAACCCCTCTGTTTCTCGCACTCTGTTTCAGCCCCTCTGTTTCAGCCCCTCTGTTTCTCGCCCTCTGTTTCAGCCCCTCTGTTTCAGCCCCTCTGTATCAGCCCCTCTGTTTCAGCCCCTCTGTTTCTCGCCCTCTGTTTCAGCCCCTCTGTTTCTCGCCCTCTGTTTCATCCCCTCTGTTTCAGCCCCTCTGTTTCAGACCCTCTGTTTCAGCCCCTCTGTTTCAGCCCCTCTGTTTCAGCCCCTCTGTTTCAGCACCTCTGTTTCTCGCCCTTTGTTTCTCGCCCTCTGTTTCAGCCCCTCTGTTTCAGCCCCTCTGTTTCAGCCCCTCTGTTTCAGCCCCTCTGTTTCAGCCCCTCTGTTTCTCGCCCTCTGTTTCATCCCCTCTGTTTCAGCCCCTCTGTTTCAGCTCCTCTGTTTCAGCCCCTCTGTTTCAGCCCCTCTGTTTCTCGCCCTCTGTTTCAGCACCTCTGTTTCTCGCCCTTTGTTTCTCGCCCTCTGTTTCAGCCCCTCTGTTTCTCGCCCACTGTTTCAGCCCCTCTGTTTCTCGCACTCTGTTTCAGCCCCTCTGTTTCAGCCCCTCTGTTTCTCGCCCTTTGTTTCAGCCCCTCTGTTTCAGCCCCTCTGTATCAGCCCCTCTGTTTCAGCCCCTCTGTTTCTCGCCCTCTGTTTCAGTCCCTCTGTTTCAGCCCCTCTGTTTCTCGCCCACTGTTTCATCCCCTCTGTTTCAGCCCCTCTGTTTCAGACCCTCTGTTTCAGCCCCTCTGTTTCAGCCCCTCTGTTTCAGCACCTCTGTTTCTCGCCCTTTGTTTCTCACCCTCTGTTTCAGCCCCTCTGTTTCTCGCCCTCTGTTTCAGCCCCTCTGTTTCATCCCCTCTGTTTCTCGCCCTCTGTTTCAGCCCAACTGTTTCAGCCCCTCTGTATCAGCCCCTCTGTTTCAGCCCCTCTGTTTCTCGCCCTCTGTTTCTCGCCCTCTGTTTCAGCCCCTCTGTTTCAGCCCCTCTGTTTCTCGCCCTCTGTTTCAGCCCCTCTGTTTCAGCCCCTCTGTTTCAGCCCATCTGTTTCAGCTCCTCTGTTTCAGCCCCTCTGTTTCTCGCACTCTGTTTCATCCCCTCTGTTTCAGCCCCTCTGTTTCAGACCCTCTGTTTCAGCCCCTCTGTTTCAGCCCCTCTGTTTCTCGCCCTCTGTTTCATCCCCTCTGTTTCAGCCCCTCTGTTTCAGCTCCTCTGTTTCAGCCCCTCTGTTTCAGCCCCTCTGTTTCTCGCCCTCTGTTTCTCGCCCTCGGTTTCAGCCCCTCTGTTTCTCGCCCTCTGTTTCAGCCATCCTCTGTTTCTCGCCCTCTGTTTCAGCCCCTCTGTTTCAGCCCCTCTGTTTCAGCCCCTCTTTTAAAGCCCTTCTGTTTAAGCCCCTCTGTTTCAGCCCCTCTGTTTCTCGCCCTCTGTTTCAGCCCCTCTGTTTCTCGCCCTCTGTTTCAGACCCTCTGTTTCAGCCCCTCAGTATCAGCCCCTCTCTTTCAGCCCCTCTGTTTCTCGCCCTCTGTTTCTCGCCCTCTGTTTCTCGCCCTCTGTTTCTCGCCCACTGTTTCAGCCCCTCTGTTTCAGCCCCTCTGTTTCAGCCCATCTGTTTCAGCCCCTCTGTTTCAGCCCCTCTGTTTCAGCCCCTCTGTTTCTCGCCCTCTGTTTCTCTTTCTCTGTTTCTCGCCCTCTGTTTCAGCCCCTCTGTTTCACGGCCACTGTTTCAGCCCCTCTGTTTCTCGCCATCTGTTTCAGCCCCTCTGTTTCAGCCCCTCTGTTTCTCGCCCTCTGTTTCAGCCCCTCTGTTTCAGCCCCTCTGTTTCAGCCCCTCTGTTTCAGCCCCTCTGTTTCAGCCCCTCTGTTTCTCGCCCTCTGTTTCTCGCCCTCTGTTTCAGCCCCTCTGTTTCAGCCCCTCTGTTTCAGCCCCTCTGCTTCTCGCCCTCTGTTTCTCGCCCTCAGTTTCTCGATCTCTGTTTCTCGCCCTCTGTTTCTCGCTCTCTGTTTCAGCCCCTCTGTTTCAGCCCCTCTGTTTCTCGCCCTCTGTTTCAGCCCCTCTGTTTCAGCCCCTCTGTTTCAGCCCCTCTGTTTCAGCCCCTCTGTTTCAGCCCCTCTGTTTCTCGCCCTCTGTTTCTCGCCCTCTGTTTCAGCCCCTCTGTTTCAGCCCCTCTGTTTCAGCCCCTCTGCTTCTCGCCCTCTGTTTCTCGCCCTCAGTTTCTCGATCTCTGTTTCTCGCCCTCTGTTTCTCGCTCTCTGTTTCAGCCCCTCTGTTTCAGCCCCTCTGTTTCAGCCCCTCTGTTTCAGCCCCTCTGTTTCAGCCCCTCTGTTTCTCGCCCTCTGTTTCTCGCCCTCTGTTTCTCGCTCTCTGTTTCTCGCCCTCTGTTTCTCGCCCTCTGTTTCAGCCCCTCTGTTTCAGCCCCTCTGTTTCAGCCCCTCTGTTTCTCGCCCTCTGTTTCTCGCCCACTGTTTCTCGCCCTCTGTTTCAGCCCCTCTGTTTCAGCCCCTCTGTTTCAGCCCCTCTGTTTCAGCCCCTCTGTTTCTCGCCCTCTGTTTCTCGCCCTGTGTTTCTTGCCCTCTGTTTCTCGCTCTCTGTTTCTCGCCCTCTGTTTCTCGCCCTCTGTTTCAGCCCCTCTCTTTCAGCCCCTCTGTTTCAGCCCCTCTGTTTCTCGCCCTCTGTTTCAGCCCCTCTGTTTCTCGCCCTCTGTTTCTCGCCCACTGTTTCTCGCCCTCTGTTTCAGCCCCTCTGTTTCAGCCCCTCTGTTTCAGCCCCTCTGTTTCTCGCCCTCTGTTTCTCGCCCTCTGTTTCTCGCCCTGTTTCAGCCCCTCTGTTTCAGCCCCTGTGTTTCAGCCCCTCTGTTTCAGCCACTCTGTTTCTCGCCCTCTGTTTCTCGCCCTCTGTTTCTCGCCCTCTGTTTCTCGCCCTCTGTTTCAGCCCCTCTGTTTCAGCCCCTCTGTTTCAGCCCCTCTGTTTCTCGCCCGCTGTTTCTCGCTCTCTGTTTCTCGCCCTCTGTTTCTCGCCCTCTGTTTCAGCCCCTCTGTTTCAGCTCCTCTGTTCCTCGCTCTCTGTTTCTCGCCCTCTGTTTCAGCCCCTCTGTTTCTCGCCCACTGTTTCAGCCCCTCTGTTTCTCGCCATCTGTTTCAGCCCCTCTGTTTCAGCCCCTCTGTTTCTCGCCCTCTGTTTCAGCCCCTCTGTTTCAGCCCCTCTGTTTCAGCTCCTCTGTTTCAGCCCCTCTGTTTCAGCACCTCTGTTTCTCGCCCTTTGTTTCTCGCCCTCTGTTTCAGCCCCTCTGTTTCTCGCCCTCTGTTTCAGCCCCTCTGTTTCAGTCCCTCTGTTTCAGCCCCTCTGTTTCCGCCCCTCTGTTTCAGCCCCTCTGTTTCAGCCCCTCTGTTTCAGCCCCTCTGTTTCTCGCCCTCTGTTTCAGCCCCTCTGTTTCAGCCCCTCTGTTTCAGCCCCTCTGTTTCAGCCCCTCTGTTTCTCGCCCTCTGTTTCTCGCCCTCTGTTTCTCGCCCTCTATTTCAGCCCCTCTGTTTCAGCCCCTCTGTTTCAGCCCCTCTGTTTCTCGCCCTCTGTTTCTCGCCCTCTGTTTCTCGCCCTCTGTTACTCGCTCTTTGTTTCTCTCCCTCTGTTTCTCGCCCTCTGTTTCAGCCCCTCTGTTTCAGCCCCTCTGTTTGAGCCCCTCTGTTTCATCCCCTCTGTTTCAGCCCCTCCGTTTCAGCCCCTCTGTTTCTCGCCCTCTGTTTCTCGCCCTCTGTTTCTCGCCCTCTGTTTCTCGCTCTCTGTTTCTCGCCCTCTGTTTCACGCCCTCTGTTTCAGCCCCTCTGTTTCAGCCCCTCTGTTTCAGCCCCTCTGTTTCTCGCCTTCTGTTTCTCGCCCACTGTTTCTCGCCCTCGGTTTCAGCCGCCCTGTTTCAGCCCCTCTGTTTCAGCCCCTCTGTTTCAGCCCCTCTGTTTCAGCCCCACTGTTTCTCGCCCTCTGTTTCATCCCCTCTGTTTCAGCCCCTCTGTTTCAGCTCCTCTGTTTCAGCCCCTCTGTTTCACCCCCACTGTTTCTCGCCCTCTGTTTCAGCACCTCTGTTTCTCGCCCTTTGTTTCTCGCCCTCTGTTTCAGCCCCTCTGTTTCTCGCCCTCTGTTTCAACCCCTCTGTTTCTCGCACTCTGTTTCAGCCCCTCTGTTTCAGCCCCTCTGTTTCCCACCCTCTGTTTCAGCCCCTCTGTTTCAGCCCCTCTGTATCAGCCCCTCTGTTTCAGCCCCTTAATTTCTCGCCCTCTGTTTCTCGCCCTCTGTTTCAGCCCCGCTGTTTCTCGCGCTCTGTTTCAGCCCCTCTGTTTCAGCCCCTCTGTTTCTCGCCCTCTGTATCAGCCCCTTTGTTTCAGCCCCTCTGTATCAGCCCCTCTCTTTCAGCCCCTCTGTTTCTCGCCCTCTGTTTCTCGCCCTCTGTTTCAGCCCCTCTGTTTCAGCCCCTCTGTTTCAGCCCCTCTGTTTCAGCCCCTCTGTTTCAGCCCCTCTGTTTCTCGCACTCTGTTTCATCCCCTCTGTTTCAGCCCCTCTGTTTCAGCTCCTCTGTTTCTGTCCCTGTGTTTCAGCCCCTCTGTTTCTCGCCCTATGTTTCAGCACCTCTGTTTCTCGCCCTTTGTTTCTCGCCCTCTGTTTCAGCCCCTCTGTTTCTCGCCCTCTCTTTGAGCCCCTCTGTTTCTCGCACTCTGTTTCAGCCCCTCTGTTTCAGCCCCTCTGTTTCTCGCCCTCTGTTTCAGCCCCTCTGTTTCAGCCCCTCTGTATCAGCCCCTCTGTTTCAGACCCTCTGTTTCTCGCCCTCTGTTTCTCGCCCTCTGTTTCAGCCCCTCTGTTTCTCGCCCTCTGTTTCTTCCCCTCTGATTCAGCCCCTCTGTTTCAGACCCTGTTTCAGCCCGTCTGTTTCAACCCCTATGTTTCAGCCCCTCTGTTTCAGCACGTCTGTTTCTCGCCCTTTGTTTCTCGCCCTCTGTTTCAGCCCCTCTGTTTCTCGCCCTCTGTTTCAGCCCCTCTGTTTCTCGCACTCTGTTTCAGCCCCTCTGTTTCAGCCCCTCTGTTTCTCGCCCTCTGTTTCAGCCCCTTTGTTTCAGCCCCTCTGTATCAGCCCCTCTGTTTCAGCCCCTCTGTTTCTCGCACTCTGTTTCTCGCCCTCTGTTTCAGCCCCTCTGTTTCAGCCCCTCTGTTTCTCGCCCTCTGTTTCATCCCCTCTGTTTCAGCCCCTCTGTTTCTCGCACTCTGTTTCATCCCCTCTGTTTCAGCCCCTCTGTTTCAGCCCATCTGTTTCAGCCCCTCTGATTCAGCCCCTGTGTTTCTCGCCCTCTGTTTCATCCCCTCTGTTTCAGCCACTCTGTTTCAGCCCCTCTGTTTCAGCCCCTCTGTTTCAGCCCCTCTGTTTCAGCCCCTCTGTTTCTCGCACTCTGTTTCATCCCCTCTGTTTCAGCCCCTCTGTTTCAACTCCTCTGTTTCTGCCCCTCTGTTTCAGCCCCTCTGTTTCTCGCCCTCTGTTTCAGCACCTCTGTTTCTCGCCCTTTGTTTCTCGCCCTCAGTTTCAGCCCCTCTGTTTCTCGCCCTCTGTTTCAGCCCCTCTGTTTCTCGCACTCTGTTTCAGCCCCTCTGTTTCAGCCCCTCTGTTTCTCGCCCTCTGTTTCAGCCCCTCTGTTTCATCCCCTCTGTATCAGCCCCTCTGTTTCAGCCCCTCTGTTTCTCGCCCTCTGTTTCTCGCCCTCTGTTTCAGCCCCTCTGTTTCTCGCCCTCTGTTTCTTCCCCTCTGATTCAGCCCCTCTGTTTCAGACCCTGTTTCAGCCCGTCTGTTTCAGCCCATATGTTTCAGCCCCTCTGTTTCAGCACGTCTGTTTCTCGCCCTTTGTTTCTCGCCCTCTGTTTCAGCCCCTCTGTTTCTCGCCCTCTGTTTCAGCCCCTCTGTTTCTCGCACTCTGTTTCAGCCCCTCTGTTTCTCGCCCTCTGTTTCAGCCCCTTTGTTTCAGCCCCTCTGTATCAGCCCCGCTGTTTCAGCCCCTCTGTTTCAGCCCCTCTGTTTCTCGCCCTCTGTTTCATCCCCTCTGTTTCAGCCCCTCTGTTTCTCGCACTCTGTTTCATCCCCTCTGTTTCAGCCCCTCTGTATCAGAACCTTTGTTTCAGCCCCTCTGTTTCAGCCCCTCTGTTTCTCGCCCTCTCTTTCATCCCCTCTGTTTCAGCCCCTCTGTTTCAGCTCCTCTGTTTCAGCCCCTCTGTTTCAGCCCCTCTGTTTCTCGCCCTCTGTTTCTCGCCCTCGGTTTCAGCCCCTCTGTTTCTCTCCCTCTGATACAGCCCCTCTGTTTCTCGCCCTCTGTTTCAGCCCCTCTGTTTCAGCCCCTCTGTTTCAGCCCCTCTTTTAAAGCCCTTCTGTTTAAGCCCCTCTGTTTCAGCCCCTCTGTTTCTCGCCCTCTGTTTCAGCCCCTCTGTTTCTCGCCCTCTGTTTCAGATCCTCTGTTTCAGCCCCTCAGTATCAGCCCCTCTCTTTCAGCCCCTCTGTTTCTCGCCCTCTGTTTCTCGCCCTCTGTTTCTCGCCCTCTGTTTCTCGCCCACTATTTCTGCCCCTCTGTTTCAGCCCCTCTGTTTCAGCCCATCTGTTTCAGCCCCTCTTTTTCAGCCCCTCTGTTTCAGCCCCTCTGTTTCAGCCCCTCTGTTTCTCTTTCTCTGTTTCTCGCCCTCTGTTTCAGCCCCTCTGTTTCTCGCCCACTGTTTCAGCCCCTCTGTTTCTCGCCATCTGTTTCAGCCCCTCTGTTTCAGCCCCTCTGTTTCTAGCCCTCTGTTTCAGCCCCTCTGTTTCAGCCCCTCTGTTTCAGCCCCTCTGTTTCAGCCCCTCTGTTTCAGCCCCTCTGTTTCTCGCCCTCTGTTTCAGCCCCTCTGTTTCAGCCCCTCTGTTTCAGCCCCTCTGTTTCTCGCCCTCTGTTTCTCGCCCTCTGTTTCTCGCCCTCTGTTTCTCGATCTCTGTTTCTCGCCCTCTGTTTCTCGCTCTCTGTTTCAGCCCCTCTGTTTCAGCCCCTCTGTTTCAGCCCCTCTGTTTCTCGCCCTCTGTTTCTCGCCCGCATGTTTCTCGCCCTCTGTTTCTCGCTCTCTGTTTCTCGCCCTCTGTTTCTCGCCCACTGTTTCTCGCCCTCTGTTTCAGCCCCTCTGTTTCAGCCCCTATGTTTCAGCCCCTCTGTTTCAGCCCCTCTGTTTCTCGCCCTCAGTTTCTCGCCCTCTGTTTCTTGCCCTCTGTTTCTCGCTCTCTGTTTCTCGCCCTCTGTTTCTCGCCCTCTGTTTCAGCTCCTCTGTTTCAGCCCCTCTGTTTCAGCCCCTCTGTTTCTCGCCCTCTGTTTCTCGCCCTCTGTTTCTCGCCCTCAGTTTCAGCCCCTCTGTTTCAGCCCCTTTGTTTCAGCCCCTCTGTTTCTGCCCCTCTGTTTCTCGCCCACTGTTTCTCGCCCTCTGTTTCAGCCCCTCTGTTTCAGCCCCTCTGTTTCAGCCCCTCTGTATCAGCCACTCTGTTTCAGCCCCTCTGTTTCTGGCCCTCTGTTTCTCGCCCTCTGTTTCTCGCCCTCTGTTTCTCGCCCTCTGTTTCATCCCCTCTTTAAGCCCCTCTGTTTCTCGCCCTGTGTTTCTCGCCCACTGTTTCAGCCCCTCTGTTTCAGCCCCTCAGTTTCAGCCCCTCTGTATCTCCCCCTCTGTTTCAGCACCTCTGTTTCTCGCCCTCTCTTTCAGCCCCTCTCTTTCTCGCCCACTGTTGCAGACCCTCTGTTTCAGCCCCTCTGTTTCAGCCCCTCTGTTTCAGCCCCTCTGTATCTCGCCCTCTGTTTCAGCCCCTCTGTTTCTCGAAATCTGTTTCAGCCCCTCTGTTTCAGCCCCTCTGTTTCTCGCCCTCTGTTTCAGACCCTCTGTTTCAGCCCCTCTGTTTCAGCCCCTCTATTTCAGCCACTCTGTTTCAGCACCTCTGTTTCTCGCCCTTTGTTTCTCGCTTTCTGTTTCAGCCCCTCTGTTTCTCGCCCTCTGTTTCAGCCCCTCTGTTACTCGCACTCTGTTTCAGCCCCTCTGTTTCAGCCCCTCTGTTTCTCGCCCTCTGTTTCAGCCCCTCTGTTTCAGTCCCTCTGTATCAGCCCCTCTGTTTCAGCCTCTCTGTTTCTCGCCCTCTGTTTCTCGCCCTCTGTTTCTCGCCGTCTGTTTCAGCCCCTCTGTTTCAGCCCCTCTGTTTCAGCCCCTCTGTTTCTCGCCCTCTGTTTCTCGCCCGCTGTTTCTCGTTCTCTGTTTCTCGCCCTCTGTTTCTCGCCCTCTGTTTCAGCCCCTCTGTTTCAGCTCCTCTGTTCCTCGCTCTCTGTTTCACGCCCTCTGTTTCAGCCCCTCTGTTTCTCGCCCACTGTTTCAGCCCCTCTGTTTCTCGCCATCTGTTTCAGCCCCTCTGTTTCAGCCCCTCTGTTTCTCACCCTCTGTTTCAGCCCCTCTGTTTCAGCCCCTCTGTTTCAGCCCCTCTGTTTCAGCCCCTCTGTTTCAGCACCTCTGTTTCTCGCCCTTTGTTTCTCGCCCTCTGTTTCAGCCCCTCTGTTTCTCGCCCTCTGTTTCAGCCCCTCTGTTTCAGTCCCTCTGTTTCAGCCCCTCTGTTTCAGACCCTCCGTTTCTCGCCCTCTGTTTCAGCCCCTCTGTTTCAGCCCGTCTGTTTCAGCCACTCTTTTTCAGCCCCTCTGTTTCTCGCCCTCTGTTTCTCGCCCTCTGTTTCTCGCCCTCTGTTCCTCGCCCTCTGTTTCAGCCCCTCTGTTTCAGCCCCTCTGTTTCTCGCCCTCTGTTTCTCGCCCACTGTTTCACGCCGTCTGTTTCTCGCTCTTTGTTTCTCGCCCTCTGTTTCTCGCCCTCTGTTTCAGCCCCTCTGTTTCAGCCCCTCTGTTTCAGCCCTTCTGTTTCATCCCCTCTGTTTCAGCCCCTCTGATTCAGCCCCTCTGTTTCTCGCCCTCTGTTTCTCGCCCTCTGTTTCTCGCCCTCTGTTTCAGCCCCTCTGTTTCAGCCCCTCTGTTTCAGCCCCTCTTTTAAAGCCCTTCTGTTTAAGCCCCTCTGTTTCAGCCCCTCTGTTTCTCGCCCTCTGTTTCAGCCCCTCTGTTTCTCGCCCTCTGTTTCAGACCCTCTGTTTCACCCCCTCAGTATCAGCCCCTCTCTTTCAGCCCCTCTGTTTCTCGCCCTCTGTTTCTCGCCCTCTGTTTCTCGCCCTCTGTTTCTCGCCCACTATTTCAGCCCCTCTGTTTCAGCCCCTCTGTTTTAGCCCATCTGTTTCAGCCCCTCTTTTTCAGCCCCTCTGTTTCAGCCCCTCTGTTTCAGCCCCTCTGTTTCTCTTTCTCTGTTTCTCGCCCTCTGTTTCAGCCCCTCTGTTTCTCGCCCACTGTTTCAAACCCTCTGTTTCTCGCCATCTGTTTCAGCCCCTCTGTTTCAGCCCCTCTGTTTCTAGCCCTCTGTTTCAGCCCCTCTGTTTCAGCCCCTCTGTTTCAGCCCCTCTGTTTCAGCCCCTCTGTTTCTCGCCCTCTGTTTCAGCCCCTCTGTTTCAGCCCCTCTGTTTCAGCCCCTCTGTTTCTCGCCCTCTGTTTCTCGCCCTCTGTTTCTCGCCCTCTGTTTCTCGATCTCTGTTTCTCGCCCTCTGTTTCTCGCTCTCTGTTTCAGCCCCTCTGTTTCAGCCCCTCTGTTTCAGCCCCTCTGTTTCTCGCCCTCTGTTTCTCGCCCGCTGTTTCTCGCCCTCTGTTTCTCTCTCTCTGTTTCTCGCCCTCTGTTTCTCGCCCACTGTTTCTCGCCCTCTGTTTCAGCCCCTATGTTTCAGCCCCTATGTTTCAGCCCCTCTGTTTCAGCCCCTCTGTTTCTCGCCCTCAGTTTCTCGCCCTCTGTTTCTTGCCCTCTGTTTCTCGCTCTCTGTTTCTCGCCCTCTGTTTCTCGCCCTCTGTTTCAGCCCCTCTGTTTCAGCCCCTCTGTTTCAGCCCCTCTGTTTCTCGCCCTCTGTTTCTCGCCCTCTGTTTCTCGCCCTCAGTTTCAGCCCCTCTGTTTCAGCCCCTTTGTTTCAGCCCCTCTGTTTCTGCCCCTCTGTTTCTCGCCCACTGTTTCTCGCCCTCTGTTTCAGCCCCTCTGTTTCAGCCCATCTGTTTCAGCCCCTCAGTTTCAGCCCCTCTGTTTCAGCCCCTCTGTTTCTCGCCCTCTGTTTCTCTTTCTCTGTTTCTCGCCCTCTGTTTCAGCCCCTCTGTTTCTCGCCATCTGTTTCAGCCCCTCTGTTTCAGCCCCTCTGTTTCTCGCCCTCTGTTTCAGCCCCTCTGTTTCAGCCCCTCTGTTTCAGCCCCTCTGTTTCAGCCCCTCTGTTTCAGCCCCTCTGTTTCTCGCCCTCTGTTTCTCGCCCTCTGTTTCAGCCCCTCTGTTTCAGCCCCTCTGTTTCAGCCCCTCTGTTTCTCGCCCTCTGTTTCTCGCCCTCTGTTTCTCGATCTCTGTTTCTCGCCCTCTGTTTCTCGCTCTCTGTTTCAGCCCCTCTGTTTCAGCCCCTCTGTTTCAGCCCCTCTGTTTCAGCCCCTCTGTTTCAGCCCCTCTGTTTCTCGCCCTCTGTTTCTCGCCCTCTGTTTCTCGCCCTCTGTTTCTCGCTCTCTGTTTCTCGCCCTCTGTTTCTCGCCCTCTGTTTCAGCCCCTCTGTTTCAGCCCCTCTGTTTCAGCCCCTCTGTTTCTCGCCCTCTGTTTCTCGCCCACTGTTTCTCGCCCTCTGTTTCAGCCCCTCTGTTTCAGCCCCTCTGTTTCAGCCCCTCTGTTTCAGCCCCTCTGTTTCTCGCCCTCTGTTTCTCGCCCTCTGTTTCTTGCCCTCTGTTTCTCGCTCTCTGTTTCTCGCCCTCTGTTTCTCGCCCTCTGTTTCAGCCCCTCTCTTTCAGCCCCTCTGTTGCAGCCCCTCTGTTTCTCGCCCTCTGTTTCAGCCCCTCTGTTTCTCGCCCTCTGTTTCTCGCCCACTGTTTCTCGCCCTCTGTTTCAGCCCCTCTGTTTCAGCCCCTCTGTTTCAGCCCCTCTGTTTCTCGCCCTCTGTTTCTCGCCCTCTGTTTCTCGCCCTGTTTCAGCCCCTCTGTTTCAGCCCCTCTGTTTCAGCCCCTCTGTTTCAGCCACTCTGTTTCTCGCCCTCTGTTTCTCGCCCTCTGTTTCTCGCCCTCTGTTTCTCGCCCTCTGTTTCAGCCCCTCTGTTTCAGCCCCTCTGTTTCAGCCCCTCTGTTTCTCGCCCGCTGTTTCTCGCTCTCTGTTTCTCGCCCTCTGTTTCTCGCCCTCTGTTTCAGCCCCTCTGTTTCAGCTCCTCTGTTCCTCGCTCTCTGTTTCTCGCCCTCTGTTTCAGCCCCTCTGTTTCTCGCCCACTGTTTCAGCCCCTCTGTTTCTCGCCATCTGTTTCAGCCCCTCTGTTTCAGGCCCTCTGTTTCCCGCCCTCTGTTTCAGCCCCTCTGTTTCAGCCCCTCTGTTTCAGCTCCTCTGTTTCAGCCCCTCTGTTTCAGCACCTCTGTTTCTCGCCCTTTGTTTCTCGCCCTCTGTTTCAGCCCCTCTGTTTCTCGCCCTCTGTTTCAGCCCCTCTGTTTCAGTCCCTCTGTTTCAGCCCCTCTGTTTCCGCCCCTCTGTTTCAGCCCCTCTGTTTCAGCCCCTCTGTTTCAGCCCCTCTGTTTCTCGCCCTCTGTTTCAGCCCCTCTGTTTCAGCCCCTCTGTTTCAGCCACTCTGTTTCAGCCCCTCTGTTTCTCGCCCTCTGTTTCAGCCCCTCTGTTTCAGCCCCTCTGTTTCAGCCACTCTGTTTCAGCCCCTCTGTTTCTCGCCCTCTGTTTCTCGCCCTCTGTTTCTCGCCCTCTATTTCAGCCCCTCTGTTTCAGCCCCTCTGTTTCAGCCCCTCTGTTTCTCGCCCTCTGTTTCTCGCCCTCTGTTTCTCGCCCTCTGTTACTCGCTCTTTGTTTCTCTCCCTCTGTTTCTCGCCCTCTGTTTCAGCCCCTCTGTTTCAGCCCCTCTGTTTCAGCCCCTCTGTTTCATCCCCTCTGTTTCAGCCCCTCTGTTTCAGCCCCTCTCTTTCTCGCCCTCTTTTTCTCGCCCATTGTTTCTCGCCCTCTGTTTCAGGCCCTCTGTGTCAGCCCCTCTGTTTCAGCCCCTCTGTTTCTCGCCCTCTGTTTCTCGCCCTCTGTTTCTCGCTCTTTGTTTCTCGCCCTCTGTTTCTCGCTCTCTGTTTCTCGCCCTCTGTTTCACGCCCTCTGTTTCAGCCCCTCTGAATCAGCCCCTCTGTTTCAGCCCCTCTGTTTCTCGCCCTCTGTTTCTCGCCCACTGTTTCTCGCCCTCTGTTTCAGCCGCCCTGTTTCAGCCCCTCTGTTTCAGCCCCTCTGTTTCAGCCCCTCTGTTTCAGCCCCACTGTTTCTCGCCCTCTGTTTCATCCCCTCTGTTTCAGCCCCTCTGTTTCAGCTCCTCTGTTTCATCCCCTCTGTTTCACCCCCACTGTTTCTCGCCCTCTGTTTCAGCACCTCTGTTTCTCGCCCTTTGTTTCTCGCCCTCTGTTTCAGCCCCTCTGTTTCTCGCCCTCTGTTTCAACCCCTCTGTTTCTCGCACTCTGTTTCAGCCCCTCTGTTTCAGCCCCTCTGTTTCCCGCCCTCTGTTTCAGCCCCTCTGTTTCAGCCCCTCTGTATCAGCTCCTCTGTTTCAGCCCCTCTGTTTCTCGCCCTCTGTTTCTCGCCATCTGTTTCAGACCCTCTGTTTCTCGCCCTCTGTTTCATCCCCTCTGTTTCAGCCCCTCTGTTTCAGACCCTCTGTTTCAGCCCCTCTGTTTCAGCCCCTCTGTTTCAGCCCCTCTGTTTCAGCACCTCTGTTTCTCGCCCTTTGTTTCTCGCCCTCTGTTTCAGCCACTCTGTTTCAGACCCTCTGTTTCAGACCCTCTGTTTCAGCCCCTCTGTTTCAGCCCCTCTGTTTCTCGCCCTCTGTTTCATCCCCTCTGTTTCAGCCCCTCTATTTCAGCTCCTCTGTTTCAGCCCCTCTGTTTCAGCCCCTCTGTTTCTCGCCCTCTGTTTCAGCACCTCTGTTTCTCGCCCATTGTTTCTCGCTTCTGTTTCAGCCCCTCTGTTTCTCGCCCTCTGTTTGAGCCCCTCTGTTTCTCGCACTCTGTTTCAGCCCCTCTGTTTCAGCCCCTCTGTTTCAGCCCCTCTGTTTCAGCCCCTCTGTATCAGCCCCTCTGTTTCAGCCCCTCTGTTTCTCGCCCTCTGTTTCTCGCCCTCTGTTTCAGCCCCTCTGTTTCTCGCCCTCTGTTTCTTCCCCTCTGATTCAGCCCCTCTGTTTCAGACCCTGTTTCAGCCCGTCTGTTTCAGCCCCTCGGTTTCAGCCCCTATGTTTCAGCCCCTCTGTTTCTCGCCCTCTGTTTCAGCCCCTCTGTTTCTCGCCAACTGTTTCTCGACCGCTGTTTCAGCCCCTCTGTTTCAGCCCCTTTGTTTCAGCCCCTCTGTTTCAGCCCCTCTGTTTCTCGCCCTCTGTTTCAGCCCCTCTGTTTCAGCCCCTCTGTTTCAGCCCCTCTGTTTCAGCCCCTCTGTTTCTCGCCCTCTGTTTCTCGCCCTCTGTTTCTCGCCCTCTGTTTCTCGCCCTCTGTTTCAGCCCCTCTGTTTCAGCCCCTCTGTTTCAGCCCCTCTGCTACTCGCCCTCTGTTTCTCGCCCTCTGTTTCTCGCTCTCTGTTTCTCGCCAGCTGTTTCTCGTCCTCTGTTTCAGCCCCTCTGTTTCAGCTCCTCTGTTCCTCGCTCTCTGTTTCTCGCCCTCTGTTTCAGCCCCTCTGTTTCTCGCCCACTGTTTCAGCCCCTCTGTTTCTCGCCATCTGTTTCAGCCCCTCTGTTTCTCGCCCTCTGTTTCAGATCCTCTGTTTCAGCCCCTCTGTTTCAGCCCCTCTGTTTCAGCACCTCTGTTTCTCGCCCTTTGTTTCTCGCCCTCTGTTTCAGCCCCTCTGTTTCTCGCACTCTGTTTCAGCCCCTCTGTTTCAGTCCCTCTGTTTCAGCCTCACTGTTTCCGCCCCTCTGTTTCAGCCCCTCTGTTTCAGCCCCTCTGTTTCAGCCCCTCTGTTTCTCGCCCTCTGTTTCAGCCCCTCTGTTTCAGCCCCTCTGTTTCAGCCACTCTGTTTCAGCCCCTCTCTTTCTCGCCCTCTTTTTCTCGCCCTCTGTTTCTCGCCCTCTGTTTCAGCCCCTCTGTGTCAGCCCCTCTGTTTCAGCCCATCTGTTTCTCGCCCTCTGTTTCTCGCCCTCTGTTTCTCGCTCTTTGTTTCTCGCCCTCTGTTTCTCGCCCTCTGTTTCAGCCCCTCTGTTTCAGCCCCTCTGTTTCAGCCCCTCTGTTTCATCCCCTCTGTTTCAGCCCCTCTGTTTCAGCCCCTCTGTTTCTCGCTCTCTGTTTCTCGCCCTCTGTTTCTCGCCCTCTGTTTCTCGCTCTCTGTTTCTCGCCCTCTGTTTCTCGCCCTCTGTTTCAGCCCCTCTGTTTCAGCCCCTCTGTTTCAGCCCCTCTGTTTCTCGCTCTCTGTTTCTCGCCCACTGTTTCTCGCCCTCTGTTTCAGCCCCTCTGTTTCAGCCCCTCTGTTTCTCGCCCTCTGTTTCAGCCCCTCTGTTTCTCGCCCTCTGTTTCATCCCCGCGGTTTCAGCCCCTCTGTTTCTCGCACTCTGTTTCAGCCCCTCTGTTTCAGCCCCTCTGTTTCTCGCCCTCTGTTTCAGCACCTCTGTTTCTCGCCCTTTGTTTCTCGCCCTCTGTTTCAGCCCCTCTGTTTCTCGCCCTCTGTTTCTCGCCCTCTGTTTCTCGCACTCTGTTTCAGCCCCTCTGTTTCAGCCCCTCTGTTTCTCGACCTCTGTTTCAGCCCCTCTGTTTCAGCCCCTCTGTATCAGCCCCTCTGTTTCAGCCCCTCTGTTTCTCGCCCTCTGTTTCAGCCCCTCTGTTTCTCGCCCTCTGTTTCATCCCCTCTGTTTCAGCCCCTCTGTTTCAGACCCTCTGTTTCAGCCCCTCTGTTTCAGCCCCTCTGTTTCAGCCCCTCTGTTTCTCGCCCTCTGTTTCTCGCCCACTGTTTCTCGCCCTCTGTTTCAGCCCCTCTGTTTCTCGCCCTCTGTTTCAGCACCTCTGTTTCTCGCCCTTTGTTTCTCGCCCTCTGTTTCAGCCCCTCTGTTTCTCGCCCTCTGTTTCAACCCCTCTGTTTCTCGCACTCTGTTTCAGCCCCTCTGTTTCAGCCCCTCTGTTTCTCGCCCTCTGTTTCAGCCCCTCTGTTTCAGCCCCTCTGTATCAGCCCCTCTGTTTCAGCCCCTCTGTTTCTCGCCCTCTGTTTCAGCCCCTCTGTTTCTCGCCCTCTGTTTCATCCCCTCTGTTTCAGCCCCTCTGTTTCAGACCCTCTGTTTCAGCCCCTCTGTTTCAGCCCCTCTGTTTCAGCCCCTCTGTTTCAGCACCTCTGTTTCTCGCCCTTTGTTTCTCGCCCTCTGTTTCAGCCCCTCTGTTTCAGCCCCTCTGTTTCAGCCCCTCTGTTTCAGCCCCTCTGTTTCAGCCCCTCTGTTTCTCGCCCTCTGTTTCATCCCCTCTGTTTCAGCCCCTCTGTTTCAGCTCCTCTGTTTCAGCCCCTCTGTTTCAGCCCCTCTGTTTCTCGCCCTCTGTTTCAGCACCTCTGTTTCTCGCCCTTTGTTTCTCGCCCTCTGTTTCAGCCCCTCTGTTTCTCGCCCACTGTTTCAGCCCCTCTGTTTCTCGCACTCTGTTTCAGCCCCTCTGTTTCAGCCCCTCTGTTTCTCGCCCTTTGTTTCAGCCCCTCTGTTTCAGCCCCTCTGTATCAGCCCCTCTGTTTCAGCCCCTCTGTTTCTCGCCCTCTGTTTCAGTCCCTCTGTTTCAGCCCCTCTGTTTCTCGCCCACTGTTTCATCCCCTCTGTTTCAGCCCCTCTGTTTCAGACCCTCTGTTTCAGCCCCTCTGTTTCAGCCCCTCTGTTTCAGCACCTCTGTTTCTCGCCCTTTGTTTCTCACCCTCTGTTTCAGCCCCTCTGTTTCTCGCCCTCTGTTTCAGCCCCTCTGTTTCATCCCCTCTGTTTCTCGCCCTCTGTTTCAGCCCAACTGTTTCAGCCCCTCTGTATCAGCCCCTCTGTTTCAGCCCCTCTGTTTCTCGCCCTCTGTTTCTCGCCCTCTGTTTCAGCCCCTCTGTTTCAGCCCCTCTGTTTCTCGCCCTCTGTTTCAGCCCCTCTGTTTCAGCCCATCTGTTTCAGCCCATCTGTTTCAGCTCCTCTGTTTCAGCCCCTCTGTTTCTCGCACTCTGTTTCATCCCCTCTGTTTCAGCCCCTCTGTTTCAGACCCTCTGTTTCAGCCCCTCTGTTTCAGCCCCTCTGTTTCTCGCCCTCTGTTTCATCCCCTCTGTTTCAGCCCCTCTGTTTCAGCTCCTCTGTTTCAGCCCCTCTGTTTCAGCCCCTCTGTTTCTCGCCCTCTGTTTCTCGCCCTCGGTTTCAGCCCCTCTGTTTCTCGCCCTCTGTTTCAGCCATCCTCTGTTTCTCGCCCTCTGTTTCAGCCCCTCTGTTTCAGCCCCTCTGTTTCAGCCCCTCTTTTAAAGCCCTTCTGTTTAAGCCCCTCTGTTTCAGCCCCTCTGTTTCTCGCCCTCTGTTTCAGCCCCTCTGTTTCTCGCCCTCTGTTTCAGACCCTCTGTTTCAGCCCCTCAGTATCAGCCCCTCTCTTTCAGCCCCTCTGTTTCTCGCCCTCTGTTTCTCGCCCTCTGTTTCTCGCCCTCTGTTTCTCGCCCACTGTTTCAGCCCCTCTGTTTCAGCCCCTCTGTTTCAGCCCATCTGTTTCAGCCCCTCTGTTTCATCCCCTCTGTTTCAGCCCCTCTGTTTCTCGCCCTCTGTTTCTCTTTCTCTGTTTCTCGCCCTCTGTTTCAGCCCCTCTGTTTCACGGCCACTGTTTCAGCCCCTCTGTTTCTCGCCATCTGTTTCAGCCCCTCTGTTTCAGCCCCTCTGTTTCTCGCCCTCTGTTTCAGCCCCTCTGTTTCAGCCCCTCTGTTTCAGCCCCTCTGTTTCAGCCCCTCTGTTTCAGCCCCTCTGTTTCTCGCCCTCTGTTTCTCGCCCTCTGTTTCAGCCCCTCTGTTTCAGCCCCTCTGTTTCAGCCCCTCTGCTTCTCGCCCTCTGTTTCTCGCCCTCAGTTTCTCGATCTCTGTTTCTCGCCCTCTGTTTCTCGCTCTCTGTTTCAGCCCCTCTGTTTCAGCCCCTCTGTTTCTCGCCCTCTGTTTCAGCCCCTCTGTTTCAGCCCCTCTGTTTCAGCCCCTCTGTTTCAGCCCCTCTGTTTCAGCCCCTCTGTTTCTCGCCCTCTGTTTCTCGCCCTCTGTTTCAGCCCCTCTGTTTCAGCCCCTCTGTTTCAGCCCCTCTGCTTCTCGCCCTCTGTTTCTCGCCCTCAGTTTCTCGATCTCTGTTTCTCGCCCTCTGTTTCTCGCTCTCTGTTTCAGCCCCTCTGTTTCAGCCCCTCTGTTTCAGCCCCTCTGTTTCAGCCCCTCTGTTTCAGCCCCTCTGTTTCTCGCCCTCTGTTTCTCGCCCTCTGTTTCTCGCTCTCTGTTTCTCGCCCTCTGTTTCTCGCCCTCTGTTTCAGCCCCTCTGTTTCAGCCCCTCTGTTTCAGCCCCTCTGTTTCTCGCCCTCTGTTTCTCGCCCACTGTTTCTCGCCCTCTGTTTCAGCCCCTCTGTTTCAGCCCCTCTGTTTCAGCCCCTCTGTTTCAGCCCCTCTGTTTCTCGCCCTCTGTTTCTCGCCCTGTGTTTCTTGCCCTCTGTTTCTCGCTCTCTGTTTCTCGCCCTCTGTTTCTCGCCCTCTGTTTCAGCCCCTCTCTTTCAGCCCCTCTGTTTCAGCCCCTCTGTTTCTCGCCCTCTGTTTCAGCCCCTCTGTTTCTCGCCCTCTGTTTCTCGCCCACTGTTTCTCGCCCTCTGTTTCAGCCCCTCTGTTTCAGCCCCTCTGTTTCAGCCCCTCTGTTTCTCGCCCTCTGTTTCTCGCCCTCTGTTTCTCGCCCTGTTTCAGCCCCTCTGTTTCAGCCCCTGTGTTTCAGCCCCTCTGTTTCAGCCACTCTGTTTCTCGCCCTCTGTTTCTCGCCCTCTGTTTCTCGCCCTCTGTTTCTCGCCCTCTGTTTCAGCCCCTCTGTTTCAGCCCCTCTGTTTCAGCCCCTCTGTTTCTCGCCCGCTGTTTCTCGCTCTCTGTTTCTCGCCCTCTGTTTCTCGCCCTCTGTTTCAGCCCCTCTGTTTCAGCTCCTCTGTTCCTCGCTCTCTGTTTCTCGCCCTCTGTTTCAGCCCCTCTGTTTCTCGCCCACTGTTTCAGCCCCTCTGTTTCTCGCCATCTGTTTCAGCCCCTCTGTTTCAGCCCCTCTGTTTCTCGCCCTCTGTTTCAGCCCCTCTGTTTCAGCCCCTCTGTTTCAGCTCCTCTGTTTCAGCCCCTCTGTTTCAGCACCTCTGTTTCTCGCCCTTTGTTTCTCGCCCTCTGTTTCAGCCCCTCTGTTTCTCGCCCTCTGTTTCAGCCCCTCTGTTTCAGTCCCTCTGTTTCAGCCCCTCTGTTTCCGCCCCTCTGTTTCAGCCCCTCTGTTTCAGCCCCTCTGTTTCAGCCCCTCTGTTTCTCGCCCTCTGTTTCAGCCCCTCTGTTTCAGCCCCTCTGTTTCAGCCCCTCTGTTTCAGCCCCTCTGTTTCTCGCCCTCTGTTTCTCGCCCTCTGTTTCTCGCCCTCTATTTCAGCCCCTCTGTTTCAGCCCCTCTGTTTCAGCCCCTCTGTTTCTCGCCCTCTGTTTCTCGCCCTCTGTTTCTCGCCCTCTGTTACTCGCTCTTTGTTTCTCTCCCTCTGTTTCTCGCCCTCTGTTTCAGCCCCTCTGTTTCAGCCCCTCTGTTTGAGCCCCTCTGTTTCATCCCCTCTGTTTCAGCCCCTCCGTTTCAGCCCCTCTGTTTCTCGCCCTCTGTTTCTCGCCCTCTGTTTCTCGCCCTCTGTTTCTCGCTCTCTGTTTCTCGCCCTCTGTTTCACGCCCTCTGTTTCAGCCCCTCTGTTTCAGCCCCTCTGTTTCAGCCCCTCTGTTTCTCGCCTTCTGTTTCTCGCCCACTGTTTCTCGCCCTCGGTTTCAGCCGCCCTGTTTCAGCCCCTCTGTTTCAGCCCCTCTGTTTCAGCCCCTCTGTTTCAGCCCCACTGTTTCTCGCCCTCTGTTTCATCCCCTCTGTTTCAGCCCCTCTGTTTCAGCTCCTCTGTTTCAGCCCCTCTGTTTCACCCCCACTGTTTCTCGCCCTCTGTTTCAGCACCTCTGTTTCTCGCCCTTTGTTTCTCGCCCTCTGTTTCAGCCCCTCTGTTTCTCGCCCTCTGTTTCAACCCCTCTGTTTCTCGCACTCTGTTTCAGCCCCTCTGTTTCAGCCCCTCTGTTTCCCACCCTCTGTTTCAGCCCCTCTGTTTCAGCCCCTCTGTATCAGCCCCTCTGTTTCAGCCCCTCTGTTTCTCGCCCTCTGTTTCTCGCCCTCTGTTTCAGCCCCGCTGTTTCTCGCGCTCTGTTTCAGCCCCTCTGTTTCAGCCCCTCTGTTTCTCGCCCTCTGTATCAGCCCCTTTGTTTCAGCCCCTCTGTATCAGCCCCTCTCTTTCAGCCCCTCTGTTTCTCGCCCTCTGTTTCTCGCCCTCTGTTTCAGCCCCTCTGTTTCAGCCCCTCTGTTTCAGCCCCTCTGTTTCAGCCCCTCTGTTTCAGCCCCTCTGTTTCTCGCACTCTGTTTCATCCCCTCTGTTTCAGCCCCTCTGTTTCAGCTCCTCTGTTTCTGTCCCTGTGTTTCAGCCCCTCTGTTTCTCGCCCTATGTTTCAGCACCTCTGTTTCTCGCCCTTTGTTTCTCGCCCTCTGTTTCAGCCCCTCTGTTTCTCGCCCTCTCTTTGAGCCCCTCTGTTTCTCGCACTCTGTTTCAGCCCCTCTGTTTCAGCCCCTCTGTTTCTCGCCCTCTGTTTCAGCCCCTCTGTTTCAGCCCCTCTGTATCAGCCCCTCTGTTTCAGACCCTCTGTTTCTCGCCCTCTGTTTCTCGCCCTCTGTTTCAGCCCCTCTGTTTCTCGCCCTCTGTTTCTTCCCCTCTGATTCAGCCCCTCTGTTTCAGACCCTGTTTCAGCCCGTCTGTTTCAACCCCTATGTTTCAGCCCCTCTGTTTCAGCACGTCTGTTTCTCGCCCTTTGTTTCTCGCCCTCTGTTTCAGCCCCTCTGTTTCTCGCCCTCTGTTTCAGCCCCTCTGTTTCTCGCACTCTGTTTCAGCCCCTCTGTTTCAGCCCCTCTGTTTCTCGCCCTCTGTTTCAGCCCCTTTGTTTCAGCCCCTCTGTATCAGCCCCTCTGTTTCAGCCCCTCTGTTTCTCGCACTCTGTTTCTCGCCCTCTGTTTCAGCCCCTCTGTTTCAGCCCCTCTGTTTCTCGCCCTCTGTTTCATCCCCTCTGTTTCAGCCCCTCTGTTTCTCGCACTCTGTTTCATCCCCTCTGTTTCAGCCCCTCTGTTTCAGCCCATCTGTTTCAGCCCCTCTGATTCAGCCCCTGTGTTTCTCGCCCTCTGTTTCATCCCCTCTGTTTCAGCCACTCTGTTTCAGCCCCTCTGTTTCAGCCCCTCTGTTTCAGCCCCTCTGTTTCAGCCCCTCTGTTTCTCGCACTCTGTTTCATCCCCTCTGTTTCAGCCCCTCTGTTTCAACTCCTCTGTTTCTGCCCCTCTGTTTCAGCCCCTCTGTTTCTCGCCCTCTGTTTCAGCACCTCTGTTTCTCGCCCTTTGTTTCTCGCCCTCAGTTTCAGCCCCTCTGTTTCTCGCCCTCTGTTTCAGCCCCTCTGTTTCTCGCACTCTGTTTCAGCCCCTCTGTTTCAGCCCCTCTGTTTCTCGCCCTCTGTTTCAGCCCCTCTGTTTCATCCCCTCTGTATCAGCCCCTCTGTTTCAGCCCCTCTGTTTCTCGCCCTCTGTTTCTCGCCCTCTGTTTCAGCCCCTCTGTTTCTCGCCCTCTGTTTCTTCCCCTCTGATTCAGCCCCTCTGTTTCAGACCCTGTTTCAGCCCGTCTGTTTCAGCCCATATGTTTCAGCCCCTCTGTTTCAGCACGTCTGTTTCTCGCCCTTTGTTTCTCGCCCTCTGTTTCAGCCCCTCTGTTTCTCGCCCTCTGTTTCAGCCCCTCTGTTTCTCGCACTCTGTTTCAGCCCCTCTGTTTCTCGCCCTCTGTTTCAGCCCCTTTGTTTCAGCCCCTCTGTATCAGCCCCGCTGTTTCAGCCCCTCTGTTTCAGCCCCTCTGTTTCTCGCCCTCTGTTTCATCCCCTCTGTTTCAGCCCCTCTGTTTCTCGCACTCTGTTTCATCCCCTCTGTTTCAGCCCCTCTGTATCAGAACCTTTGTTTCAGCCCCTCTGTTTCAGCCCCTCTGTTTCTCGCCCTCTCTTTCATCCCCTCTGTTTCAGCCCCTCTGTTTCAGCTCCTCTGTTTCAGCCCCTCTGTTTCAGCCCCTCTGTTTCTCGCCCTCTGTTTCTCGCCCTCGGTTTCAGCCCCTCTGTTTCTCTCCCTCTGATACAGCCCCTCTGTTTCTCGCCCTCTGTTTCAGCCCCTCTGTTTCAGCCCCTCTGTTTCAGCCCCTCTTTTAAAGCCCTTCTGTTTAAGCCCCTCTGTTTCAGCCCCTCTGTTTCTCGCCCTCTGTTTCAGCCCCTCTGTTTCTCGCCCTCTGTTTCAGATCCTCTGTTTCAGCCCCTCAGTATCAGCCCCTCTCTTTCAGCCCCTCTGTTTCTCGCCCTCTGTTTCTCGCCCTCTGTTTCTCGCCCTCTGTTTCTCGCCCACTATTTCTGCCCCTCTGTTTCAGCCCCTCTGTTTCAGCCCATCTGTTTCAGCCCCTCTTTTTCAGCCCCTCTGTTTCAGCCCCTCTGTTTCAGCCCCTCTGTTTCTCTTTCTCTGTTTCTCGCCCTCTGTTTCAGCCCCTCTGTTTCTCGCCCACTGTTTCAGCCCCTCTGTTTCTCGCCATCTGTTTCAGCCCCTCTGTTTCAGCCCCTCTGTTTCTAGCCCTCTGTTTCAGCCCCTCTGTTTCAGCCCCTCTGTTTCAGCCCCTCTGTTTCAGCCCCTCTGTTTCAGCCCCTCTGTTTCTCGCCCTCTGTTTCAGCCCCTCTGTTTCAGCCCCTCTGTTTCAGCCCCTCTGTTTCTCGCCCTCTGTTTCTCGCCCTCTGTTTCTCGCCCTCTGTTTCTCGATCTCTGTTTCTCGCCCTCTGTTTCTCGCTCTCTGTTTCAGCCCCTCTGTTTCAGCCCCTCTGTTTCAGCCCCTCTGTTTCTCGCCCTCTGTTTCTCGCCCGCATGTTTCTCGCCCTCTGTTTCTCGCTCTCTGTTTCTCGCCCTCTGTTTCTCGCCCACTGTTTCTCGCCCTCTGTTTCAGCCCCTCTGTTTCAGCCCCTATGTTTCAGCCCCTCTGTTTCAGCCCCTCTGTTTCTCGCCCTCAGTTTCTCGCCCTCTGTTTCTTGCCCTCTGTTTCTCGCTCTCTGTTTCTCGCCCTCTGTTTCTCGCCCTCTGTTTCAGCTCCTCTGTTTCAGCCCCTCTGTTTCAGCCCCTCTGTTTCTCGCCCTCTGTTTCTCGCCCTCTGTTTCTCGCCCTCAGTTTCAGCCCCTCTGTTTCAGCCCCTTTGTTTCAGCCCCTCTGTTTCTGCCCCTCTGTTTCTCGCCCACTGTTTCTCGCCCTCTGTTTCAGCCCCTCTGTTTCAGCCCCTCTGTTTCAGCCCCTCTGTATCAGCCACTCTGTTTCAGCCCCTCTGTTTCTGGCCCTCTGTTTCTCGCCCTCTGTTTCTCGCCCTCTGTTTCTCGCCCTCTGTTTCATCCCCTCTTTAAGCCCCTCTGTTTCTCGCCCTGTGTTTCTCGCCCACTGTTTCAGCCCCTCTGTTTCAGCCCCTCAGTTTCAGCCCCTCTGTATCTCCCCCTCTGTTTCAGCACCTCTGTTTCTCGCCCTCTCTTTCAGCCCCTCTCTTTCTCGCCCACTGTTGCAGACCCTCTGTTTCAGCCCCTCTGTTTCAGCCCCTCTGTTTCAGCCCCTCTGTATCTCGCCCTCTGTTTCAGCCCCTCTGTTTCTCGAAATCTGTTTCAGCCCCTCTGTTTCAGCCCCTCTGTTTCTCGCCCTCTGTTTCAGACCCTCTGTTTCAGCCCCTCTGTTTCAGCCCCTCTATTTCAGCCACTCTGTTTCAGCACCTCTGTTTCTCGCCCTTTGTTTCTCGCTTTCTGTTTCAGCCCCTCTGTTTCTCGCCCTCTGTTTCAGCCCCTCTGTTACTCGCACTCTGTTTCAGCCCCTCTGTTTCAGCCCCTCTGTTTCTCGCCCTCTGTTTCAGCCCCTCTGTTTCAGTCCCTCTGTATCAGCCCCTCTGTTTCAGCCTCTCTGTTTCTCGCCCTCTGTTTCTCGCCCTCTGTTTCTCGCCGTCTGTTTCAGCCCCTCTGTTTCAGCCCCTCTGTTTCAGCCCCTCTGTTTCTCGCCCTCTGTTTCTCGCCCGCTGTTTCTCGTTCTCTGTTTCTCGCCCTCTGTTTCTCGCCCTCTGTTTCAGCCCCTCTGTTTCAGCTCCTCTGTTCCTCGCTCTCTGTTTCACGCCCTCTGTTTCAGCCCCTCTGTTTCTCGCCCACTGTTTCAGCCCCTCTGTTTCTCGCCATCTGTTTCAGCCCCTCTGTTTCAGCCCCTCTGTTTCTCACCCTCTGTTTCAGCCCCTCTGTTTCAGCCCCTCTGTTTCAGCCCCTCTGTTTCAGCCCCTCTGTTTCAGCACCTCTGTTTCTCGCCCTTTGTTTCTCGCCCTCTGTTTCAGCCCCTCTGTTTCTCGCCCTCTGTTTCAGCCCCTCTGTTTCAGTCCCTCTGTTTCAGCCCCTCTGTTTCAGACCCTCCGTTTCTCGCCCTCTGTTTCAGCCCCTCTGTTTCAGCCCGTCTGTTTCAGCCACTCTTTTTCAGCCCCTCTGTTTCTCGCCCTCTGTTTCTCGCCCTCTGTTTCTCGCCCTCTGTTCCTCGCCCTCTGTTTCAGCCCCTCTGTTTCAGCCCCTCTGTTTCTCGCCCTCTGTTTCTCGCCCACTGTTTCACGCCGTCTGTTTCTCGCTCTTTGTTTCTCGCCCTCTGTTTCTCGCCCTCTGTTTCAGCCCCTCTGTTTCAGCCCCTCTGTTTCAGCCCTTCTGTTTCATCCCCTCTGTTTCAGCCCCTCTGTTTCAGCCCCTCTGTTTCTCGCCCTCTGTTTCTCGCCCTCTGTTTCTCGCCCTCTGTTTCAGCCCCTCTGTTTCAGCCCCTCTGTTTCAGCCCCTCTTTTAAAGCCCTTCTGTTTAAGCCCCTCTGTTTCAGCCCCTCTGTTTCTCGCCCTCTGTTTCAGCCCCTCTGTTTCTCGCCCTCTGTTTCAGACCCTCTGTTTCACCCCCTCAGTATCAGCCCCTCTCTTTCAGCCCCTCTGTTTCTCGCCCTCTGTTTCTCGCCCTCTGTTTCTCGCCCACTATTTCAGCCCCTCTGTTTCAGCCCCTCTGTTTTAGCCCATCTGTTTCAGCCCCTCTTTTTCAGCCCCTCTGTTTCAGCCCCTCTGTTTCAGCCCCTCTGTTTCTCTTTCTCTGTTTCTCGCCCTCTGTTTCAGCCCCTCTGTTTCTCGCCCACTGTTTCAAACCCTCTGTTTCTCGCCATCTGTTTCAGCCCCTCTGTTTCAGCCCCTCTGTTTCTAGCCCTCTGTTTCAGCCCCTCTGTTTCAGCCCCTCTGTTTCAGCCCCTCTGTTTCAGCCCCTCTGTTTCTCGCCCTCTGTTTCAGCCCCTCTGTTTCAGCCCCTCTGTTTCAGCCCCTCTGTTTCTCGCCCTCTGTTTCTCGCCCTCTGTTTCTCGATCTCTGTTTCTCGCCCTCTGTTTCTCGCTCTCTGTTTCAGCCCCTCTGTTTCAGCCCCTCTGTTTCAGCCCCTCTGTTTCTCGCCCTCTGTTTCTCGCCCGCTGTTTCTCGCCCTCTGTTTCTCTCTCTCTGTTTCTCGCCCTCTGTTTCTCGCCCACTGTTTCTCGCCCTCTGTTTCAGCCCCTATGTTTCAGCCCCTATGTTTCAGCCCCTCTGTTTCAGCCCCTCTGTTTCTCGCCCTCAGTTTCTCGCCCTCTGTTTCTTGCCCTCTGTTTCTCGCTCTCTGTTTCTCGCCCTCTGTTTCTCGCCCTCTGTTTCAGCCCCTCTGTTTCAGCCCCTCTGTTTCAGCCCCTCTGTTTCTCGCCCTCTGTTTCTCGCCCTCTGTTTCTCGCCCTCAGTTTCAGCCCCTCTGTTTCAGCCCCTTTGTTTCAGCCCCTCTGTTTCTGCCCCTCTGTTTCTCGCCCACTGTTTCTCGCCCTCTGTTTCAGCCCCTCTGTTTCAGCCCCTCTGTTTCAGCCCCTCTGTTTCAGCCAATCTGTTTCAGCCCCTCTGTTTCTCGCCCTCTCTTTCTCGCCCTCTGTTTCTCGCCCTCTGTTTGTCGCCCTCTGTTTCAGCCCCTCTTTAAGCCCCTCTGTTTTTCGCCCTCTGTTTCTCGCCCACTGTTTCAGCCCCTCTGTTTCAGCCCCTCAGTTTCAGCCCCTCTGTTTCTCCCCCTCTGTTTCAGCACCTCTGTTTCTCGCCCTCTCTTTCAGCCCCTCTCTTTCTCGCCCACTGTTGCAGACCCTCTGTTTCAGCCCCTCTGTTTCAGCCCCTCTGTTTCAGCCCCTCTGTATCTCGCCCTCTGTTTCAGCCCCTCTGTTTCTCGAAATCTGTTTCAGCCCCTCTGTTTCAGCCCCTCTGTTTCTCGCCCTCTGTTTCAGACCCTCTGTTTCAGCCCCTCTGTTTCAGCCCCTCTATTTCAGCCCCTCTGTTTCAGCACCTCTGTTTCTCGCCCTTTGTTTCTCGCTTTCTGTTTCAGCCCCTCTGTTTCTCGCCCTCTGTTTCAGCCCCTCTGTTACTCGCACTCTGTTTCAGCCCCTCTGTTTCAGCCCCTCTGTTTCTCGCCCTCTGTTTCAGCCCCTCTGTTTCAGTCCCTCTGTATCAGCCCCTCTGTTTCAGCCTCTCTGTTTCTCGCCCTCTGTTTCTCGCCCTCTGTTTCTCGCCCTCTGTTTCTCGCCGTCTGTTTCAGCCCCTCTGTTTCAGCCCCTCTGTTTCAGCCCCTCTGTTTCTCGCCCTCTGTTTCTCGCCCGCTGTTTCTCGTTCTCTGTTTCTCGCCCTCTGTTTCTCGCCCTCTGTTTCAGCCCTTCTGTTTCAGCTCCTCTGTTCCTCGCTCTCTGTTTCTCGCCCTCTGTTTCAGCCCCTCTGTTTCTCGCCCACTGTTTCAGCCCCTCTGTTTCTCGCCATCTGTTTCAGCCCCTCTGTTTCAGCCCCTCTGTTTCTCGCCCTCTGTTTCAGCCCCTCTGTTTCAGCCCCTCTGTTTCAGCCCCTCTGTTTCAGCCCCTCTGTTTCAGCACCTCTGTTTCTCGCCCTCTGTTTCTCGCCCTCTGTTTCAGCCCCTCTGTTTCTCGCCCACTGTTTCAGCCCCTCTGTTTCAGTCCCTCTGTTTCAGCCCCACTGTTTCCGCCCCTCTGTTTCAGCCCCTCTGTTTCAGCCCCTCTGTTTCAGACCCTCTGTTTCTCGCCCTCTGTTTCAGCCCCTCTGTTTCAGCCCCTCTGTTTCAGCCACTCTGTTTCAGCCCCTCTGTTTCTCGCCCTCTGTTTCTCGCCCTCTGTTTCTCGCCCTCTGTTTCTCGCCCTCTGTTTCAGCCCCTCTGTTTCAGCCCCTCTGTTTCTCGCCCTCTGTTTCTCGCCCTCTGTTTCTCGCCCTCTGTTTCTCGCTCTTTGTTTCTCGCCCTCTGTTTCTCGCCCTCTGTTTCAGCCCCTCTGTTTCAGCCCCTCTGTTTCAGCCCCTCTGTTTCATCCCCTCTGTTTCAGCCCCTCTGTTTCAGCCCCTCTGTTTCTCGCCCTCTGTTTCTCGCCCTCTGTTTCTCGCCCTCTGTTTCTCGCTCTCTGTTTCTCGCCCTCTGTTTCTCGCCCTCTGTTTCAGCCCCTCTGTTTCAGCCCCACTGTTTCAGCCCCTCTGTTTCTCGCCCTCTGTTTCTCGCCCACTGTTTCTCGCCCTCTGTTTCAGCCCCTCTGTTTCAGCCCCTCTGTTTCAGCCCCTCTGTTTCAGCCCCTCTGTTTCTCGCCCTCTGTTTCATCCCCTCTGTTTCAGCCCCTCTGTTTCAGCTCCTCTGTTTCAGCCCCTCTGCTTCAGCCCCTCTGTTTCTAGCCCTCTGTTGCAGCACCTCTGTTTCTCGCCCTTTGTTTCTCGCCCTCTGTTTCAGCCCCTCTGTTTCTCGCCCTCTGTTTCAACCCATCTGTTTCTCGCACTCTGTTTCAGCCCCTCTGTTTCAGCCCCTCTGTTTCCCGCCCTCTGTTTCAGCCCCTCTGTTTCAGCCCGTCTGTATCAGCCCCTCTGTTTCAGCCCCTCTGTTTCTCGCCCTCTGTTTCTCGCCCTCTGTTTCAGCCCCTCTGTTTCTCGCCCTCTGTTTCATCCCCTCTGTTTCAGCCCCTCTGTTTCTCGCCCTCTGTTTCAGCCCCTCTGTTTCAGCCCCTCTGTTTCAGCCCCTCTGTTTCAGCACCTCTGTTTCTCGCCCTTTGTTTCTCGCCCTCTGTTTCAGCCCCTCTGTTTCAGCCCCTCTGTTTCAGCCCCTCTGTTTCAACCCCACTGTTTCAGCCCCTCTGTTTCTCGCCCTCTGTTTCATCCCCTCTGTTTCAGCCCCTCTGTTTCAGCTCCTCTGTTTCAGCCCCTCTGTTTCAGCCCCTCTGTTTCTCGCCCTCTGTTTCAGCACCTCTGTTTCTCGCCCTTTGTTTCTCGCCCTCTGTTTCAGCCCCTCTGTTTCTCGCCCTCTGTTTCAGACCCTCTGTTTCTCGCACTCTGTTTCAGCCCCTCTGTTTCAGCCCCTCTGTTTCTCTCCCTTTGTTTCTCGCCCACTGTTTCAGCCCCTCTGTTTCTCGCCCTCTGTTTCAGCCCCTCTGTTTCACGCACTCTGTTTCAGCCCCTCTGTTTCAGCCCCTCTGTTTCTCGCCCTCTGTTTCAGCCCCTCTGTTTCAGCCCCTCTGTATCAGCCCCTCTGTTTCAGCCCCTCTGTTTCTCGCCCTCTGTTTCTCGCCCTCTGTTTCAGCCCCTCTGTTTCAGCCCCTCTGTTTCTCGCCCTCTGTTTCAGCCCCTCTGTTTCAGCCCCTCTGTTTCTCGCACTCTGTTTCATCCCCTCTGTTTCAGCCCCTCTGTTTCAGACGCTCTGTTTCTGCCCCTCTGTTTCAGCCCCTCTGTTTCTCGCCCTCTGTTTCATCCCCTCTGTTTCAGCCTCTCTGTTTCAGCTCCTCTGTTTCAGCCCCTCTGTTTCAGCCACTCTGTTTCTCGCCCTCTGTTTCTCGCCCTCGGTTTCAGCCCCTCTGTTTCTCTCCCTCTGATACAGCCCCTCTGTTTCTCGCCCTCTGTTTCAGCCCCTCTGTTTCAGCCCCTCTGTTTCAGCCCCTCTTTTAAAGCCCTTCTGTTTAAGCCCCTCTGTTTCAGCCCATCTGTTTCTCGCCCTCTGTTTCAGCCCCTCTGTTTCTCGCCCTCTGTTTCAGACCCTCTGTTTCAGCCCCTCAGTATCAGCCCCTCTCTTTCAGCCCCTCTGTTTCTCGCCCTCTGTTTCTCGCCCTCTGTTTCTCGCCCTCTGTTTCTCGCCCACTGTTTGAGCCCCTCTGTTTCAGCCCCTCTGTTTCAGCCCATCTGTTTCAGCCCCTCTGTTTCAGCCCCTCTGTTTCAGCCCCTCTGTTTCTCTTTCTCTGTTTCTCGCCCTCTGTTTCAGCCCCTCTGTTTCTCGCCCACTGTTTCAGCCCCTCTGTTTCTCGCCATCTGTTTCGGCCCCTCTGTTTCAGCCCCTCTGTTTCTCGCCCTCTGTTTCAGCCCCTCTGTTTCAGCCCCTCTGTTTCAGCCCCTCTGTTTCAGCCCCTCTGTTTCTCGCCCTCTGTTTCTCGCCCTCTGTTCCTGCCCCTCTGTTTCAGCCCCTCTGTTTCAGCCCCTCTGTTTCTCGCCCTCTGTTTCTCGCCCTCTGTTTCTCGATCTCTGCTTCTCGCCCTCTGTTTCTCGCTCTCTGTTCCAGCCCCTCTGTTTCAGCCCCTCTGTTTCAGCCCCTCTGTTTCAGCCCCTCTGTTTCTCGCCCTCTGTTTCTCGCCCTCTGTTTCTCGCCCTCTGTTTCTCGCTCTCTGTTTCTCGCCCTCTGTTTCTCGCCCTCTGTTTCAGCCCCTCTGTTTCAGCCCCTCTGTTTCAGCCCCTCTGTTTCTCGCCCTCTGTTTCTCGCCCACTGTTTCTCTCCCTCTGTTTCAGCCCCTCTGTTTCAGCCCCTCTTTTTCAGCCCCTCTGTTTCAGCCCCTCTGTTTCTCGCCCTCTGTTTCTCGCCCTCTGTTTCTTGCCCTCTGTTTCTCGCTCTCTGTTTCTCGCCCTCTGTTTCTCGCCCTCTGTTTCAGCCCCTCTGTTTCAGCCCGTCTGTTTCAGTTCCTCTGTTTTTCGCCCTCTGTTTCAGCCCCTCTGTTTCTCGCCCTCTGTTTCTCGCCCACTGTTTCTCGCCCTCTGTTTCAGCCCCTCTGTTTCAGCCCCTCTGTTTCAGCCCCTCTGTTTCTCGCCCTCTGTTTCTCGCCCACTGTTTCTCGCCCTCTGTTTCAGCCCCTCTGTTTCAGCCCCTCTGTTTCAGCCCCTGTGTTTCAGCCCCTCTGTTTCTCGCCCTCTGTTTCTCGCCCTCTGTTTCTTGCCCTCTGTTTCTCGCTCTCTGTTTCTCGCCCTCTGTTTCTCGCCCTCTGTTTCAGCCCCTCTGTTTCAGCCCCTCTGTTTCAGCCCCTCTGTTTCTCGCCCTCTGTTTCTCGCCTTCTGTTTCTCGCCCTCAGTTTCAGCCCCTCTGTTTCAGCCCCTTTGTTTCAGCCCCTCTGTTTCTGCCCCTCTGTTTCTCGCCCACTGTTTCTCGCCCTCTGTTTCAGCCCCTCTGTTTCAGCCCCTCTGTTTCAGCCCCTCTGTTTCAGCCCCTCTGTTTCTCGCCCTCTGTTTCTCGCCTTCTGTTTCTCCCCCTCAGTTTCAGCCCCTCTGTTTCAGCCCCTTTGTTTCAGCCCCTCTGTTTCTGCCCCTCTGTTTCTCGCCCTCTGTTTCTCGCCCTCTGTTTCTTGCCCTCTGTTTCTCGCTCTCTGTTTCTCGCCCTCTGTTTCTCGCCCTCTGTTTCAGCCCCTCTGTTTCAGCCCCTCTGTTTCAGCCCCTCTGTTTCTCGCCCTCTGTTTCTCGCCTTCTGTTTCTCGCCCTCAGTTTCAGCCCCTCTGTTTCAGCCCCTTTGTTTCAGCCCCTCTGTTTCTCGCCCTCTGTTTCTCGCCCTCTGTTTCTCGCCCTCTGTTTCTCGCCCTCTGTTTCAGCCCCTCTGTTTAAGCCCCTCTGTTTCTCGCCCTCTGTTTCTCGCCCACTGTTTCAGCCCCTCTGTTTCAGCCCCTCAGTTTCAGCCCCTCTATTTCTCCCCCTCTGTTTCAGCACCTCTGTTTCTCGCCCTCTCTTTCAGCCCCTCTCTTTCTCGCCCACTGTTGCAGACCCTCTGTTTCAGCCCCTCTGTTTCAGCCCCTCTGTATCTCGCCCTCTGTTTCAGCCCCTCTGTTTCTCGCCATCTGTTTCAGCCCCTCTGTTTCAGCCCCTCTGTTTCTCGCCCTCTGTTAGGAACCCTCTGTTTCAGCCCCTCTGTTTCAGCCCCTCTGTTTCAGCCCCTCTGTTTCAGCACCTCTGTTTCTCGCCCTTTGTTTCTCGCCCTCTGTTTCAGCCCCTCTGTTTCTCGCCCTCTGTTTCAGCCCCTCTGTTTCTCGCCCTCTGTTTCAGCCCCTCTGTTTCAGCCCCTCTGTTTCAGCCCCTCTGTTTCTCGCCCTCTGTTTCTCGCCCACTCTTTCTCTCCCTCTGTTTCAGCCCCTCTGTTTCAGCCCCTCTTTTTCAGCCCCTCTGTTTCAGCCCCTCTGTTTCTCGCCCTCTGTTTCTCGCCCTCTGTTTCTTGCCCTCTGTTTCTCGCTCTCTGTTTCTCGCCCTCTGTTTCTCGCCCTCTGTTTCAGCCCCTCTGTTTCAGCCCCACTGTTTCAGTCCCTCTGTTTCTCGCCCTCTGTTTCAGCCCCTCTGTTTCTCGCCCTCTGTTTCTCGCCCACTGTTTCTCGCCCTCTGTTTCAGCCCCTCTGTTTCAGCCCCTCTGTTTCAGCCCCTCTGTTTCTCGCCCTCTGTTTCTCGCCCACTGTTTCTCGCCCTCTGTTTCAGCCCCTCTGTTTCAGCCCCTCTGTTTCAGCCCCTCTGTTTCAGCCCCTCTGTTTCTCGCCCTCTGTTTCTCGCCCTCTGTTTCTTGCCCTCTGTTTCTCGCTCTCTGTTTCTCGCCCTCTGTTTCTCGCCCTCTGTTTCAGCCCCTCTGTTTCAGCCCCTCTGTTTCAGCCCCTCTGTTTCTCGCCCTCTGTTTCTCGCCTTCTGTTTCTCGCCCTCAGTTTCAGCCCCTCTGTTTCAGCCCCTCTGTTTCAGCCCCTCTGTTTCTGCCCCTCTGTTTCTCGCCCACTGTTTCTCGCCCTCTGTTTCAGCCCCTCTGTTTCAGCCCCTCTGTTTCAGCCCCTCTGTTTCAGCCCCTCTGTTTCAGCCCCTCTGTTTCTCGCCCTCTGTTTCTCGCCCTCTGTTTCTCGCCCTCTGTTTCTCGCCGTCTGTTTCAGCCCCTCTGTTTAAGCCCCTCTGTTTCTCGCCCTCTGTTTCTTGCCCACTGTTTCAGCCCCTCTGTTTCAGCCCCTCAGTTTCAGCCCCTCTGTTTCTCCCCCTCTGTTTCAGCACCTCTGTTTCTCGCCCTCTCTTTCAGCCCCTCTCTTTCTCGCCCACTGTTGCAGACCCTCTGTTTCAGCCCCTCTGTTTCAGCCCCTCTGTATCTCGCCCTTTGTTTCAGCCCCTCTGTTTCTCGCCATCTGTTTCAGCCCCTCTGTTTCAGCCCCTCTGTTTCTCGCCCTCTGTTTCAGACCCTCTGTTTCAGCCCCTCTGTTTCAGCCCCTCTGTTTCAGCCCCTCTGTTTCAGCACCTCTGTTTCTCGCCCTTTGTTTCTCGCCCTCTGTTTCAGCCCCTCTGTTTCTCGCCCTCTGTTTCAGCCCCTCTGTTTCTCGCACTCTGTTTCAGCCCCTCTGTTTCAGCCACTCTGTTTCTCGCCCTCTGTTTCAGCCCTTCTGTTTCAGCCCCTCTGTATCAGCCCCACTGTTTCAGCCCCTCTGTTTCTCGCCCTCTGTTTCTCGCCCTCTGTTTCAGCCCCTCTGTTTCAGCCCCTCTGTTTCAGTCCCTATGTTTCAGCCCCTCTGTTTCAGCCCCTCTGATTCTCGCCCTCTGTTTCTCGCCCTCTGTTTCTCGCCCTCTGTTTCTCGCTCTCTCTTTCTCGCCCTCTGTTTCTCGCCCTCTGTTTCAGCCCCTCTGTTTCTGCAACTCTGTTTCAGCCCCTCTGTTTCAGCCCCTCTGTTTCAGCCCCTCTGTTTCTCGCCCTCTGGTTCTCGCCCTCTGTTTCTTGCCCTCTGTTTCTCGCTCTCTGTTTCTCGCCCTCTGTTTCTCGCCCTCTGTTTCAGCACCTTTGTTTCAGCCCCTCTGTTTCAGCCCCTCTGTTTCTCGCCCTCTGTTTCTCGCCCTCTGTTTCTCGCCCTCAGTTTCAGCCCCTCTGTTTCAGCCCCTTTGTTTCTGCCCCTCTGTTTCAGCCCCTCTGTTTCTCGCCCACTGTTTCTCGCCCTCTGTTTCAGCCCCTCTGTTTCAGCCCCTCTGTTTCAGCCCCTGTGTTTCAGCCCCTCTGTTTTAGCACCTCTGTTTCAGCCCCTCTGTTTCTCGCCCTCTGTTTCTCGCCCTCTGTTTCTCGCCCTCTGTTTCTCGCCCTCTGTTTCAGCCCCTCTGTTTCAGCCCCTCTGTTTCAGCCCCTCTGTTTCTCGCCCACTGTTTCTCGCCCTCTGTTTCAGCCCCTCTGTTTCTGCCCCTCAGTTCCAGCCCCTCTGTTTCTTGCCCTCTGTTTCAGCACCTCTGTTTCTCGCCCTCTCTTTCAGCCCCTCTCTTTCTCGCCCTCTGTTGCAGACCCTCTGTTTCAGCCCGTCTGTTTCAGCCCCTCTGTTACAGAGGTTCTGTTTCTCGCCCTCAGTTTCAGCCCCTCTGTTTCTCGCCCTCTGTTTCCGCCGCTCTGTTTCTCGCCGTCTGTTGCAGCCCCTCTGTTTCAGCCCCTCTGTTTCAGCCCCTCTGTTTCAGCTCCTCTGTTTCAGACCCTCTGTTTCTCGCCCTCTGTTTCTCGCCCTCTGTTTCAGCCCCTCTGTTTCGTCCCCTCTGTTTCAGCTCCTCTGTTTCTCTCCCTCTGTTTGAGCCCCTCTGTTTCAGCCCCTCTGTTTCAGCCACTCTGTTTCAGCCCCTCTGTTTCAGGCCCACTGTTTCAGCCCCTCTGTTTCTCGCCATCTGTTTCAGCCCCTCTGTTTCAGCCCCTCTGTTTCTCGCCCTCTGTTTCAGCCCCTCTGTTTCAGCCCCTCTGTTTCAGCCCCTCTTTTTCAGCCCCTCTGTTTCTCGCCCTCTGTTTCTCGCCCTCTGTTTCTCGCTCTCTGTTTCTCGCCCTCTGTATCTCGCCCTCTGTTACAGCCCCTCTGTTTCAGCCACTCTGTTTCAACTCCTCTGTTTCTCGCCCTCTTTTTCTCGCCCACTGTTTCTCGCCCTCTGTTTCAGCCCCTCTGTTTCAGCCCCTCTGTTTCAGCCCCTCTGTTTCAGCCCCTCTGTTTCTCGCCCTCTGTTTCTCGCACTCTGTTTCTCGCTCTCTCTTTCTCGCCCTCTGTTTCTCGCCCTCTGTTTCAGCCCCTCTGTTTCAGCCCCTCTGTTTCAGCCCCTCTGTTTCTCGCCCTCTGTTTCAGCCACTCTGTTTCAGCCCCTCTGTTTCAGCCCCTCTGTTTCTCGCCCTCTGTTTCAGCCCCTCTGTGTCAGCCCCTCTGTTTCTCGCCCTCTGTTTCTCGCCCTCTGTTTCTCGCCCTCTGTTTCTTGCCCTCTGTTTCAGCCCCTCTGTTTCAGCCCCTCAGTTTCAGCCCCTCTGTTTCTCGCCCTCTGTTTCTCGCCCTCTGTTTCTCGCTCTCTGTTTCTCGCCCTCTGTTTCTCGCCCTCTGTTTCAGCCCCTCTGTTTCAGCAACTCTGTTCCTCGCTCTCTGTTTCTCGCAATCTGTTTCAGCCCCTCTGTTTCTCGCCCACTGTTTCAGCCCCTCTGTTTCTCGCCATCTGTTTCAGCCCCTCTGTTTCAGCCCCTCTGTTTCTCGCCCTCTGTTTCAGCCCCTCTGTTTCAGCCCCTCTGTTTCAGCCCCTCTGTTTCAGACCCTCTGTTTCAGCACCTCTGTTTCTCGCCCTTTGTTTCTCGCCCTCTGTTTCAGCCCCTCTGTTTCTCGCCCTCTGTTTCAGCCCCTCTGTTTCAGTCCCTCTGTTTCAGCCCCTCTGTTTCCGCCCCTCTGTTTCAGCCCCTCTGTTTCAGCCCCTCTGTTTCAGACCCTCTCTTTCTCGCCCTCTGTTTCAGCCCCTCTGTTTCAGCCCCTCTGTTTCAGCCACTCTGTTTCAGCCCCTCTGTTTCACGTCCTCTGTTTCAGCCCCTCTGTTTCAGCCCCTCTGTTTCAGCCCCTCTGTTTCAGCCCCTCTGTTTCAGCCCCTCTGTTTCAGCCCCACTGTTTCTCGCCCTCTGTTTCTCGCCCTCTGTTTCTCGCTCTTTGTTTCTCGCCCTCTGTTTCTCGCCCTCTGTTTCATCCCCTCTGTTTCAGCCCCTCTGTTTCAGCCCCTCTGTTTCATTCCATCTGTTTCAGCCCCTCTGTTTCCGCCCCTCTGTTTCTCGCCCTCTGTTTCTCACCCTCTGTTTCTCGCCCTCTGTTTCTCGCTCTCTGTTTCTCGCCCTCTGTTTCTCGCCCTCTGTTTCAGCCCCCTTGTTTCAGCCCCTCTGTTTCAGCCCCTCTGTTTAAGCCCCTCTGTTTCTCGCCCTCTGTTTCTTGCCCACTGTTTCAGCCCCTCTGTTTCAGCCCCTCAGTTTCAGCCCCTCTGTTTCTCCCCCTCTGTTTCAGCACCTCTGTTTCTCGCCCACTCTTTCAGCCCCTCTCTTTCTCGCCCACTGTTGCAGACCCTCTGTTTCAGCCCCTCTGTTTCAGCCCCTCTGTATCTCGCCCTTTGTTTCAGCCCCTCTGTTTCTCGCCATCTGTTTCAGCCCCTCTGTTTCAGCCCCTCTGTTTCTCGCCCTCTGTTTCAGACCCTCTGTTTCAGCCCCTCTGTTTCAGCCCCTCTGTTTCAGCCCCTCTGTTTCAGCACCTCTGTTTCTCGCCCTTTGTTTCTCGCCCTCTGTTTCAGCCCCTCTGTTTCTCGCCCTCTGTTTCAGCCCCTCTCTTTCTCGCCCTCTGTTGCAGACCCTCTGTTTCAGCCCGTCTGTTTCAGCCCCTCTGTTACAGCCTTTCTGTTTCACGCCCTCAGTTTCAGCCCCTCTGTTTCTCGCCCTCTGTTTCCGCCCCTCTGTTTCTCGCCGTCTGTTGCAGCCCCTCTGTTTCAGCCCCTCTGTTTCAGCCCCTCTGTTTCAGCTCCTCTGTTTCAGACCCTCTGTTTCTCGCCCTCTGTTTCTCGCCCTCTGTTTCAGCCCCTCTGTTTCGTCCCCTCTGTTTCAGCTCCTCTGTTTCTCTCCCTCTGTTTGAGCCCCTCTGTTTCAGCCCCTCTGTTTCAGCCACTCTGTTTCAGCCCCTCTGTTTCAGGCCCACTGTTTCAGCCCCTCTGTTTCTCGCCATCTGTTTCAGCCCCTCTGTTTCAGCCCCTCTGTTTCTCGCCCTCTGTTTCAGCCCCTCTGTTTCAGCCCCTCTGTTTCAGCCCCTCTTTTTCAGCCCCTCTGTTTCTCGCCCTCTGTTTCTCGCCCTCTGTTTCTCGCTCTCTGTTTCTCGCCCTCTGTATCTCGCCCTCTGTTACAGCCCCTCTGTTTCAGCCACTCTGTTTCAACTCCTCTGTTTCTCGCCCTCTTTTTCTCGCCCACTGTTTCTCGCCCTCTGTTTCAGCCCCTCTGTTTCAGCCCCTCTGTTTCAGCCCCTCTGTTTCAGCCCCTCTGTTTCTCGCCCTCTGTTTCTCGCACTCTGTTTCTCGCTCTCTCTTTCTCGCCCTCTGTTTCTCGCCCTCTGTTTCAGCCCCTCTGTTTCAGCCCCTCTGTTTCAGCCCCTCTGTTTCTCGCCCTCTGTTTCAGCCACTCTGTTTCAGCCCCTCTGTTTCAGCCCCTCTGTTTCTCGCCCTCTGTTTCAGCCCCTCTGTGTCAGCCCCTCTGTTTCTCGCCCTCTGTTTCTCGCCCTCTGTTTCTCGCCCTCTGTTTCTTGCCCTCTGTTTCAGCCCCTCTGTTTCAGCCCCTCAGTTTCAGCCCCTCTGTTTCTCGCCCTCTGTTTCTCGCCCTCTGTTTCTCGCTCTCTGTTTCTCGCCCTCTGTTTCTCGCCCTCTGTTTCAGCCCCTCTGTTTCAGCTCCTCTGTTCCTCGCTCTCTGTTTCTCGCAATCTGTTTCAGCCCCTCTGTTTCTCGCCCACTGTTTCAGCCCCTCTGTTTCTCGCCATCTGTTTCAGCCCCTCTGTTTCAGCCCCTCTGTTTCTCGCCCTCTGTTTCAGCCCCTCTGTTTCAGCCCCTCTGTTTCAGCCCCTCTGTTTCAGACCCTCTGTTTCAGCACCTCTGTTTCTCGCCCTTTGTTTCTCGCCCTCTGTTTCAGCCCCTCTGTTTCTCGCCCTCTGTTTCAGCCCCTCTGTTTCAGTCCCTCTGTTTCAGCCCCTCTGTTTCCGCCCCTCTGTTTCAGCCCCTCTGTTTCAGCCCCTCTGTTTCAGACCCTCTCTTTCTCGCCCTCTGTTTCAGCCCCTCTGTTTCAGCCCCTCTGTTTCAGCCACTCTGTTTCAGCCCCTCTGTTTCACGTCCTCTGTTTCAGCCCCTCTGTTTCAGCCCCTCTGTTTCAGCCCCTCTGTTTCAGCCCCTCTGTTTCAGCCCCTCTGTTTCAGCCCCACTGTTTCTCGCCCTCTGTTTCTCGCCCTCTGTTTCTCGCTCTTTGTTTCTCGCCCTCTGTTTCTCGCCCTCTGTTTCATCCCCTCTGTTTCAGCCCCTCTGTTTCAGCCCCTCTGTTTCATTCCATCTGTTTCAGCCCCTCTGTTTCACCCCCTCTGTTTCTCGCCCTCTGTTTCTCACCCTCTGTTTCTCGCCCTCTGTTTCTCGCTCTCTGTTTCTCGCCCTCTGTTTCTCGCCCTCTGTTTCAGCCCCCTTGTTTCAGCCCCTCTGTTTCAGCCCCTCTGTTTCGAGTCCTTTGTTTCTCGCCCACTGTTTCTCGCCCTCTGTTTCAGCCCCTCTGTTTCAGCCCCTCTGTTTCAGCCCCTCTGTTTCAGCCCCTCTGTTTCTCGCCATCTGTTTCATCCCCTCTGTTTCAGCCCCTCTGTTTCAGCTCCTCTGTTTCAGCCGCTCTGTTTCAGCCCCTCTGTTTCTCGCCCTCTGTTTCTCGCCCTCGGTTTCAGCCCCTCTGTTTCTCGCCCTGTGTTTCAGCCCCTCTGTTTCTCGCCCTCTGTTTCAGCCCCTCTGTTTCAGCCCCTCAGTTTCAGCCCCTCTTTTAAAGCCCCTCTGTTTAAGCCCCTCTGTTTCAGCCCCTCTGATTCTCGCCCTCTGTTTCAGCCCCTCTGTTTCTCGCCCTCTGTTTCAGACCCTCTGTTTCAGCCCCTCAGTATCAGCCCCTCTCTTTCAGCCCCTCTGTTTCTCGCCCTCTGTTTCTCGCCCTCTGTTTCTCGCCCTCTGTTTCTCGCCCACTGTTTCAGCCCCTCTGTTTCAGCCCCTCTGTTTAAGCCCATCTGTTTCAGCCCCTCTGTTTCAGCCCCTCTGTTTCAGCCCCTCTGTTTCAGCCCCACTGTTTCTCGCCCTCTGTTTCTCTTTCTCTGTTTCTCGCCCTCTGTTTCAGCCCCTCTGTTTCTCGCCCACTGTTTCAGCCCCTCTGTTTCTCGCCATCTGTTTCAGCCCCTCTGTTTCAGCCCCTCTGTTTCTCGCCCTCTGTTTCAGCCCCTCTGTTTCAGCCCCTCTGTTTCAGCCCCTATGTTTCAGCCCCTCTGTTTCTCGCCCTCTGTTTCTCGCCCTCTGTTTCAGCCCCTCTGTTTCAGCCCCTCTGTTTCAGCCCCTCTGTTTCTCGCCCTCTGTTTCTCGCCCTCTGTTTCTCGCCCTCTGTTTCTCGATCTCTGTTTCTCGCCCTCTGTTTCTCGCTCTCTGTTTCAGCCCCTCTGTTTCAGCCCCTCTGTTTCAGCCCCTCTGTTTCCCGCCCTCTGTTTCTCGCCCTCTGTTTCTCGCCCTCTGTTTCTCGCTCTCTGTTTCTCGCCCTCTGTTTCTCGCCCTCTGTTTCAGCCCCTCTGTTTCAGCCCCTCTGTTTCAGCCCCTCTGTTTCTCGCCCTCTGTTTCTCGCCCACTGTTTCTCGCCCTCTGTTTCAGCCCCTCTGTTTCAGCCCCTCTGTTTCAGCCCCTCTGTTACAGCCCCTCTGTTTCTCGCCCTCTGTTTCTCGCCCTCTGTTTCTTGCCCTCTGTTTCTAGCTCTCTGTTTCTCGCCCTCTGTTTCTCGCCCTCTGTTTCAGCCCCTCTGTTTCAGCCCCTCTGTTTCAGCCCATCTGTTTCTCGCCCTCTGTTTCAGCCCCTCTGTTTCTCGCCCTCTGTTTCTCGCCCACTGTTTCTCGCCCTCTGTTTCAGCCCGCCTGTTCAGCCCCTCTGTTTCAGCCCCTCTCTTTCTCGCCCTCTGTTTCTCGCCCACTGTTTCTCGCCCTCTGTTTCAGCCCCTCTGTTTCAGCCCCTCTGTTTCAGCCCCTCTGTTTCAGCCCCTCTGTTTCTCGCCCTCTGTATCTCGGACTCTGTTTCTTGCCCTCTGTTTCTCGCTCTCTGTTTCTCGCCCTCTGTTTCTCGCCCTCTGTTTCAGCCCCTCTGTTTCTCGCCCTCTATTTCTCGCCCTCTGTTTCTCGCCCTCTGTTTCTCGCCCTCTGTTACAGCCCCTGTGTTTAAGCCCCTCTATTTCTCGCCCTCTGTTTCTCGCCCTCTGTTTCAGCCCCTCTGTTTCAGCCCCTCTGTATCTCGCCCTCTGTTTCAGCCCCTCTGTTTCTCGCCATCTGTTTCAGCCCCTCTGTTTCAGCCCCTCTGTTTCTCGCCCTCTGTTTCAGACCCTCTGTTTCAGCCCCTCTGTTTCAGCCCCTCTGTTTCAGCACCTCTGTTTCTCGCCCTTTGTTTCTCGCCCTCTGTTTCAGCCCCTCTGTTTCTCGCCCTCAGTTTCAGCCCCTCTGTTTCTCGCACTCTGTTTCAGCCCCTCTGTTTCAGCCACTCTGTTTCTCGCCCTCTGTTTCAGCCCCTCTGTTTCAGCCCCTCTGTATCAGCCCCTCTGTTTCAGCCCCTCTGTTTCTTGCCCTCTGTTTCTCGCCCAATGTTTCAGCCCCTCTGTTTCAGCCCCTCTGTTTCTCGCCCTTTGTTTCTCGCCCTCTGTTTCAGCCCCTCTGTTTCTCGCCCTCAGTTTCAGCCCCTCTGTTTCTCGCACTCTGTTTCAGCCCCTCTGTTTCAGCCACTCTGTTTCTCGCCCTCTGTTTCAGCCCCTCTGTTTCAGCCCCTCTGTATCAGCCCCTCTGTTTCAGCCCCTCTGTTTCTCGCCCTCTGTTTCTCGCCCAATGTTTCAGCCCCTCTGTTTCAGCCCCTCTGTTTCAGTCCCTCTGTTTCAGCCCCTCTGTTTCAGCCCCTCTGATTCTCGCCCTCTGTTTCTCGCCCTCTGTTTATCGCCCTCTGTTTCTCGCTCTCTCTTTCTCGCCCTCTGTTTCTCTCCCTCTGTTTCAGCCCCTCTGTTTCTGCAACTCTGTTTCAGCCCCTCTGTTTCAGCCCCTCTGTTTCAGCCCCTCTGTTTCTCGCCCTCTGGTTCTCGCCCTCTGTTTCTTGCCCTCTGTTTCTCGCTCTCTGTTTCTCGCCCTCTGTTTCTCGCCCTCTGTTTCAGCACCTCTGTTTCAGCCCCTCTGTTTCAGCCCCTCTGTTTCTCGCCCTCTGTTTCTCGCCCTCTATTTCTCGCCCTCAGTTTCAGCCCCTCTGTTTCAGCCCCTTTGTTTCAGCCCCACTGTTTCAGCCCCTCTGTTTCTCGCCCACTGTTTCTCGCCCTCTGTTTCAGCCCCTCTGTTTCAGCCCCTCTGTTTCAGCCCCTCTGTTTCAGCCCCTCTGTTTCAACACCTCTGTTTCAGCCCCTCTGTTTCTCGCCCTCTGTTTCTCGCCCTCTGTTTCTCGCGCTCTGTTTCTCGCCCTCTGTTTCAGCCCCTCAGTTTCAGCCCCTCTGTTTCAGCCCCTCTGTTTCTCGCCCTCTGTTTCTCGCCCTCTGTTTCAGCCCCTCTGTTTCTGCCCCTCAGTTCCAGCCCCTCTGTTTCTTGCCCTCTGTTTCAGCACCTCTGTTTCTCGCCCTCTCTTTCAGCCCCTCTCTTTCTCGCCCTCTGTTGCAGACCCTCTGTTTCAGCCCGTCTGTTTCAGCCCCTCTGTTACAGCCCCTCTGTTTCTCGCCCTCAGTTTCAGCCCCTCTGTTTCTCGCCCTCTGTTTCCGCCCCTCTGTTTCTCGCCCTCTGTTGCAGCCCCTCTGTTTCAGCCCCTCTGTTTCAGCCCCTCTGTTTCAGCTCCTCTGTTTCAGACCTTCTGTTTCTCGACCTCTGTTTCTCGCCCTCTGTTTCAGCCCCTCTGTTTCGTCCCCTCTGTTTCAGCTCCTCTGTTTCTCGCCCTCTGTTTGAGCCCCTCTGTTTCAGCCCCTCTGTTTCAGCCACTCTGTTTCAGCCCCTCTGTTTCAGGCCCACTGTTTCAACCCCTCTGTTTCTCGCCATCTGTTTCAGCCCCTCTGTTTCAGCCCCTCTGTTTCTCGCCCTCTGTTTCAGCTCCTCTGTTTCAGCCCCTCTGTTTCAGCCCCTCTGTTTCAGCCACTCTGTTTCAACTCCTCTGTTTCTCGCCCTCTGTTTCTCGCCCACTGTTTCAGCCCCTCTGTTTCAGCCCCTCTGTTTCAGCCCCTCTGTTTCAGCCCCTCTGTTTCTCGCCCTCTGTTTCTCGCCCTCTGTTTCTCGCTCTCTCTTTCTCGCCCTCTGTTTCTCGCCCTCTGTTTCAGCCCCTCTGTTTCAGCCCCTCTGTTTCAGCCCCTCTGTTTCTCGCCCTCTGTTTCAGCCACTCTGTTTCAGCCCCTCTGTTTCTCGCCCTCTGTTTCTTGCCCTCTGTTTCAGCCCCTCTGTTTCAGCCCCTCTGTTTCTCGCCCTCTGTTTCTCGCCCTCTGTTTCTCGCCCTCTGTTTCTTGCCCTCTGTTTCAGCCCCTCTGTTTCAGCCCCTCAGTTTCAGCCCCTCTGTTTCTCGCCCTCTGTTTCTCGCCCTCTGTTTCTCGCTCTCTGTTTCTCGCCCTCTGTTTCTCGCCCTCTGTTTCAGCCCCTCTGTTTCAGCTCCTCTGTTCCTCGCTCTCTGTTTCTCGCAATCTGTTTCAGCCCCTCTGTTTCTCGCCCACTGTTTCAGCCCCTCTGTTTCTCGCCATCTGTTTCAGCCCCTCTGTTTCAGCCCCTCTGTTTCTCGCCCTCTGTTTCAGCCCCCCTGTTTCAGCCCCTCTGTTTCAGCCCCTCTGTTTCAGCCCCTCTGTTTCAGCCACTCTGTTTCAGCCCCACTGTTTCACGCCCTCTGTTTCAGCCCCTCTGTTTCAGCCCCTCTGTTTCAGCCCCTCTTTTTCAGCCCCTCTGTTTCTCGCCCTCTGTTTCTCGCCCTCTGTTTCTCGCTCTCTGTTTCTCGCCCTCTGTATCTCGCCCTCTGTTTCAGCCCCTCTGTTTCAGCCTCTCTGTTTCAACTCCTCTGTTTCTCGCCCTCTTTTTCTCGCCCACTGTTTCTCGCCCTCTGTTTCAGCCCCTCTGTTTCAGCCCCTCTGTTTCAGCCCCTCTGTTTCAGCCCCTCTGTTTCTCGCTCTCTCTTTCTCGCCCTCTGTTTCTCGCCCTCTGTTTCAGCCCCTCTGTTTCAGCCCCTCTGTTTCAGCCCCTCTGTTTCTCGCCCTCTGTTTCAGCCACTCTGTTTCAGCCCCTCTGTTTCAGCCCCTCTGTTTCTCGCCCTCTGTTTCAGCCCCTCTGTTTCCGCCCCTCTGTTTCTCGCCCTCTGTTTCTCGCCCTCTGTTTCTCGCCCTCTGTTTCTTGCCCTCTGTTTCAGCCCCTCTGTTTCAGCCCCTCAGTTTCAGCCCCTCTGTTTCTCGCCCTCTGTTTCTCGCCCTCTGTTTCTCGCTCTCTGTTTCTCGCCCTCTGTTTCTCGCCCAATGTTTCAGCCCCTCTGTTTCAGCTCCTCTGTTCCTCGCTCTCTGTTTCTCGCAATCTGTTTCAGCCCCTCTGTTTCTCGCCCACTGTTTCAGCCCCTCTGTTTCTCGCCATCTGTTTCAGCCCCTATGTTTCAGCCCCTCTGTTTCTCGCCCTCTGTTTCAGCCCCTCTGTTTCAGCCCCTCTGTTTCAGCCCCTCTGTTTCAGCCCCTCTGTTTCAGCACCTCTGTTTCTCGCCCTTTGTTTCTCGCCCTCTGTTTCAGCCCCTCTGTTTCTCGCCCTCTGTTTCAGCCCCTCTGTTTCAGTCCCTCTGTTTCAGCCCCTCTGTTTCCGCCCCTCTGTTTCAGCCCCTCTGTTTCAGCCCCTCTGTTTCAGACCCTCTCTTTCTCGCCCTCTGTTTCAGCCCCTCTGTTTCAGCCCCTCTGTTTCAGCCACTCTGTTTCAGCCCCTCTGTTTCACGTCCTCTGTTTCAGCCCCTCTGTTTCAGCCCCTCTGTTTCAGCCCCTCTGTTTCAGCCCCTCTGTTTCAGCCCCTCTGTTTCAGCCCCTCTGTTTCTCGCCCTCTGTTTCTCGCCCTCTGTTTCTCGCTCTTTGTTTCTCGCCCTCTGTTTCTCGACCTCTGTTTCATCCCCTCTGTTTCAGCCCCTCTGTTTCAGCCCCTCTGTTTCATCCCATCTGTTTCAGCCCCTCTGTTTCAGCCCCTCTGTTTCTCGCCCTCTGTTTCTCACCCTCTGTTTCTCGCCCTCTGTTTCTCGCTCTCTGTTTCTCGCCCTCTGTTTCTCGCCCTCTGTTTCAGCCCCTCTGTTTCAGCCCCTCTGTTTGGAGCCCTCTGTTTCTCGCCCACTGTTTCTCGCCCTCTGTTTCAGCCCCTCTGTTTCAGCCCCTCTGTTTCAGCCCCTCTGTTTCAGCCCCTCTGTTTCTCGCCATCTGTTTCATCCCCTCTGTTTCAGCCCCTCTGTTTCAGCTCCTCTGTTTCAGCCCCTCTGTTTCAGCCCCTCTGTTTCTCGCCCTCTGTTTCTCGCCCTCGGTTTCAGCCCCTCTGTTTCTCGCCCTGTGTTTCAGCCCCTCTGTTTCTCGCCCTCTGTTTCAGCCCCTCTGTTTCAGCCCCTCAGTTTCAGCCCCTCTTTTAAAGCCCCTCTGTTTAAGCCCCTCTGTTTCAGCCCCTCTGATTCTCGCCCTCTGTTTCAGCCCCTCTGTTTCTCGCCCTCTGTTTCAGACCCTCTGTTTCAGCCCCTCAGTATCAGCCCCTCTCTTTCAGCCTCTCTGTTTCTCGCCCTCTGTTTCTCGCCCTCTGTTTCTCGCCCTCTGTTTCTCGCCCACTGTTTCAGCCCCTCTGTTTCAGCACCTCTGTTTAGGCCCATCTGTTTCAGCCCCTCTGTTTCAGCCCCTCTGTTTCAGCCCCTCTGTTTCAGCCCCACTGTTTCTCGCCCTCTGTTTCTCTTTCTCTGTTTCTCGCCCTCTGTTTCAGCCCCTCTGTTTCTCGCCCACTGTTTCAGCCCCTCTGTTTCTCGCCATCTGTTTCAGCCCCTCTGTTTCAGCCCTTCTGTTTCTCGCCCTCTGTTTCAGCCCCTCTGTTTCAGCCCCTCTGTTTCAGCCCCTCTGTTTCAGCCCCTCTGTTTCTCGCCCTCTGTTTCTCGCCCTCTGTTTCAGCCCCTCTGTTTCAGCCCCTCTGTTTCAGCCCCTCTGTTTCTCGCCCTCTGTTTCTCGCCCTCTGTTTCTCGCCCTCTGTTTCTCGATCTCTGTTTCTCGCCCTCTGTTTCTCTTTCTCTGTTTCTCGCCCTCTGTTTCAGCCCCTCTGTTTCTCGCCCACTGTTTCAGCCCCTCTGTTTCTCGCCATCTGTTTCAGCCCCTCTGTTTCAGCCCCTCTGTTTCTCGCCCTCTGTTTCAGCCCCTCTGTTTCAGCCCCTCTGTTTCAGCCCCTCTGTTTCAGCCCCTCTGTTTCTCGCCCTCTGTTTCTCGCCCTCTGTTTCAGCCCCTCTGTTTCAGCCCCTCTGTTTCAGCCCCTCTGTTTCTCGCCCTCTGTTTCTCGCCCTCTGTTTCTCGCTCTCTGTTTCTCGCCCTCTGTTTCTCGCCCTCTGTTTCAGCCCCTCTGTTTCTGCCCCTCTGTTTCAGCCCCTCTGTTTCAACCCCTCTGTTTCAGCCCCTCTGTTTCTCGCCCTCTGTTTCTCGCCCTCTGTTTCTTGCCCTCTGTTTCTCGCTCTCTGTTTCTCGCCCTCTGTTTCTCGCCCTCTGTTTCTCGCCCTCTGTTTCAGCCCCTCTGTTTCAGCCCCTCTGTTTCTCGCCCTCTGTTTCTCGCCCTCTGTTTCTCGCCCTCAGTTTCAGCCCCTCTGTTTCAGCCCCTTTGTTTCAGCCCCTCTGTTTCAGCCCCTCTGTTTCTCGCCCTCTGTTTCACGCTCTCTCTTTCTCGCCCTCTGTTTCTCGCCCTCTGTTTCAGCCCCTCTGTTTCAGCCCCTCTGTTTCTCGCCCTCTGTTTCTCGGCAACTGTTTCTCGACCGCTGTTTCAGCCCCTCTGTTTCAGCCCCATTGTTTCATCCCCTCTGTTTCAGCCCCTCTGTTTCTCGCCCTCTGTTTCAGCCCCTCTTTTTCAGCCCCTCTGTTTCAGCCCCTCTGTTTCAGCCCCTCTGTTTCTCGCCCTCTGTTTCTCGCCCTCTGTTTCTCGCCCTCTGTTTCTCGCCCTCTGTTTCAGCCCCTCTGTTTCAGCCCCTCTGTTTCAGCCCCTCTGTTTCTCGCCCTCTGTTTCTCGCCCTCTTTTTCTCGCTCTCTGTTTCTCGCCCTCTGTTTCTCGCCCTCTGTTTCAGCCCCTCTGTTTCAGCTCCTCTGTTCCTCGCTCTCTGTTTCTCGCCCTCTGTTTCAGACCCTCTGTTTCTCGCCCACTGTTTCAGCCCCTCTGCTTCTCGCCATTAGTTTCAGCCCCTCAGTTTCAGCCCCTCTGTTTCTCGCCCTCTGTTTCAGCCTCTCTGTTTCAGCCCCTCTGTTTCAGCCCCTCTGTTTCAGCACCTCTGTTTCTCGCCCTTTGTTTCTCGCCCTCTGTTTCAGCCCCTCTGTTTCTCGCCCTCTGTTTCAGCCCCGCTGTTTCAGTCCCTCTGTTTCAGCCCCTCTGTTTCCGCCCCTCTGTTTCAGCCCCTCTGTTTCAGCCCCTCTGTTTCAGCCCCTCTGTTTCTCGCCCTCTGTTTCAGCCCCTCTGTTTCAGCCCCTCTGTTTCAGCCACTCTGTTTCAGCCCCTCTGTTTCTCGCCCTCTGTTTCTCGCCCTCTGTTTCTCGCCCTCTGTTTCAGCCCCTCTGTGTCAGCCCCTCTGTTTCAGCCCCTCTGTTTCTCGCCCTCTGTTTCTCGCCCTCTGTTTCTCGCCCTCTGTTTCTCGCTCTTTGTTTCTCGCCCTCTGTTTCTCGCCCTCTGTTTCAGCCCCTCTGTTTCAGCCCCTCTGTTTCAGCCCCTCTGTTTCATCCCCTCTGTTTCAGCCCCTCTGTTTCAGCCCCTCTGTTTCTCGCCCTCTGTTTCTCGCCCTCTGTTTCTCGCCCTCTGTTTCTCGCTCTCTGTTTCTCGCCCTCTGTTTCTCGCCCTCTGTTTCAGCCCCTCTGTTTCAGCCCCTCTGTTTCAGCCCCTCTGTTTCTTGCCCTCTGTTTCTCGCCCACTGTTTCTCGCCCTCTGTTTCAGCCCTTCTGTTTCAGCCCCTCTGTTTCAGCCCCTCTGTTTCAGCCCCTCTGTTTCAGCCCCTCTGTTTCTCGCCCTCTGTTTCATCCCCGCGGTTTCAGCCCCTCTGTTTCAGCTCCTCTGTTTCAGCCCCTCTGTTTCTCGCCCTCTGTTTCTCGCCCACTGTTTCTCGCCCTCTGTTTCAGCCCCTCTGTTTCAGCCCCTCTGTTTCAGCCCCTCTGTTTCAGCCCCTCTGTTTCTCGACCTCTGTTTCTCGCTCTCTCTTTCTCGCCCTCTGTTTCTCGCCCTCTGTTTCAGCACCTCTGTTTCAGCCCCTCTGTTTCAGCCCCTCTGTTTCTCGCCCTCTGTTTCTCGCCCTCTGTTTCTCGCCCTCTGTATCAGCCCCTCTGTTTCAGCCCCTTAGTTCCAGCCCCTCTGTTTCAGCCCCTCTGTTTCTCGCCCTCTGTTTCAGCCCCTCTGTTTCAGCCCCTCTGTTTCAGCCCCTCTGTTTCAGCCCCTCTGTTTCTCGCCCTCTGTTTCTCGCCCTCTGTTTCTCGCCCTCTGTTTCTCGCCCTCTGTTTCAGCCCCTCTGTTTCAGCCCCTCTGTTTCAGCCCCTCTGTTTCTCGCCCTCTGTTTCTCGCCCTCTGTTTCTCGCTCTCTGTTTCTCGCCCTCTGTTTCTCGCCCTCTGTTTCAGCCCCTCTGTTTCAGCTCCTCTGTTCCTCGCTCTCTGTTTCTCGCCCTCTGTTTCAGCCCCTCTGTTTCTCGCCCACTGTTTCAGCCCCTCTGTTTCTCGCCATCTGTTTCAGCCCCTCTGTTTCAGCCCCTCTGTTTCTCGCCCTCTGTTTCAGCCCCTCTGTTTCAGCCCCTCTGGTTCTCGCCCTCTGTTTCAGCCCCTCTGTTTCAGCACCTCTGTTTCTCGCCCTTTGTTTCTCGCCCTCTGTTTCAGCCCCTCTGTTTCTCGCCCTCTGTTACAGCCCCTCTGTTTCAGTCCCTCTGTTTCAGCCCCTCTGTTTCCGCCCCTCTGTTTCAGCCCCTCTGTTTCAGCCCCTCTGTTTCAGCCCCTCTGTTTCTCGCCCTCTGTTTCAGCCCCTCTGTTTCAGCCCCTCTGTTTCAGCCACTCTGTTTCAGCCCCTCTGTTTCTCGCCCTCTGTTTCTCGCCCTCTGTTTCTCGCCCTCTGTTTCAGCCCCACTGTTTCAGCCCCTCTGTTTCAGCCACTCTGGTTCTCGCCCTCTGTTTCTCGCCCTCTGTTTCTCGCCCTCTGTTTCTCGCTCTTTGTTTCTCGCCCTCTGTTTCTCGCCCTCTGTTTCAGCTCCTCTGTTTCAGCCCCTCTGTTTCAGCCCCTCTGTTTCAGCCCCTCTGTTTCAGCCCCTCTGTTTCAGCCCCTCTGTTTCACGCCCTCTGTTTCTCGTCCTCTGTTTCTCGCCCTCTGTTTCACGCTCTCTGTTTCTCGCCCTCTGTTTCTCGCCCTCTGTTTCAGCCCCTCTGTTTCAGCCCCTCTGTTTCAGCCCCTCTGTTTCTCGCCCTCTGTTTCTCGCCCACTGTTTCTCGCCCTCTGTTTCAGCCCCTCTGTTTCAGCCCCTCTGTTTCAGCCCCTCTGTTTCAGCCCCTCTGTTTCAGCCCCTCTGTTTCTCGCCTTCTGTTTCATCCCCTCTGTGTCAGCCCCTCTGTTTCAGACCCTCTGTTTCAGCCCCTCTGTTTCAGCCCCTCTGTTTCAGCCCCTCTGTTTCAGCACCTCTGTTACTCGCCCTTTGTTTCTCGCCCTCTGTTTCAGCCCCTCTGTTTCTCGCCCTCTGTTTCAGCCCCTCTGTTTCTCGCACTCTGTTTCAGCCCCTCTGTTTCAGCCCCTCTGTTTCTCGCCCTCTGTTTCAGCCCCTCTGTTTCAGCCCCTCTGTATCAGCCCCTCTGTTTCAGCCCCTCTGTTTCTCGCCCTCTGTTTCTCGCCCTCTGTTTCAGCCCCTCTGTTTCAGCCACTCTGTTTCAGCCCCTCTGTTTCAGCCCCTCTGTTTCAGCCCCTCTGATTCTCGCCCTCTGTTTCTCGCCCTCTGTTTCTCGCCCTCTGTTTCTCGCTCTCTGTTTCTCGCCCTCTGTTTCTCGCCCTCTGTTTCAGCCCCTCTGTTTCTGCCCCTCTGTTTCAGCCCCTCTGTTTCAGCCCCTCTGTTTCAGCCACTCTGTTTCTCGCCCTCTGTTTCTCGCCCTCTGTTTCTTGCCCTCTGTTTCTCGCTCTCTGTTTCTCGCCCTCTGTTTCTAGCCTTCTGTTTCTCGCCCTCTGTTTCAGCCCCTCTGTTTCAGCCCCTCTGTTTCTCGCCCTCTGTTTCTCGCCCTCTGTTTCTCGCCCTCAGTTTCAGCCCCTCTGTTTCAGCCCCTTTGTTTCAGCCCCTCTGTTTCAGCCCCTCTGTTTCTCGCCCACTGTTTCTCGCCCTCTGTTTCAGCCCCTCTGTTTCAGCCCCTCTGTTTCAGCCCCTCTGTTTCAGCCCCTCTGTTTCAGCACCTCTGTTTCAGCCCCTCTGTTTCTCGCCCTCTGTTTCTCGCCCTCTGTTTCTCGCCCTCTGTTTCTCGCCCTCTGTTTCAGCCCCTCTGTTTCAGCCCCTCTGTTTCAGCCCCTCTGTTTCTCGCCCTCTGTTTCTCGCCCTCTGTTTCAGCCCCTCTGTTTCTGCCCCTCAGTTCCAGCCACTCTGTTTCTTGCCCTCTGTTTCAGCACCTCTGTTTCTCGCCCTCTCTTTCAGCCCCACTCTTTCTCGCCCTCTGTTGCAGACCCTCTGTTTCAGCCCGTCTGTTTCAGCCCCTCTGTTACAGCCCCTCTGTTTCTCGCCCTCTGTTTCAGCCCCTCTGTTTCTCGCCCTCTGTTTCCGCCCCTCTGTTTCTCGCCCTCTGTTGCAGCCCCTCTGTTTCAGCCCCTCTGTTTCAGCCCCTCTGTTTCAGCTCCTCTGTTTCAGCCCCTCTGTTTCTCGCCTTCTGTTTCTCGCCCTCTGTTTCAGCCCCTCTGTTTCTCGCCCACTGTTTCAGCCCCTCTGTTTCTCGCCATCTGTTTCAGCCCCTCTGTTTCAGCCCTTCTGTTTCTCGCCCTCTGTTTCAGCCCCTCTGTTTCAGCCCCTCTGTTTCAGCCCCTCTGTTTCAGCCCCTCTGTTTCTCGCCCTCTGTTTCTCGCCCTCTGTTTCAGCCCCTCTGTTTCAGCCCCTTTGTTTCAGCCCCTCTGTTTCTCGCCCTCTGTTTCTCGCCCTCTGTTTCTCGCCCTCTGTTTCTCGATCTCTGTTTCTCGCCCTCTGTTTCTCTTTCTCTGTTTCTCGCCCTCTGTTTCAGCCCCTCTGTTTCTCGCCCACTGTTTCAGCCCCTCTGTTTCTCGCCATCTGTTTCAGCCCCTCTGTTTCAGCCCCTCTGTTTCTCGCCCTCTGTTTCAGCCCCTCTGTTTCAGCCCCTCTGTTTCAGCCCCTCTGTTTCAGCCCCTCTGTTTCTCGCCCTCTGTTTCTCGCCCTCTGTTTCAGCCCCTCTGTTTCAGCCCCTCTGTTTCAGCCCCTCTGTTTCTCGCCCTCTGTTTCTCGCCCTCTGTTTCTCGCTCTCTGTTTCTCGCCCTCTGTTTCTCGCCCTCTGTTTCAGCCCCTCTGTTTCTGCCCCTCTGTTTCAGCCCCTCTGTTTCAGCCCCTCTGTTTCAGCCCCTCTGTTTCTCGCCCTCTCTTTCTCGCCCTCTGTTTCTTGCCCTCTGTTTCTCGCTCTCTGTTTCTCGCCCTCTGTTTCTCGCCCTCTGTTTCTCGCCCTCTGTTTCAGCCCCTCTGTTTCAGCCCCTCTGTTTCTCGCCCTCTGTTTCTCGCCCTCTGTTTCTCGCCCTCAGTTTCAGCCCCTCTGTTTCAGCCCCTTTGTTTCAGCCCCTCTGTTTCAGCCCCTCTGTTTCTCGCCCTCTGTTTCTCGCTCTCTCTTTCTCGCCCTCTGTTTCTCGCCCTCTGTTTCAGCCCCTCTGTTTCAGCCCCTCTGTTTCTCGCTCTCTGTTTCTCGGCAACTGTTTCTCGTCCGCTGTTTCAGCCCCTCTGTTTCAGCCCCATTGTTTCATCCCCTCTGTTTCAGCCCCTCTGTTTCTCGCCCTCTGTTTCAGCCCCTCTGTTTCAGCCCCTCTGTTTCAGCCCCTCTGTTTCAGCCCCTCTGTTTCTCGCCCTCTGTTTCTCGCCCTCTGTTTCTCGCCCTCTGTTTCTCGCCCTCTGTTTCAGCCCCTCTGTTTCAGCCCCTCTGTTTCAGCCCCTCTGTTTCTCGCCCTCTGTTTCTCGCCCTCTGTTTCTCGCTCTCTGTTTCTCGCCCTCTGTTTCTCGCCCTCTGTTTCAGCCCCTCTGTTTCAGCTCCTATGTTCCTCGCTCTCTGTTTCTCGCCCTCTGTTTCAGACCCTCTGTTTCTCGCCCACTGTTTCAGCCCCTCTGCTTCTCGCCATTAGTTTCAGCCCCTCAGTTTCAGCCCCTCTGTTTCTCGCCCTCTGTTTCAGCCTCTCTGTTTCAGCCCCTCTGTTTCAGCCCCTCTGTTTCAGCACCTCTGTTTCTCGCCCTTTGTTTCTCGCCCTCTGTTTCAGCCCCTCTGTTTCTCGCCCTCTGTTTCAGCCCCGCTGTTTCAGTCCCTCTGTTTCAGCCCCTCTGTTTCCGCCCCTCTGTTTCAGCCCCTCTGTTTCAGCCCCTCTGTTTCAGCCCCTCTGTTTCTCGCCCTCTGTTTCAGCCCCTCTGTTTCAGCCCCTCTGTTTCAGCCACTCTGTTTCAGCCCCTCTGTTTCTCGCCCTCTGTTTCTCGCCCTCTGTTTCTCGCCCTCTGTTTCAGCCCCTCTGTGTCAGCCCCTCTGTTTCAGCCCCTCTGTTTCTCGCCCTCTGTTTCTCGCCCTCTGTTTCTCGCCCTCTGTTTCTCGCTCTTTGTTTCTCGCCCTCTGTTTCTCGCCCTCTGTTTCAGCCCCTCTGTTTCAGCCCCTCTGTTTCAGCCCCTCTGTTTCATCCCCTCTGTTTCAGCCCCTCTGTTTCAGCCCCTCTGTTTCTCGCCCTCTGTTTCTCGCCCTCTGTTTCTCGCCCTCTGTTTCTCGCTCTCTGTTTCTCGCCCTCTGTTTCTCGCCCTCTGTTTCAGCCCCTCTGTTTCAGCCCCTCTGTTTCAGCCCCTCTGTTTCTTGCCCTCTGTTTCTCGCCCACTGTTTCTCGCCCTCTGTTTCAGCCCTTCTGTTTCAGCCCCTCTGTTTCAGCCCCTCTGTTTCAGCCCCTCTGTTTCAGCCCCTCTGTTTCTCGCCCTCTGTTTCATCCCCGCGGTTTCAGCCCCTCTGTTTCAGCTCCTCTGTTTCAGCCCCTCTGTTTCTCGCCCTCTGTTTCTCGCCCACTGTTTCTCGCCCTCTGTTTCAGCCCCTCTGTTTCAGCCCCTCTGTTTCAGCCCCTCTGTTTCAGCCCCTCTGTTTCTCGACCTCTGTTTCTCGCTCTCTCTTTCTCGCCCTCTGTTTCTCGCCCTCTGTTTCAGCACCTCTGTTTCAGCCCCTCTGTTTCAGCCCCTCTGTTTCTCGCCCTCTGTTTCTCGCCCTCTGTTTCTCGCCCTCTGTTTCAGCCCCTCTGTTTCAGCCCCTTTGTTTCAGCCCCTCTGTTTCAGCCCCTCTGTTTCTCGCCCTCTGTTTCAGCCCCTCTGTTTCAGCCCCTCTGTTTCAGCCCCTCTGTTTCAGCCCCTCTGTTTCTCGCCCTCTGTTTCTCGCCCTCTGTTTCTCGCCCTCTGTTTCTCGCCCTCTGTTTCAGCCCCTCTGTTTCAGCCCCTCTGTTTCAGCCCCTCTGTTTCTCGCCCTCTGTTTCTCGCCCTCTGTTTCTCGCTCTCTGTTTCTCGCCCTCTGTTTCTCGCCCTCTGTTTCAGCCCCTCTGTTTCAGCTCCTCTGTTCCTCGCTCTCTGTTTCTCGCCCTCTGTTTCAGCCCCTCTGTTTCTCGCCCACTGTTTCAGCCCCTCTGTTTCTCGCCATCTGTTTCAGCCCCTCTGTTTCAGCCCCTCTGTTTCTCGCCCTCTGTTTCAGCCCCTCTGTTTCAGCCCCTCTGGTTCTCGCCCTCTGTTTCAGCCCCTCTGTTTCAGCACCTCTGTTTCTCGCCCTTTGTTTCTCGCCCTCTGTTTCAGCCCCTCTGTTTCTCGCCCTCTGTTACAGCCCCTCTGTTTCAGTCCCTCTGTTTCAGCCCCTCTGTTTCCGCCCCTCTGTTTCAGCCCCTCTGTTTCAGCCCCTCTGTTTCAGCCCCTCTGTTTCTCGCCCTCTGTTTCAGCCCCTCTGTTTCAGCCCCTCTGTTTCAGCCACTCTGTTTCAGCCCCTCTGTTTCTCGCCCTCTGTTTCTCGCCCTCTGTTTCTCGCCCTCCGTTTCAGCCCCACTGTTTCAGCCCCTCTGTTTCAGCCACTCTGGTTCTCGCCCTCTGTTTCTCGCCCTCTGTTTCTCGCCCTCTGTTTCTCGCTCTTTGTTTCTCGCCCTCTGTTTCTCGCCCTCTGTTTCAGCCCCTCTGTTTCAGCCCCTCTGTTTCAGCCCCTCTGTTTCAGCCCCTCTGTTTCAGCCCCTCTGTTTCAGCCCCTCTGTTTCACGCCCTCTGTTTCTCGTCCTCTGTTTCTCGCCCTCTGTTTCTCGCTCTCTGTTTCTCGCCCTCTGTTTCTCGCCCTCTGTTTCAGCCCCTCTGTTTCAGCCCCTCTGTTTCAGCCCCTCTGTTTCTCGCCCTCTGTTTCTCGCCCACTGTTTCTCGCCCTCTGTTTCAGCCCCTCTGTTTCAGCCCCTCTGTTTCAGCCCCTCTGTTTCAGCCCCTCTGTTTCTCGCCTTCTGTTTCATCCCCTCTGTGTCAGCCCCTCTGTTTCAGACCCTCTGTTTCAGCCCCTCTGTTTCAGCCCCTCTGTTTCAGCCCCTCTGTTTCAGCACCTCTGTTACTCGCCCTTTGTTTCTCGCCCTCTGTTTCAGCCCCTCTGTTTCTCGCCCTCTGTTTCAGCCCCTCTGTTTCTCGCACTCTGTTTCAGCCCCTCTGTTTCAGCCCCTCTGTTTCTCGCCCTCTGTTTCAGCCCCTCTGTTTCAGCCCCTCTGTATCAGCCCCTCTGTTTCAGCCCCTCTGTTTCTCGCCCTCTGTTTCTCGCCCTCTGTTTCAGCCCCTCTGTTTCAGCCACTCTGTTTCAGCCCCTCTGTTTCAGCCCCTCTGTTTCAGCCCCTCTGATTCTCGCCCTCTGTTTCTCGCCCTCTGTTTCTCGCCCTCTGTTTCTCGCTCTCTGTTTCTCGCCCTCTGTTTCTCGCCCTCTGTTTCAGCCCCTCAGTTTCTGCCCCTCTGTTTCAGACCCTCTGTTTCAGCCCCTCTGTTTCAGCCACTCTGTTTCTCGGCCTCTGTTTCTCGCCCTCTGTTTCTTGCCCTCTGTTTCTCGCTCTCTGTTTCTCGCCCTCTGTTTCTAGCCTTCTGTTTCTCGCCCTCTGTTTCAGCCCCTCTGTTTCAGCCCCTCTGTTTCTCGCCCTCTGTTTCTCGCCCTCTGTTTCTCGCCCTCAGTTTCAGCCCCTCTGTTTCAGCCCCTTTGTTTCAGCCCCTCTGTTTCAGCCCCTCTGTTTCTCGCCCACTGTTTCTCGCCCTCTGTTTCAGCCCCTCTGTTTCAGCCCCTCTGTTTCAGCCCCTCTGTTTCAGCCCCTCTGTTTCAGCACCTCTGTTTCAGCCCCTCTGTTTCTCGCCCTCTGTTTCTCGCCCTCTGTTTCTCGCCCTCTGTTTCTCGCCCTCTGTTTCAGCCCCTCTGTTTCAGCCCCTCTGTTTCAGCCCCTCTGTTTCTCGCCCTCTGTTTCTCGCCCTCTGTTTCAGCCCCTCTGTTTCTGCCCCTCAGTTCCAGCCACTCTGTTTCTTGCCCTCTGTTTCAGCACCTCTGTTTCTCGCCCTCTCTTTCAGCCCCACTCTTTCTCGCCCTCTGTTGCAGACCCTCTGTTTCAGCCCGTCTGTTTCAGCCCCTCTGTTACAGCCCCTCTGTTTCTCGCCCTCTGTTTCAGCCCCTCTGTTTCTCGCCCTCTGTTTCCGCCCCTCTGTTTCTCGCCCTCTGTTGCAGCCCCTCTGTTTCAGCCCCTCTGTTTCAGCCCCTCTGTTTCAGCTCCTCTGTTTCAGCCCCTCTGTTTCTCGCCTTCTGTTTCTCGCCCTCTGTTTCAGCCCCTCTGTTTCAGCCCCTCTGTTTCAGCTCCTCTGTTTCTCGCCCTCTGTTTGAGCCCCTCTGTTTCAGCCCCTCTGTTTCAGCCCCTCTGTTTCAGCCCCTCTGTTTCAGGCCCACTGTTTCAGCCCCTCAGTTTTTCGCCATCTGTTTCAGCCCCTCTGTTTCAGCCCCTCTGTTTCTCGCCCTCTGTTTTAGCCCCTCTGTTTCAGCCCCTCTGTTTCAGCCCCTCTTTTTCAGCCCCTCTGTTTCTCGCCCCCTGTTTCTCGCCCTCTGTTTCTCGCTCTCTGTTTCTCGCCCTCTGTTTCTCGCCCTCTGTTTCAGCCCCTCTTTTTCAGCCACTCTGTTTCAGCTCCTCTGTTTCTCGCCCTCTGTTTCTAGCCCACTGTTTCTCGCCCTCTGTTTCAGCCCCTCTGTTTCAGCCCCTCTGTTTCAGCCCCTCTGTTTCAGCCCCTCTGTTTCTCGCCCTTTGTTTCTCGCTCTCTCTTTCTCGCCCTCTGTTTCTCGCCCTCTGTTTCAGCCCCTCTGTTTCAGCCCCTCTGTTTCAGCCCCTCTGTTTCTCGCCCTCTGTTTCTCGCCAACTGTTTCTCGACCGCTGTTTCAGCCCCTCTGTTTCAGCCCCTTTGTTTCAGCCCCTCTGTTTCAGCCCCTCTGTTTCTCGCCCTCTGTTTCAGCCCCTCTGTTTCAGCCCCTCTGTTTCAGCCCATCTGTTTCAGCCCCTCTGTTTCTCGCCCTCTGGTTCTCGCCCTCTGTTTCTCGCCCTCTGTTTCTCGCCCTCTGTTTCAGCCCCTCTGTTTCAGCCCCTCTGTTTCAGCCCCTCTGTTTCTCGCCCTCTGTTTCTCGCCCTCTGTTTCTCGCTCTCTGTTTCTCGCCCTCTGTTTCTCGCCCTCTGTTTCAGCCCCTCTGTTTCAGCTCCTCTGTTCCTCGCTCTCTGTTTCTCGCCCTCTGTTTCAGCCCCTCTGTTTCTCGCCCACTGTTTCAGCCCCTCTGTTTCTCGCCATCTGTTTCAGCCCGTCTGTTTCAGCCCCTCTGTTTCTCGCCCTCTGTTTCAGACTCTCTGTTTCAGACCCTCTGTTTCAGCCCCTCTGTTTCAGCACCTCTGTTTCTCGCCCTTTGTTTCTCGCCCTCTGTTTCAGCCCCTCTGTTTCTCGCCCTCTGTTTCAGCCCGTTTGTTTCAGTCCCTCTGTTTCAGCCCCTCTGTTTCCGCCCCTCTGTTTCAGCCCCTCTGTTTCAGCCCCTCTGTTTCAGCCCCTCTGTTTCTCGACCTCTGTTTCAGCCCCTCTGTTTCAGCCCCTCTGTTTCAGCCACTCTGTTTCAGCCCCTCTCTTTCTCGCCCTCTTTTTCTCGCCCTCTGTTTCTCGCCCTCTGTTTCAGCCCCTCTGTGTCAGCCCCTCTGTTTCAGCCCCTCTGTTTCACGCCCTCTGTTTCTCGTCCTCTGTTTCTCGCCCTCTGTTTCTCGCTCTCTGTTTCTCGCCCTCTGTTTCTCGCCCTCTGTTTCAGCCCCTCTGTTTCAGCCCCTCTGTTTCAGCCCCTCTGTTTCTCGCCCTCTGTTTCTCGCCCACTGTTTCTCGCCCTCTGTTTCAGCCCCTCTGTTTCAGCCCCTCTGTTTCAGCCCCTCTGTTTCATCCCCTCTGTTTCAGCCCCTCTGTTTCTCGCCTTCTGTTTCATCCCCTCTGTTTCAGCCCCTCTGTTTCAGACCCTCTGTTTCAGCCCCTCTGTTTCAGCCCCTCTGTTTCAGCCCCTCTGTTTCAGCACCTCTGTTACTCGCCCTTTGTTTCTCGCCCTCTGTTTCAGACCCTCTGTTTCTCGCCCTCTGTTTCAGCCCCTCTGTTTCTCGCACTCTGTTTCAGCCCCTCTGTTTCAGCCCCTCTGTTTCTCGCCCTCTGTTTCAGCCCCTCTGTTTCAGCCCCTTTGTTTCAGCCCCTCTGTTTCAGCCCCTCTGTTTCTCGCCCTCTGTTTCAGCCCCTCTGTTTCAGCCCCTCTGTTTCAGCCCCTCTGTTTCAGCCCCTCTGTTTCTCGCCCTCTGTTTCTCGCCCTCTGTTTCTCGCCCTCTGTTTCTCGCCCTCTGTTTCAGCCCCTCTGTTTCAGCCCCTCTGTTTCAGCCCCTCTGTTTCTCGCCCTCTGTTTCTCGCCCTCTGTTTCTCGCTCTCTGTTTCTCGCCCTCTGTTTCTCGCCCTCTGTTTCAGCCCCTCTGTTTCAGCTCCTCTGTTCCTCGCTCTCTGTTTCTCGCCCTCTGTTTCAGCCCCTCTGTTTCTCGCCCACTGTTTCAGCCCCTCTGTTTCTCGCCATCTGTTTCAGCCCCTCTGTTTCAGCCCCTCTGTTTCTCGCCCTCTGTTTCAGCCCCTCTGTTTCAGCCCCTCTGGTTCTCGCCCTCTGTTTCAGCCCCTCTGTTTCAGCACCTCTGTTTCTCGCCCTTTGTTTCTCGCCCTCTGTTTCAGCCCCTCTGTTTCTCGCCCTCTGTTACAGCCCCTCTGTTTCAGTCCCTCTGTTTCAGCCCCTCTGTTTCCGCCCCTCTGTTTCAGCCCCTCTGTTTCAGCCCCTCTGTTTCAGCCCCTCTGTTTCTCGCCCTCTGTTTCAGCCCCTCTGTTTCAGCCCCTCTGTTTCAGCCACTCTGTTTCAGCCCCTCTGTTTCTCGCCCTCTGTTTCTCGCCCTCTGTTTCTCGCCCTCCGTTTCAGCCCCACTGTTTCAGCCCCTCTGTTTCAGCCACTCTGGTTCTCGCCCTCTGTTTCTCGCCCTCTGTTTCTCGCCCTCTGTTTCTCGCTCTTTGTTTCTCGCCCTCTGTTTCTCGCCCTCTGTTTCAGCCCCTCTGTTTCAGCCCCTCTGTTTCAGCCCCTCTGTTTCAGCCCCTCTGTTTCAGCCCCTCTGTTTCAGCCTCTCTGTTTCACGCCCTCTGTTTCTCGTCCTCTGTTTCTCGCCCTCTGTTTCTCGCTCTCTGTTTCTCGCCCTCTGTTTCTCGCCCTCTGTTTCAGCCCCTCTGTTTCAGCCCCTCTGTTTCAGCCCCTCTGTTTCTCGCCCTCTGTTTCTCGCCCACTGTTTCTCGCCCTCTGTTTCAGCCCCTCTGTTTCAGCCCCTCTGTTTCAGCCCCTCTGTTTCAGCCCCTCTGTTTCTCGCCTTCTGTTTCATCCCCTCTGTGTCAGCCCCTCTGTTTCAGACCCTCTGTTTCAGCCCCTCTGTTTCAGCCCCTCTGTTTCAGCCCCTCTGTTTCAGCACCTCTGTTACTCGCCCTTTGTTTCTCGCCCTCTGTTTCAGCCCCTCTGTTTCTCGCCCTCTGTTTCAGCCCCTCTGTTTCTCGCACTCTGTTTCAGCCCCTCTGTTTCAGCCCCTCTGTTTCTCGCCCTCTGTTTCAGCCCCTCTGTTTCAGCCCCTCTGTATCAGCCCCTCTGTTTCAGCACCTCTGTTTCTCGCCCTCTGTTTCTCGCCCTCTGTTTCAGCCCCTCTGTTTCAGCCACTCTGTTTCAGCCCCTCTGTTTCAGCCCCTCTGTTTCAGCCCCTCTGATTCTCGCCCTCTGTTTCTCGCCCTCTGTTTCTCGCCCTCTGTTTCTCGCTCTCTGTTTCTCGCCCTCTGTTTCTCGCCCTCTGTTTCAGCCCCTCTGTTTCTGCCCCTCTGTTTCAGCCCCTCTGTTTCAGCCCCTCTGTTTCAGCCACTCTGTTTCTCGCCCTCTGTTTCTCGCCCTCTGTTTCTTGCCCTCTGTTTCTCGCTCTCTGTTTCTCGCCCTCTGTTTCTAGCCTTCTGTTTCTCGCCCTCTGTTTCAGCCCCTCTGTTTCAGCCCCTCTGTTTCTCGCCCTCTGTTTCTCGCCCTCTGTTTCTCGCCCTCAGTTTCAGCCCCTCTGTTTCAGCCCCTTTGTTTCAGCCCCTCTGTTTCAGCCCCTCTGTTTCTCGCCCACTGTTTCTCGCCCTCTGTTTCAGCCCCTCTGTTTCAGCCCCTCTGTTTCAGCCCCTCTGTTTCAGCCCCTCTGTTTCAGCACCTCTGTTTCAGCCCCTCTGTTTCTCGCCCTCTGTTTCTCGCCCTCTGTTTCTCGCCCTCTGTTTCTCGCCCTCTGTTTCAGCCCCTCTGTTTCAGCCCCTCTGTTTCAGCCCCTCTGTTTCTCGCCCTCTGTTTCTCGCCCTCTGTTTCAGCCCCTCTGTTTCTGCCCCTCAGTTCCAGCCACTCTGTTTCTTGCCCTCTGTTTCAGCACCTCTGTTTCTCGCCCTCTCTTTCAGCCCCACTCTTTCTCGCCCTCTGTTGCAGACCCTCTGTTTCAGCCCGTCTGTTTCAGCCCCTCTGTTACAGCCCCTCTGTTTCTCGCCCTCTGTTTCAGCCCCTCTGTTTCTCGCCCTCTGTTTCCGCCCCTCTGTTTCTCGCCCTCTGTTGCAGCCCCTCTGTTTCAGCCCCTCTGTTTCAGCCCCTCTGTTTCAGCTCCTCTGTTTCAGCCCCTCTGTTTCTCGCCTTCTGTTTCTCGCCCTCTGTTTCAGCCCCTCTGTTTCAGCCCCTCTGTTTCAGCTCCTCTGTTTCTCGCCCTCTGTTTGAGCCCCTCTGTTTCAGCCCCTCTGTTTCAGCCCCTCTGTTTCAGCCCCTCTGTTTCAGGCCCACTGTTTCAGCCCCTCAGTTTTTCGCCATCTGTTTCAGCCCCTCTGTTTCAGCCCCTCTGTTTCTCGCCCTCTGTTTTAGCCCCTCTGTTTCAGCCCCTCTGTTTCAGCCCCTCTTTTTCAGCCCCTCTGTTTCTCGCCCCCTGTTTCTCGCCCTCTGTTTCTCGCTCTCTGTTTCTCGCCCTCTGTTTCTCGCCCTCTGTTTCAGCCCCTCTTTTTCAGCCACTCTGTTTCAGCTCCTCTGTTTCTCGCCCTCTGTTTCTAGCCCACTGTTTCTCGCCCTCTGTTTCAGCCCCTCTGTTTCAGCCCCTCTGTTTCAGCCCCTCTGTTTCAGCCCCTCTGTTTCTCGCCCTTTGTTTCTCGCTCTCTCTTTCTCGCCCTCTGTTTCTCGCCCTCTGTTTCAGCCCCTCTGTTTCAGCCCCTCTGTTTCAGCCCCTCTGTTTCTCGCCCTCTGTTTCTCGCCAACTGTTTCTCGACCGCTGTTTCAGCCCCTCTGTTTCAGCCCCTTTGTTTCAGCCCCTCTGTTTCAGCCCCTCTGTTTCTCGCCCTCTGTTTCAGCCCCTCTGTTTCAGCCCCTCTGTTTCAGCCCCTCTGTTTCAGCCCCTCTGTTTCTCGCCCTCTGTTTCTCTCCCTCTGTTTCTCGCCCTCTGTTTCTCGCCCTCTGTTTCAGCCCCTCTGTTTCAGCCCCTCTGTTTCAGCCCCTCTGTTTCTCGCCCTCTGTTTCTCGCCCTCTGTTTCTCGCTCTCTGTTTCTCGCCCTCTGTTTCTCGCCCTCTGTTTCAGCCCCTCTGTTTCAGCTCCTCTGTTCCTCGCTCTCTGTTTCTCGCCCTCTGTTTCAGCCCCTCTGTTTCTCGCCCACTGTTTCAGCCCCTCTGTTTCTCGCCATCTGTTTCAGCCCCTCTGTTTCAGCCCCTCTGTTTCTCGCCCTCTGTTTCAGACTCTCTGTTTCAGACCCTCTGTTTCAGCCCCTCTGTTTCAGCACCTCTGTTTCTCGCCCTTTGTTTCTCGCCCTCTGTTTCAGCCCCTCTGTTTCTCGCCCTCTGTTTCAGCCCGTTTGTTTCAGTCCCTCTGTTTCAGCCCCTCTGTTTCCGCCCCTCTGTTTCAGCCCATCTGTTTCTGCCCCTCTGTTTCAGCCCCTCTGTTTCTCGACCTCTGTTTCAGCCCCTCTGTTTCAGCCCCTCTGTTTCAGCCACTCTGTTTCAGCCCCTCTCTTTCTCGCCCTCTTTTTCTCGCCCTCTGTTTCTCGCCCTCTGTTTCAGCCCCTCTGTGTCAGCCCCTCTGTTTCAGCCCCTCTGTTTCACGCCCTCTGTTTCTCGTCCTCTGTTTCTCGCCCTCTGTTTCTCGCTCTCTGTTTCTCGCCCTCTGTTTCTCGCCCTCTGTTTCAGCCCCTCTGTTTCAGCCCCTCTGTTTCAGCCCCTCTGTTTCTCGCCCTCTGTTTCTCGCCCACTGTTTCTCGCCCTCTGTTTCAGCCCCTCTGTTTCAGCCCCTCTGTTTCAGCCCCTCTGTTTCATCCCCTCTGTTTCAGCCCCTCTGTTTCTCGCCTTCTGTTTCATCCCCTCTGTTTCAGCCCCTCTGTTTCAGACCCTCTGTTTCAGCCCCTCTGTTTCAGCCCCTCTGTTTCAGCCCCTCTGTTTCAGCACCTCTGTTACTCGCCCTTTGTTTCTCGCCCTCTGTTTCAGACCCTCTGTTTCTCGCCCTCTGTTTCAGCCCCTCTGTTTCTCGCACTCTGTTTCAGCCCCTCTGTTTCAGCCCCTCTGTTTCTCGCCCTCTGTTTCAGCCCCTCTGTTTCAGCCCCTCTGTATCAGCCCCTCTGTTTCAGCCCCTCAGTTTCTCGCCCTCTGTTTCTCGCCCTCTGTTTCAGCCCCTCTGTTTCAGCCCCTCTGTTTCAGCCCCTCTGTTTCAGCCCCTCTGTTTCAGCCCCTCTGATTCTCGCCCTCTGTTTCTCGCCCTCTGTTTCTCGCCCTCTGTTTCTCGCTCTCTGTTTCTCGCCCTCTGTTTCTCGCCCTCTGTTTCAGCCCCTCTGTTTCTGCCCCTCTGTTTCAGCCCCTCTGTTTCAGCCCCTCTGTTTCAGCCACTCTGTTTCTCGCCCTCTGTTTCTCGCCCTCTGTTTCTTGCCCTCTGTTTCTCGCTCTCTGTTTCTCGCCCTCTGTTTCTAGCCTTCTGTTTCTCGCCCTCTGTTTCAGCCCCTCTGTTTCAGCCCCTCTGTTTCTCGCCCTCTGTTTCTCGCCCTCTGTTTCTCGCCCTCAGTTTCAGCCCCTCTGTTTCAGCCCCTTTGTTTCAGCCCCTCTGTTTCAGCCCCTCTGTTTCTCGCCCACTGTTTCTCGCCCTCTGTTTCAGCCCCTCTGTTTCAGCCCCTCTGTTTCAGCCCCTCTGTTTCAGCCCCTCTGTTTCAGCACCTCTGTTTCAGCCCCTCTGTTTCTCGCCCTCTGTTTCTCGCCCTCTGTTTCTCGCCCTCTGTTTCTCGCCCTCTGTTTCAGCCCCTCTGTTTCAGCCCCTCTGTTTCAGCCCCTCTGTTTCTCGCCCTCTGTTTCTCGCCCAATGTTTCAGCCCCTCTGTTTCTGCCCCTCAGTTCCAGCCACTCTGTTTCTTGCCCTCTGTTTCAGCACCTCTGTTTCTCGCCCTCTCTTTCAGCCCCACTCTTTCTCGCCCTCTGTTGCAGACCCTCTGTTTCAGCCCGTCTGTTTCAGCCCCTCTGTTACAGCCCCTCTGTTTCTCGCCCTCTGTTTCAGCCCCTCTGTTTCTCGCCCTCTGTTTCCGCCCCTCTGTTTCTCGCCCTCTGTTGCAGCCCCTCTGTTTCAGCCCCTCTGTTTCAGCCCCTCTGTTTCAGCTCCTCTGTTTCAGACCCTCTGTTTCTCGCCTTCTGTTTCTCGCCCTCTGTTTCAGCCCCTCTGTTTCAGCCCCTCTGTTTCAGCTCCTCTGTTTCTCGCCCTCTGTTTGAGCCCCTCTGTTTCAGCCCCTCTGTTTCAGCCCCTCTGTTTCAGGCCCACTGTTTCAGCCCCTCAGTTTTTCGCCATCTGTTTCAGCCCCTCTGTTTCAGCCCCTCTGTTTCTCGCCCTCTGTTTTAGCCCCTCTGTTTCAGCCCCTCTGTTTCAGCCCCTCTTTTTCAGCCCCTCTGTTTCTCGCCCTCTGTTTCTCGCCCTCTGTTTCTCGCTCTCTGTTTCTCGCCCTCTGTTTCTCGCCCTCTGTTTCAGCCCCTCTGTTTCAGCCACTCTGTTTCAGCTCCTCTGTTTCTCGCCCTCTGTTTCTAGCCCACTGTTTCTCGCCCTCTGTTTCAGCCCCTCTGTTTCAGCCCCTCTGTTTCAGCCCCTCTGTTTCAGCCCCTCTGTTTCTCGCCCTCTGTTTCTCGCTCTCTCTTTCTCGCCCTCTGTTTCTCGCCCTCTGTTTCAGCCCCTCTGTTTCAGCCCCTCTCTTTCAGCCCCTCTGTTTCTCGCCCTCTGTTTCTCGCCAACTGTTTCTCGACCGCTGTTTCAGCCCCTCTGTTTCAGCCCCTTTGTTTCAGCCCCTCTGTTTCAGCCCCTCTGTTTCTCGCCCTCTGTTTCAGCCCCTCTGTTTCAGCCCCTCTGTTTCAGCCCCTCTGTTTCTCGCCCTCTGTTTCTCGCCCTCTGTTTCTCGCCCTCTGTTTCTCGCCCTCTGTTTCAGCCCCTCTGTTTCAGCCCCTCTGTTTCAGCCCCTCTGTTTCTCGCCCTCTGTTTCTCGCCCTCTGTTTCTCGCTCTCTGTTTCTCGCCCTCTGTTTCTCGCCCTCTGTTTCAGCCCCTCTGTTTCAGCTCCTCTGTTCCTCGCTCTCTGTTTCTCGCCCTCTGTTTCAGACCCTCTGTTTCTCGCCCACTGTTTCAGCCCCTCTGTTTCTCGCCATCTGTTTCAGCCCCTCTGTTTCAGCCCCTCTGTTTCTCGCCCTCTGTTTCAGACTCTCTGTTTCAGACCCTCTGTTTCAGCCCCTCTGTTTCAGCACCTCTGTTTCTCGCCCTTTGTTTCTCGCCCTCTGTTTCAGCCCCTCTGTTTCTCGCCCTCTGTTTCAGCCCGTTTGTTTCAGTCCCTCTGTTTCAGCCCCTCTGTTTCCGCCCCTCTGTTTCAGCCCCTCTGTTTCAGCCCCTCTGTTTCAGCCCCTCTGTTTCTCGACCTCTGTTTCAGCCCCTCTGTTTCAGCCCCTCTGTTTCAGCCACTCTGTTTCAGCCCCTCTCTTTCTCGCCCTCTTTTTCTCGCCCTCTGTTTCTCGCCCTCTGTTTCAGCCCCTCTGTGTCAGCCCCTCTGTTTCAGCCCCTCTGTTTCTCGCCCTCTGTTTCTCGCCCTCTGTTTCTCGCTCTTTGTTTCTCGCCCTCTGTTTCTCGCCCTCTGTTTCAGCCCCTCTGTTTCAGCCCCTCTGTTTCAGCCCCTCTGTTTCATCCCCTCTGTTTCAGCCCCTCTGTTTCAGCCCCTCTGTTTCTCGCCCTCTGTTTCTCGCCCTCTGTTTCTCGCCCTCTGTTTCTCGCTCTCTGTTTCTCGCCCTCTGTTTCTCGCCCTCTGTTTCAGCCCCTCTGTTTCAGCCCCTCTGTTTCAGCCCCTCTGTTTCTTGCCCTCTGTTTCTCGCCCACTGTTTCTCGCCCTCTGTTTCAACCCTTCTGTTTCAGCCCCTCTGTTTCAGCCCCTCTGTTTCAGCCCCTCTGTTTCAGCCCCTCTGTTTCTCGCCCTCTGTTTCATCCCCGCGGTTTCAGCCCCTCTGTTTCAGCTCCTCTGTTTCAGCCCCTCTGTTTCTCGCCCTCTGTTTCTCGCCCACTGTTTCTAGCCCTCTGTTTCAGCCCCTCTGTTTCAGCCCCTCTGTTTCAGCCCCTCTGTTTCAGCCCCTCTGTTTCTCGACCTCTGTTTCTCGCTCTCTCTTTCTCGCCCTCTGTTTCTCGCCCTCTGTTTCAGCACCTCTGTTTCAGCCCCTCTGTTTCAGCCCCTCTGTTTCTCGCTCTCTGTTTCTCGCCCTCTGTTTCTCGCCCTCTGTTTCAGCCCCTCTGTTTCAGCCCCTTTGTTTCAGCCCCTCTGTTTCAGCCCCTCTGTTTCTCGCCCTCTGTTTCAGCCCCTCTGTTTCAGCCCCTCTGTTTCAGCCCCTCTGTTTCAGCCCCTCTGTTTCTCGCCCTCTGTTTCTCGCCCTCTGTTTCTCGCCCTCTGTTTCAGCCCCTCTGTTTCAGCCCCTCTGTTTCAGCCCCTCTGTTTCTCGCCCTCTGTTTCTCGCCCTCTGTTTCTCGCTCTCTGTTTCTCGCCCTCTGTTTCTCGCCCTCTGTTTCAGCCCCTCTGTTTGAGCTCCTCTGTTCCTCGCTCTCTGTTTCTCGCCCTCTGTTTCAGCCCCTCTGTTTCTCGCCCACTGTTTCAGCCCCTCTGTTTCTCGCCATCTGTTTCAGCCCCTCTGTTTCAGCCCCTCTGTTTCTCGCCCTCTGTTTCAGCCCCTCTGTTTCAGCCCCTCTGGTTCTCGCCCTCTGTTTCAGCCCCTCTGTTTCAGCACCTCTGTTTCTCGCCCTTTGTTTCTCGCCCTCTGTTTCAGCCCCTCTGTTTCTCGCCCTCTGTTACAGCCCCTCTGTTTCAGTCCCTCTGTTTCAGACCCTCTGTTTCCGCCCCTCTGTTTCAGCCCCTCTGTTTCAGCCCCTCTGTTTCAGCCCCTCTGTTTCTCGCCCTCTGTTTCAGCCCCTCTGTTTCAGCCCCTCTGTTTCAGCCACTCTGTTTCAGCCCCTCTGTTTCTCGCCCTCTGTTTCTCGCCCTCTGTTTCTCGCCCTCTGTTTCAGCCCCACTGTTTCAGCCCCTCTGTTTCAGCCACTCTGGTTCTCGCCCTCTGTTTCTCGCCCTCTGTTTCTCGCCCTCTGTTTCTCGCTCTTTGTTTCTCGCCCTCTGTTTCTCGCCCTCTGTTTCAGCCCCTCTGTTTCAGCCCCTCTGTTTCAGCCCCTCTGTTTCATCCCCTCTGTTTCAGCCCCTCTGTTTCAGCCCCTCTGTTTCACGCCCTCTGTTTTTCGCCCTCTGTTTCTCGCTCTCTGTTTCTCGCCCTCTGTTTCTCGCCCTCTGTTTCAGCCCCTCTGTTTCAGCCCCTCTGTTTCAGCCCCTCTGATTCTCGCCCTCTGTTTCTCGCCCTCTGTTTCTCGCCCTCTGTTTCTCGCTCTCTGTTTCTCGCCCTCTGTTTCTCGCCCTCTGTTTCAGCCCCTCTGTTTCTGCCCCTCTGTTTCAGCCCCTCTGTTTCAGCCCCTCTGTTTCAGCCACTCTGTTTCTCGCCCTCTGTTTCTCGCCCTCTGTTTCTTGCCCTCTGTTTCTCGCTCTCTGTTTCTCGCCCTCTGTTTCTAGCCTTCTGTTTCTCGCCCTCTGTTTCAGCCCCTCTGTTTCAGCCCCTCTGTTTCTCGCCCTCTGTTTCTCGCCCTCTGTTTCTCGCCCTCAGTTTCAGCCCCTCTGTTTCAGCCCCTTTGTTTCAGCCCCTCTGTTTCAGCCCCTCTGTTTCTCGCCCACTGTTTCTCGCCCTCTGTTTCAGCCCCTCTGTTTCAGCCCCTCTGTTTCAGCCCCTCTGTTTCAGCCCCTCTGTTTCAGCACCTCTGTTTCAGCCCCTCTGTTTCTCGCCCTCTGTTTCTCGCCCTCTGTTTCTCGCCCTCTGTTTCTCGCCCTCTGTTTCAGCCCCTCTGTTTCAGCCCCTCTGTTTCAGCCCCTCTGTTTCTCGCCCTCTGTTTCTCGCCCAATGTTTCAGCCCCTCTGTTTCTGCCCCTCAGTTCCAGCCACTCTGTTTCTTGCCCTCTGTTTGAGCACCTCTGTTTCTCGCCCTCTCTTTCAGCCCCACTCTTTCTCGCCCTCTGTTGCAGACCCTCTGTTTCAGCCCGTCTGTTTCAGCCCCTCTGTTACAGCCCCTCTGTTTCTCGCCCTCTGTTTCAGCCCCTCTGTTTCTCGCCCTCTGTTTCCGCCCCTCTGTTTCTCGCCCTCTGTTGCAGCCCCTCTGTTTCAGCCCCTCTGTTTCAGCCCCTCTGTTTCAGCTCCTCTGTTTCAGACCCTCTGTTTCTCGCCTTCTGTTTCTCGCCCTCTGTTTCAGCCCCTCTGTTTCAGCCCCTCTGTTTCAGCTCCTCTGTTTCTCGCCCTCTGTTTGAGCCCCTCTGTTTCAGCCCCTCTGTTTCAGCCCCTCTGTTTCAGCCCCTCTGTTTCAGGCCCACTGTTTCAGCCCCTCAGTTTTTCGCCATCTGTTTCAGCCCCTCTGTTTCAGCCGCTCTGTTTCTCGCCCTCTGTTTTAGCCCCTCTGTTTCAGCCCCTCTGTTTCAGCCCCTCTTTTTCAGCCCCTCTGTTTCTCGCCCTCTGTTTCTCGCCCTCTGTTTCTCGCTCTCTGTTTCTCGCCCTCTGTTTCTCGCCCTCTGTTTCAGCCCCTCTGTTTCAGCCACTCTGTTTCAGCTCCTCTGTTTCTCGCCCTCTGTTTCTAGCCCACTGTTTCTCGCCCTCTGTTTCAGCCCCTCTGTTTCAGCCCCTCTGTTTCAGCCCCTCTGTTTCAGCCCCTCTGTTTCTCGCCCTCTGTTTCTCGCTCTCTCTTTCTCGCCCTCTGTTTCTCGCCCTCTGTTTCAGCCCCTCTGTTTCAGCCCCTCTGTTTCAGCCCCTCTGTTTCTCGCCCTCTGTTTCTCGCCAACTGTTTCTCGACCGCTGTTTCAGCCCCTCTGTTTCAGCCCCTTTGTTTCAGCCCCTCTGTTTCAGCCCCTCTGTTTCTCGCCCTCTGTTTCAGCCCCTCTGTTTCAGCCCCTCTGTTTCAGCCCCTCTGTTTCAGCCCCTCTGTTTCTCGCCCTCTGTTTCTCGCCCTCTGTTTCTCGCCCTCTGTTTCTCGCCCTCTGTTTCAGCCCCTCTGTTTCAGCCCCTCTGTTTCAGCCCCTCTGTTTCTCGCCCTCTGTTTCTCGCCCTCTGTTTCTCGCTCTCTGTTTCTCGCCCTCTGTTTCTCGCCCTCTGTTTCAGCCCCTCTGTTTCAGCTCCTCTGTTCCTCGCTCTCTGTTTCTCGCCCTCTGTTTCAGACCCTCTGTTTCTCGCCCACTGTTTCAGCCCCTCTGTTTCTCGCCATCTGTTTCAGCCCCTCTGTTTCAGCCCCTCTGTTTCTCGCCCTCTGTTTCAGACTCTCTGTTTCAGACCCTCTGTTTCAGCCCCTCTGTTTCAGCACCTCTGTTTCTCGCCCTTTGTTTCTCGCCGTCTGTTTCAGCCCCTCTGTTTCTCGCCCTCTGTTTCAGCCCGTTTGTTTCAGTCCCTCTGTTTCAGCCCCTCTGTTTCCGCCCCTCTGTTTCAGCCCCTCTGTTTCAGCCCCTCTGTTTCAGCCCCTCTGTTTCTCGACCTCTGTTTCAGCCCCTCTGTTTCAGCCCCTCTGTTTCAGCCACTCTGTTTCAGCCCCTCTCTTTCTCGCCCTCTTTTTCTCGCCCTCTGTTTCTCGCCCTCTGTTTCAGCCCCTCTGTGTCAGCCCCTCTGTTTCAGCCCCTCTGTTTCTCGCCCTCTGTTTCTCGCCCTCTGTTTCTCGCTCTTTGTTTCTCGCCCTCTGTTTCTCGCCCTCTGTTTCAGCCCCTCTGTTTCAGCCCCTCTGTTTCAGCCCCTCTGTTTCATCCCCTCTGTTTCAGCCCCTCTGTTTCAGCCCCTCTGTTTCTCGCCCTCTGTTTCTCGCCCTCTGTTTCTCGCCCTCTGTTTCTCGCTCTCTGTTTCTCGCCCTCTGTTTCTCGCCCTCTGTTTCAGCCCCTCTGTTTCAGCCCCTCTGTTTCAGCCCCTCTGTTTCTTGCCCTCTGTTTCTCGCCCACTGTTTCTCGCCCTCTGTTTCAGCCCTTCTGTTTCAGCCCCTCTGTTTCAGCCCCTCTGTTTCAGCCCCTCTGTTTCAGCCCCTCTGTTTCTCGCCCTCTGTTTCATCCCCGCGGTTTCAGCCCCTCTGTTTCAGCTCCTCTGTTTCAGCCCCTCTGTTTCTCGCCCTCTGTTTCTCGCCCACTGTTTCTCGCCCTCTGTTTCAGCCCCTCTGTTTCAGCCCCTCTGTTTCAGCCCCTCTGTTTCAGCCCCTCTGTTTCTCGACCTCTGTTTCTCGCTCTCTCTTTCTCGCCCTCTGTTTCGCGCCCTCTGTTTCAGCACCTCTGTTTCAGCCCCTCTGTTTCAGCCCCTCTGTTTCTCGCCCTCTGTTTCTCGCCCTCTGTTTCTCGCCCTCTGTTTCAGCCCCTCTGTTTCAGCCCCTTTGTTTCAGCCCCTCTGTTTCAGCCCCTCTGTTTCTCGCCCTCTGTTTCAGCCCCTCTGTTTCAGCCCCTCTGTTTCAGCCCCTCTGGTTCAGCCCCTCTGTTTCTCGCCCTCTGTTTCTCGCCCTCTGTTTCTCGCCCTCTGTTTCTCGCCCTCTGTTTCAGCCCCTCTGTTTCAGCCCCTCTGTTTCAGCCCCTCTGTTTCTCGCCCTCTGTTTCTCGCCCTCTGTTTCTCGCTCTCTGTTTCTCGCCCTCTGTTTCTCGCCCTCTGTTTCAGCCCCTCTGTTTGAGCTCCTCTGTTCCTCGCTCTCTGTTTCTCGCCCTCTGTTTCAGCCCCTCTGTTTCTCGCCCACTGTTTCAGCCCCTCTGTTTCTCGCCATCTGTTTCAGCCCCTCTGTTTCAGCCCCTCTGTTTCTCGCCCTCTGTTTCAGCCCCTCTGTTTCAGCCCCTCTGGTTCTCGCCCTCTGTTTCAGCCCCTCTGTTTCAGCACCTCTGTTTCTGGCCCTTTGTTTCTCGCCCTCTGTTTCAGCCCCTCTGTTTCTCGCCCTCTGTTACAGCCCCTCTGTTTCAGTCCCTCTGTTTCAGCCCCTCTGTTTCCGCCCCTCTGTTTCAGCCCCTCTGTTTCAGTCCCTCTGTTTCAGCCCCTCTGTTTCTCGCCCTCTGTTTCAGCCCCTCTGTTTCAGCCCCTCTGTTTCAGCCACTCTGTTTCAGCCCCTCTGTTTCTCGCCCTCTGTTTCTCGCCCTCTGTTTCTCGCCCTCTGTTTCAGCCCCACTGTTTCAGCCCCTCTGTTTCAGCCACTCTGGTTCTCGCCCTCTGTTTCTCGCCCTCTGTTTCTCGCCCTCTGTTTCTCGCTCTTTGTTTCTCGCCCTCTGTTTCTCGCCCTCTGTTTCAGCCCCTCTGTTTCAGCCCCTCTGTTTCAGCCCCTCTCTTTCATCCCCTCTGTTTCAGCCCCTCTGTTTCAGCCCCTCTGTTTCACGCCCTCTGTTTCTCGCCCTCTGTTTCTCGCTCTCTGTTTCTCGCCCTCTGTTTCTCGCCCTCTGTTTCAGCCCCTCTGTTTCAGCCCCTCTGTTTCAGCCCCTCTGTTTCTCGCCCTCTGTTTCTCGCCCACTGTTTCTCGCCCTCAGTTTCAGCCCCTCTGTTTCAGCCCCTCTGTTTCAGCCCCTCTGTTTCAGCCCCTCTGTTTCAGCCCCTCTGTTTCTCGCCTTCTGTTTCATCCCCTCTGTGTCAGCCCCTCTGTTTCAGACCCTCTGTTTCAGCCCCTCTGTTTCAGCCCCTCTGTTTCAGCCCCTCTGTTTCAGCACCTCTGTTACTCGCCCTTTGTTTCTCGCCCTCTGTTTCAGCCCCTCTGTTTCTCGCCCTCTGTTTCAGCCCCTCTGTTTCTCGCACTCTGTTTCAGCCCCTCTGTTTCAGCCCCTCTGTTTCTCGCCCTCTGTTTCAGCCCCTCTGTTTCAGCCCCTCTGTATCAGCCCCTCTGTTTCAGCCCCTCTGTTTCTCGCCCTCTGTTTCTCGCCCTCTGTTTCAGCCCCTCTGTTTCAGACACTCTGTTTCAGCCCCTCTGTTTCAGCCCCTCTGTTTCAGCCCCTCTGATTCTCGCCCTCTGTTTCTCGCCCTCTGTTTCTCGCCCTCTGTTTCTCGCTCTCTGTTTCTCGCCCTCTGTTTCTCGCCCTCTGTTTCAGCCCCTCTGTTTCTGCCCCTCTGTTTCAGCCCCTCTGTTTCAGCCCCTCTGTTTCAGCCACTCTGTTTCTCGCCCTCTGTTTCTCGCCCTCTGTTTCTTGCCCTCTGTTTCTCGCTCTCTGTTTCTCGCCCTCTGTTTCTAGCCTTCTGTTTCTCGCCCTCTGTTTCAGCCCCTCTGTTTCAGCCCCTCTGTTTCTCGCCCTCTGTTTCTCGCCCTCTGTTTCTCGCCCTCAGTTTCAGCCCCTCTGTTTCAGCCCCTTTGTTTCAGCCCCTCTGTTTCAGCCCCTCTGTTTCTCGCCCACTGTTTCTCGCCCTCTGTTTCAGCCCCTCTGTTTCAGCCCCTCTGTTTCAGCCCCTCTGTTTCAGCCCCTCTGTTTCAGCACCTCTGTTTCAGCCCCTCTGTTTCTCGCCCTCTGTTTCTCGCCCTCTGTTTCTCGCCCTCTGTTTCTCGCCCTCTGTTTCAGCCCCTCTGTTTCAGCCCCTCTGTTTCAGCCCCTCTGTTTCTCGCCCTCTGTTTCTCGCCCTCTGTTTCAGCCCCTCTGTTTCTGCCCCTCAGTTCCAGCCACTCTGTTTCTTGCCCTCTGTTTCAGCACCTCTGTTTCTCGCCCTCTCTTTCAGCCCCACTCTTTCTCGCCCTCTGTTGCAGACCCTCTGTTTCAGCCCGTCTGTTTCAGCCCCTCTGTTACAGCCCCTCTGTTTCTCGCCCTCTGTTTCAGCCCCTCTGTTTCTCGCCCTCTGTTTCCGCCCCTCTGTTTCTCGCCCTCTGTTGCAGCCCCTCTGTTTCAGCCCCTCTGTTTCAGCCCCTCTGTTTCAGCTCCTCTGTTTCAGCCCCTCTGTTTCTCGCCTTCTGTTTCTCGCCCTCTGTTTCAGCCCCTCTGTTTCAGCCCCTCTGTTTCAGCTCCTCTGTTTCTCGCCCTCTGTTTGAGCCCCTCTGTTTCAGCCCCTCTGTTTCAGCCCCTCTGTTTCAGCCCCTCTGTTTCAGGCCCACTGTTTCAGCCCCTCAGTTTTTCGCCATCTGTTTCAGCCCCTCTGTTTCAGCCCCTCTGTTTCTCGCCCTCTGTTTTAGCCCCTCTGTTTCAGCCCCTCTGTTTCAGCCCCTCTTTTTCAGCCCCTCTGTTTCTCGCCCCCTGTTTCTCGCCCTCTGTTTCTCGCTCTCTGTTTCTCGCCCTCTGTTTCTCGCCCTCTGTTTCAGCCCCTCTTTTTCAGCCACTCTGTTTCAGCACCTCTGTTTCTCGCCCTCTGTTTCTAGCCCACTGTTTCTCGCCCTCTGTTTCAGCCCCTCTGTTTCAGCCCCTCTGTTTCAGCCCCTCTGTTTCAGCCCCTCTGTTTCTCGCCCTCTGTTTCTCGCTCTCTCTTTCTCGCCCTCTGTTTCTCGCCCTCTGTTTCAGCCCCTCTGTTTCAGCCCCTCTGTTTCAGCCCCTCTGTTTCTCGCCCTCTGTTTCTCGCCAACTGTTTCTCGACCGCTGTTTCAGCCCCTCTGTTTCAGCCCCTTTGTTTCAGCCCCTCTGTTTCAGCCCCTCTGTTTCTCGCCCTCTGTTTCAGCCCCTCTGTTTCAGCCCCTCTGTTTCAGCCCCTCTGTTTCAGCCCCACTGTTTCTCGCCCTCTGTTTCTCGCCCTCTGTTTCTCGCCCTCTGTTTCTCGCCCTCTGTTTCAGCCCCTCTGTTTCAGCCCCTCTGTTTCAGCCCCTCTGTTTCTCGCCCTCTGTTTCTCGCCCTCTGTTTCTCGCTCTCTGTTTCTCGCCCTCTGTTTCTCGCCCTCTGTTTCAGCCCCTCTGTTTCAGCTCCTCTGTTCCTCGCTCTCTGTTTCTCGCCCTCTGTTTCAGCCCCTCTGTTTCTCGCCCACTGTTTCAGCCCCTCTGTTTCTCGCCATCTGTTTCAGCCCCTCTGTTTCAGCCCCTCTGTTTCTCGCCCTCTGTTTCAGACTCTCTGTTTCAGACCCTCTGTTTCAGCCCATCTGTTTCAGCACCTCTGTTTCTCGCCCTTTGTTTCTCGCCCTCTGTTTCAGCCCCTCTGTTTCTCGCCCTCTGTTTCAGCCCGTTTGTTTCAGTCCCTCTGTTTCAGCCCCTCTGTTTCCGCCCCTCTGTTTCAGCCCCTCTGTTTCAGCCCCTCTGTTTCAGCCCCTCTGTTTCTCGACCTCTGTTTCAGCCCCTCTGTTTCAGCCCCTCTGTTTCAGCCACTCTGTTTCAGCCCCTCTCTTTCTCGCCCTCTTTTTCTCGCCCTCTGTTTCTCGCCCTCTGTTTCAGCCCCTCTGTGTCAGCCCCTCTGTTTCAGCCCATCTGTTTCACGCCCTCTGTTTCTCGTCCTCTGTTTCTCGCCCTCTGTTTCTCGCTCTCTGTTTCTCGCCCTCTGTTTCTCGCCCTCTGTTTCAGCCCCTCTGTTTCAGCCCCTCTGTTTCAGCCCCTCTGTTTCTCGCCCTCTGTTTCTCGCCCACTGTTTCTCGCCCTCTGTTTCAGCCCCTCTGTTTCAGCCCCTCTGTTTCAGCCCCTCTGTTTCATCCCCTCTGTTTCAGCCCCTCTGTTTCTCGCCTTCTGTTTCATCCCCTCTGTTTCAGCCCCTCTGTTTCAGACCCTCTGTTTCAGCCCCTCTGTTTCAGCCCCTCTGTTTCAGCCCCTCTGTTTCAGCACCTCTGTTACTCGCCCTTTGTTTCTCGCCCTCTGTTTCAGACCCTCTGTTTCTCGCCCTCTGTTTCAGCCCCTCTGTTTCTCGCACTCTGTTTCAGCCCCTCTGTTTCAGCCCCTCTGTTTCTCGCCCACTGTTTCAGCCCCTCTGTTTCAGCCCCTCTGTATCAGCCCCTCTGTTTCAGCCCCTCTGTTTCTCGCCCTCTGTTTCTCGCCCTCTGTTTCAGCCCCTCTGTTTCAGCCCCTCTGTTTCAGCCCCTCTGTTTCAGCCCCTCTGTTTCAGCCCCTCTGATTCTCGCCCTCTGTTTCTCGCCCTCTGTTTCTCGCCCTCTGTTTCTCGCTCTCTGTTTCTCGCCCTCTGTTTCTCGCCCTCTGTTTCAGCCCCTCTGTTTCTGCCCCTCTGTTTCAGCCCCTCTGTTTCAGCCCCTCTGTTTCAGCCACTCTGTTTCTCGCCCTCTGTTTCTCGCCCTCTGTTTCTTGCCCTCTGTTTCTCGCTCTCTGTTTCTCGCCCTCTGTTTCTAGCCTTCTGTTTCTCGCCCTCTGTTTCAGCCCCTCTGTTTCAGCCCCTCTGTTTCTCGCCCTCTGTTTCTCGCCCTCTGTTTCTCGCCCTCAGTTTCAGCCCCTCTGTTTCAGCCCCTTTGTTTCAGCCCCTCTGTTTCAGCCCCTCTGTTTCTCGCCCACTGTTTCTCGCCCTCTGTTTCAGCCCCTCTGTTTCAGCCCCTCTGTTTCAGCCCCTCTGTTTCAGCCCCTCTGTTTCAGCACCTCTGTTTCAGCCCCTCTGTTTCTCGCCCTCTGTTTCTCGCCCTCTGTTTCTCGCCCTCTGTTTCTCGCCCTCTGTTTCAGCCCCTCTGTTTCAGCCCCTCTGTTTCAGCCCCTCTGTTTCTCGCCCTCTGTTTCTCGCCCAATGTTTCAGCCCCTCTGTTTCTGCCCCTCAGTTCCAGCCACTCTGTTTCTTGCCCTCTGTTTCAGCACCTCTGTTTCTCGCCCTCTCTTTCAGCCCCACTCTTTCTCGCCCTCTGTTGCAGACCCTCTGTTTCAGCCCGTCTGTTTCAGCCCCTGTGTTACAGCCCCTCTGTTTCTCGCCCTCTGTTTCAGCCCCTCTGTTTCTCGCCCTCTGTTTCCGCCCCTCTGTTTCTCGCCCTCTGTTGCAGCCCCTCTGTTTCAGCCCCTCTGTTTCAGCCCCTCTGTTTCAGCTCCTCTGTTTCAGACCCTCTGTTTCTCGCCTTCTGTTTCTCGCCCTCTGTTTCAGCCCCTCTGTTTCAGCCCCTCTGTTTCAGCTCCTCTGTTTCTCGCCCTCTGTTTGAGCCCCTCTGTTTCAGCCCCTCTGTTTCAGCCCCTCTGTTTCAGCCCCTCTGTTTCAGGCCCACTGTTTCAGCCCCTCAGTTTTTCGCCATCTGTTTCAGCCCCTCTGTTTCAGCCCCTCTGTTTCTCGCCCTCTGTTTTAGCCCCTCTGTTTCAGCCCCTCTGTTTCAGCCCCTCTTTTTCAGCCCCTCTGTTTCTCGCCCTCTGTTTCTCGCCCTCTGTTTCTCGCTCTCTGTTTCTCGCCCTCTGTTTCTCGCCCTCTGTTTCAGCCCCTCTGTTTCAGCCACTCTGTTTCAGCTCCTCTGTTTCTCGCCCTCTGTTTCTAGCCCACTGTTTCTCGCCCTCTGTTTCAGCCCCTCTGTTTCAGCCCCTCTGTTTTAGCCCCTCTGTTTCAGCCCCTCTGTTTCTCGCCCTCTGTTTCTCGCTCTCTCTTTCTCGCCCTCTGTTTCTCGCCCTCTGTTTCAGCCCCTCTGTTTCAGCCCCTCTGTTTCAGCCCCTCTGTTTCTCGCCCTCTGTTTCTCGCCAACTGTTTCTCGACCGCTGTTTCAGCCCCTCTGTTTCAGCCCCTTTGTTTCAGCCCCTCTGTTTCAGCCCCTCTGTTTCTCGCCCTCTGTTTCAGCCCCTCTGTTTCAGCCCCTCTGTTTCAGTCCCTCTGTTTCAGCCCCTCTGTTTCTCGCCCTCTGTTTCTCGCCCTCTGTTTCTCGCCCTCTGTTTCTCGCCCTCCGTTTCAGCCCCTCTGTTTCAGCCCCTCTGTTTCAGCCCCTCTGTTTCTCGCCCTCTGTTTCTCGCCCTCTGTTTCTCGCTCTCTGTTTCTCGCCCTCTGTTTCTCGCCCTCTGTTTCAGCCCCTCTGTTTCAGCTCCAATGTTCCTCGCTCTCTGTTTCTCGCCCTCTGTTTCAGACCCTCTGTTTCTCGCCCACTGTTTCAGCCCCTCTGTTTCACGCCATCTGTTTCAGCCCCTCTGTTTCAGCCCCTCTGTTTCTCGCCCTCTGTTTCAGACTCTCTGTTTCAGACCCTCTGTTTCAGCCCCTCTGTTTCAGCACCTCTGTTTCTCGCCCTTTGTTTCTCGCCCTCTGTTTCAGCCCCTCTGTTTCTCGCCCTCTGTTTCAGCCCGTTTGTTTCAGTCCCGCTGTTTCAGCCCCTCTGTTTCCGCCCCTCTGTTTCAGCCCCTCTGTTTCAGCCCCTCTGTTTCAGCCCCTCTGTTTCTCGACCTCTGTTTCAGCCCCTCTGTTTCAGCCCCTCTGTTTCAGCCACTCTGTTTCAGCCCCTCTCTTTCTCGCCCTCTTTTTCTCGCCCTCTGTTTCTCGTCCTCTGTTTCAGCCCCTCTGTGTCAGCCCCTCTGTTTCAGCCCCTCTGTTTCTCGCCCTCAGTTTCTCCCCCTCTGTTTCTCGCTCTTTGTTTCTCGCCCTCTGTTTCTCGCCCTCTGTTTCAGCCCCTCTGTTTCAGCCCCTCTGTTTCAGCCCCTCTGTTTCATCCCCTCTGTTTCAGCCCCTCTGTTTCAGCCCCTCTGTTTCTCGCCCTCTGTTTCTCGTCCTCTGTTTCTCGCCCTCTGTTTCTCGCTCTCTGTTTCTCGCCCTCTGTTTCTCGCCCTCTGTTTCAGCCCCTCTGTTTCAGCCCCTCTATTTCAGCCCCTCTGTTTCTCGCCCTCTGTTTCTCGCCCACTGTTTCTCGCCCTCTGTTTCAGCCCCTCTGTTTCAGCCCCTCTGTTTCAGCCCCTCTGTTTCAGCCCCTCTGTTTCTCGCCTTCTGTTTCATTCCCTCTGTTTCAGCCCCTCTGTTTCAGACCCTCTGTTTCAGCCCCTCTGTTTCAGCCCCTCTGTTTCAGCCCCTCTGTTTCAGCACCTCTGTTTCTCGCCCTTTGTTTCTCGCCCTCTGTTTCAGCCCCTCTGTTTCTCGCCCACTGTTTCAGCCCCTCTGTTTCTCGCACTCTGTTTCAGCCCCTCTGTTTCAGCCCCTCTGTTTCTCGCCCTCTGTTTCAGCCCCTCTGTTTCAGCCCCTCTGTATCAGCCCCTCTGTTTCAGCCCCTCTGTTTCTCGCCCTCTGTTTCTCGCCCTCTGTTTCAGCCCCTCTGTTTCAGCCCCTCTGTTTCAGCCCCTCTGTTTCAGCCCCTCTGTTTCTCGCTCTCTGTTTCTCGCCCTCTGTTTCTCGCCCTCTGTTTCAGCCCCTCTGTTTCTGCCACTCTGTTTCAGCCCCGCTGTTTCAGCCCCTCTGTTTCAGACACTCTGTTTCTCGCCCTCTGTTTCTCGCCCTCTGTTTCTTGCCCTCTGTTTCTCGCTCTCTTTTTCTCGCCCTCTGTTTCTCGCCCTCTGTTTCTCGCCCTCTGTTTCAGCCCCTCTGTTTCAGCCCCTCTGTTTCTCGCCCTCTGTTTCCGGCCCTCTGTTTCTCGCCCTCTGTTTCTCGCCCTCTGTTTCTCGCCCTCTGTTTCAGCCCCTCTGTTTCAGCCCCTCTGTTTCAGCCCCTCTGTTTCTCGCCCTCTGTTTCTCGCCCTCTGTTTCTCGCTCTCTGTTTCTCGCCCTCTGTTTCTCGCCCTCTGTTTCAGCCCCTCTGTTTGAGCTCCTCTGTTCCTCGCTCTCTGTTTCTCGCCCTCTGTTTCAGCCCCTCTGTTTCTCGCCCACTGTTTCAGCCCCTCTGTTTCTCGCCATCTGTTTCAGCCCCTCTGTTTCAGCCCCTCTGTTTCTCGCCCTCTGTTTCAGCCCCTCTGTTTCAGCCCCTCTGGTTCTCGCCCTCTGTTTCAGCCCCTCTGTTTCAGCACCTCTGTTTCTGGCCCTTTGTTTCTCGCCCTCTGTTTCAGCCCCTCTGTTTCTCGCCCTCTGTTACAGCCCCTCTGTTTCAGTCCCTCTGTTTCAGCCCCTCTGTTTCCGCCCCTCTGTTTCAGCCCCTCTGTTTCAGCCCCTCTGTTTCAGCCCCTCTGTTTCTCGCCCTCTGTTTCAGCCCCTCTGTTTCAGCCCCTCTGTTTCAGCCACTCTGTTTCAGCCCCTCTGTTTCTCGCCCTCTGTTTCTCGCCCTCTGTTTCTCGCCCTCTGTTTCAGCCCCACTGTTTCAGCCCCTCTGTTTCAGCCACTCTGGTTCTCGCCCTCTGTTTCTCGCCCTCTGTTTCTCGCCCTCTGTTTCTCGCTCTTTGTTTCTCGCCCTCTGTTTCTCGCCCTCTGTTTCAGCCCCTCTGTTTCAGCCCCTCTGTTTCAGCCCCTCTCTTTCATCCCCTCTGTTTCAGCCCCTCTGTTTCAGCCCCTCTGTTTCACGCCCTCTGTTTCTCGCCCTCTGTTTCTCGCTCTCTGTTTCTCGCCCTCTGTTTCTCGCCCTCTGTTTCAGCCCCTCTGTTTCAGCCCCTCTGTTTCAGCCCCTCTGTTTCTCGCCCTCTGTTTCTCGCCCACTGTTTCTCGCCCTCAGTTTCAGCCCCTCTGTTTCAGCCCCTCTGTTTCAGCCCCTCTGTTTCAGCCCCTCTGTTTCAGCCCCTCTGTTTCTCGCCTTCTGTTTCATCCCCTCTGTGTCAGCCCCTCTGTTTCAGACCCTCTGTTTCAGCCCCTCTGTTTCAGCCCCTCTGTTTCAGCCCCTCTGTTTCAGCACCTCTGTTACTCGCCCTTTGTTTCTCGCCCTCTGTTTCAGCCCCTCTGTTTCTCGCCCTCTGTTTCAGCCCCTCTGTTTCTCGCACTCTGTTTCAGCCCCTCTGTTTCAGCCCCTCTGTTTCTCGCCCTCTGTTTCAGCCCCTCTGTTTCAGCCCCTCTGTATCAGCCCCTCTGTTTCAGCCCCTCTGTTTCTCGCCCTCTGTTTCTCGCCCTCTGTTTCAGCCCCTCTGTTTCAGCCACTCTGTTTCAGCCCCTCTGTTTCAGCCCCTCTGTTTCAGCCCCTCTGATTCTCGCCCTCTGTTTCTCGCCCTCTGTTTCTCGCCCTCTGTTTCTCGCTCTCTGTTTCTCGCCCTCTGTTTCTCGCCCTCTGTTTCAGCCCCTCTGTTTCTGCCCCTCTGTTTCAGCCCCTCTGTTTCAGCCCCTCTGTTTCAGCCACTCTGTTTCTCGCCCTCTGTTTCTCGCCCTCTGTTTCTTGCCCTCTGTTTCTCGCTCTCTGTTTCTCGCCCTCTGTTTCTAGCCTTCTGTTTCTCGCCCTCTGTTTCAGCCCCTCTGTTTCAGCCCCTCTGTTTCTCGCCCTCTGTTTCTCGCCCTCTGTTTCTCGCCCTCAGTTTCAGCCCCTCTGTTTCAGCCCCTTTGTTTCAGCCCCTCTGTTTCAGCCCCTCTGTTTCTCGCCCACTGTTTCTCGCCCTCTGTTTCAGCCCCTCTGTTTCAGCCCCTCTGTTTCAGCCCCTCTGTTTCAGCCCCTCTGTTTCAGCACCTCTGTTTCAGCCCCTCTGTTTCTCGCCCTCTGTTTCTCGCCCTCTGTTTCTCGCCCTCTGTTTCTCGCCCTCTGTTTCAGCCCCTCTGTTTCAGCCCCTCTGTTTCAGCCCCTCTGTTTCTCGCCCTCTGTTTCTCGCCCTCTGTTTCAGCCCCTCTGTTTCTGCCCCTCAGTTCCAGCCACTCTGTTTCTTGCCCTCTGTTTCAGCACCTCTGTTTCTCGCCCTCTCTTTCAGCCCCACTCTTTCTCGCCCTCTGTTGCAGACCCTCTGTTTCAGCCCGTCTGTTTCAGCCCCTCTGTTACAGCCCCTCTGTTTCTCGCCCTCTGTTTCAGCCCCTCTGTTTCTCGCCCTCTGTTTCCGCCCCTCTGTTTCTCGCCCTCTGTTGCAGCCCCTCTGTTTCAGCCCCTCTGTTTCAGCCCCTCTGTTTCAGCTCCTCTGTTTCAGCCCCTCTGTTTCTCGCCTTCTGTTTCTCGCCCTCTGTTTCAGCCCCTCTGTTTCAGCCCCTCTGTTTCAGCTCCTCTGTTTCTCGCCCTCTGTTTGAGCCCCTCTGTTTCAGCCCCTCTGTTTCAGCCCCTCTGTTTCAGCCCCTCTGTTTCAGGCCCACTGTTTCAGCCCCTCAGTTTTTCGCCATCTGTTTCAGCCCCTCTGTTTCAGCCCCTCTGTTTCTCGCCCTCTGTTTTAGCCCCTCTGTTTCAGCCCCTCTGTTTCAGCCCCTCTTTTTCAGCCCCTCTGTTTCTCGCCCCCTGTTTCTCGCCCTCTGTTTCTCGCTCTCTGTTTCTCGCCCTCTGTTTCTCGCCCTCTGTTTCAGCCCCTCTTTTTCAGCCACTCTGTTTCAGCACCTCTGTTTCTCGCCCTCTGTTTCTAGCCCACTGTTTCTCGCCCTCTGTTTCAGCCCCTCTGTTTCAGCCCCTCTGTTTCAGCCCCTCTGTTTCAGCCCCTCTGTTTCTCGCCCTCTGTTTCTCGCTCTCTCTTTCTCGCCCTCTGTTTCTCGCCCTCTGTTTCAGCCCCTCTGTTTCAGCCCCTCTGTTTCAGCCCCTCTGTTTCTCGCCCTCTGTTTCTCGCCAACTGTTTCTCGACCGCTGTTTCAGCCCCTCTGTTTCAGCCCCTTTGTTTCAGCCCCTCTGTTTCAGCCCCTCTGTTTCTCGCCCTCTGTTTCAGCCCCTCTGTTTCAGCCCCTCTGTTTCAGCCCCTCTGTTTCAGCCCCACTGTTTCTCGCCCTCTGTTTCTCGCCCTCTGTTTCTCGCCCTCTGTTTCTCGCCCTCTGTTTCAGCCCCTCTGTTTCAGCCCCTCTGTTTCAGCCCCTCTGTTTCTCGCCCTCTGTTTCTCGCCCTCTGTTTCTCGCTCTCTGTTTCTCGCCCTCTGTTTCTCGCCCTCTGTTTCAGCCCCTCTGTTTCAGCTCCTCTGTTCCTCGCTCTCTGTTTCTCGCCCTCTGTTTCAGCCCCTCTGTTTCTCGCCCACTGTTTCAGCCCCTCTGTTTCTCGCCATCTGTTTCAGCCCCTCTGTTTCAGCCCCTCTGTTTCTCGCCCTCTGTTTCAGACTCTCTGTTTCAGACCCTCTGTTTCAGCCCATCTGTTTCAGCACCTCTGTTTCTCGCCCTTTGTTTCTCGCCCTCTGTTTCAGCCCCTCTGTTTCTCGCCCTCTGTTTCAGCCCGTTTGTTTCAGTCCCTCTGTTTCAGCCCCTCTGTTTCCGCCCCTCTGTTTCAGCCCCTCTGTTTCAGCCCCTCTGTTTCAGCCCCTCTGTTTCTCGACCTCTGTTTCAGCCCCTCTGTTTCAGCCCCTCTGTTTCAGCCACTCTGTTTCAGCCCCTCTCTTTCTCGCCCTCTTTTTCTCGCCCTCTGTTTCTCGCCCTCTGTTTCAGCCCCTCTGTGTCAGCCCCTCTGTTTCAGCCCCTCTGTTTCACGCCCTCTGTTTCTCGTCCTCTGTTTCTCGCCCTCTGTTTCTCGCTCTCTGTTTCTCGCCCTCTGTTTCTCGCCCTCTGTTTCAGCCCCTCTGTTTCAGCCCCTCTGTTTCAGCCCCTCTGTTTCTCGCCCTCTGTTTCTCGCCCACTGTTTCTCGCCCTCTGTTTCAGCCCCTCTGTTTCAGCCCCTCTGTTTCAGCCCCTCTGTTTCATCCCCTCTGTTTCAGCCCCTCTGTTTCTCGCCTTCTGTTTCATCCCCTCTGTTTCAGCCCCTCTGTTTCAGACCCTCTGTTTCAGCCCCTCTGTTTCAGCCCCTCTGTTTCAGCCCCTCTGTTTCAGCACCTCTGTTACTCGCCCTTTGTTTCTCGCCCTCTGTTTCAGACCCTCTGTTTCTCGCCCTCTGTTTCAGCCCCTCTGTTTCTCGCACTCTGTTTCAGCCCCTCTGTTTCAGCCCCTCTGTTTCTCGCCCACTGTTTCAGCCCCTCTGTTTCAGCCCCTCTGTATCAGCCCCTCTGTTTCAGCCCCTCTGTTTCTCGCCCTCTGTTTCTCGCCCTCTGTTTCAGCCCCTCTGTTTCAGCCCCTCTGTTTCAGCCCCTCTGTTTCAGCCCCTCTGTTTCAGCCCCTCTGATTCTCGCCCTCTGTTTCTCGCCCTCTGTTTCTCGCCCTCTGTTTCTCGCTCTCTGTTTCTCGCCCTCTGTTTCTCGCCCTCTGTTTCAGCCCCTCTGTTTCTGCCCCTCTGTTTCAGCCCCTCTGTTTCAGCCCCTCTGTTTCAGCCACTCTGTTTCTCGCCCTCTGTTTCTCGCCCTCTGTTTCTTGCCCTCTGTTTCTCGCTCTCTGTTTCTCGCCCTCTGTTTCTAGCCTTCTGTTTCTCGCCCTCTGTTTCAGCCCCTCTGTTTCAGCCCCTCTGTTTCTCGCCCTCTGTTTCTCGCCCTCTGTTTCTCGCCCTCAGTTTCAGCCCCTCTGTTTCAGCCCCTTTGTTTCAGCCCCTCTGTTTCAGCCCCTCTGTTTCTCGCCCACTGTTTCTCGCCCTCTGTTTCAGCCCCTCTGTTTCAGACCCTCTGTTTCAGCCCCTCTGTTTCAGCCCCTCTGTTTCAGCACCTCTGTTTCAGCCCCTCTGTTTCTCGCCCTCTGTTTCTCGCCCTCTGTTTCTCGCCCTCTGTTTCTCGCCCTCTGTTTCAGCCCCTCTGTTTCAGCCCCTCTGTTTCAGCCCCTCTGTTTCTCGCCCTCTGTTTCTCGCCCAATGTTTCAGCCCCTCTGTTTCTGCCCCTCAGTTCCAGCCACTCTGTTTCTTGCCCTCTGTTTCAGCACCTCTGTTTCTCGCCCTCTCTTTCAGCCCCACTCTTTCTCGCCCTCTGTTGCAGACCCTCTGTTTCAGCCCGTCTGTTTCAGCCCCTGTGTTACAGCCCCTCTGTTTCTCGCCCTCTGTTTCAGCCCCTCTGTTTCTCGCCCTCTGTTTCCGCCCCTCTGTTTCTCGCCCTCTGTTGCAGCCCCTCTGTTTCAGCCCCTCTGTTTCAGCCCCTCTGTTTCAGCTCCTCTGTTTCAGACCCTCTGTTTCTCGCCTTCTGTTTCTCGCCCTCTGTTTCAGCCCCTCTGTTTCAGCCCCTCTGTTTCAGCTCCTCTGTTTCTCGCCCTCTGTTTGAGCCCCTCTGTTTCAGCCCCTCTGTTTCAGCCCCTCTGTTTCAGCCCCTCTGTTTCAGGCCCACTGTTTCAGCCCCTCAGTTTTTCGCCATCTGTTTCAGCCCCTCTGTTTCAGCCCCTCTGTTTCTCGCCCTCTGTTTTAGCCCCTCTGTTTCAGCCCCTCTGTTTCAGCCCCTCTTTTTCAGCCCCTCTGTTTCTCGCCCTCTGTTTCTCGCCCTCTGTTTCTCGCTCTCTGTTTCTCGCCCTCTGTTTCTCGCCCTCTGTTTCAGCCCCTCTGTTTCAGCCACTCTGTTTCAGCTCCTCTGTTTCTCGCCCTCTGTTTCTAGCCCACTGTTTCTCGCCCTCTGTTTCAGCCCCTCTGTTTCAGCCCCTCTGTTTTAGCCCCTCTGTTTCAGCCCCTCTGTTTCTCGCCCTCTGTTTCTCGCTCTCTCTTTCTCGCCCTCTGTTTCTCGCCCTCTGTTTCAGCCCCTCTGTTTCAGCCCCTCTGTTTCAGCCCCTCTGTTTCTCGCCCTCTGTTTCTCGCCAACTGTTTCTCGACCGCTGTTTCAGCCCCTCTGTTTCAGCCCCTTTGTTTCAGCCCCTCTGTTTCAGCCCCTCTGTTTCTCGCCCTCTGTTTCAGCCCCTCTGTTTCAGCCCCTCTGTTTCAGTCCCTCTGTTTCAGCCCCTCTGTTTCTCGCCCTCTGTTTCTCGCCCTCTGTTTCTCGCCCTCTGTTTCTCGCCCTCTGTTTCAGCCCCTCTGTTTCAGCCCCTCTGTTTCAGCCCCTCTGTTTCTCGCCCTCTGTTTCTCGCCCTCTGTTTCTCGCTCTCTGTTTCTCGCCCTCTGTTTCTCGCCCTCTGTTTCAGCCCCTCTGTTTCAGCTCCAATGTTCCTCGCTCTCTGTTTCTCGCCCTCTGTTTCAGACCCTCTGTTTCTCGCCCACTGTTTCAGCCCCTCTGTTTCACGCCATCTGTTTCAGCCCCTCTGTTTCAGCCCCTCTGTTTCTCGCCCTCTGTTTCAGACTCTCTGTTTCAGACCCTCTGTTTCAGCCCCTCTGTTTCAGCACCTCTGTTTCTCGCCCTTTGTTTCTCGCCCTCTGTTTCAGCCCCTCTGTTTCTCGCCCTCTGTTTCAGCCCGTTTGTTTCAGTCCCGCTGTTTCAGCCCCTCTGTTTCCGCCCCTCTGTTTCAGCCCCTCTGTTTCAGCCCCTCTGTTTCAGCCCCTCTGTTTCTCGACCTCTGTTTCAGCCCCTCTGTTTCAGCCCCTCTGTTTCAGCCACTCTGTTTCAGCCCCTCTCTTTCTCGCCCTCTTTTTCTCGCCCTCTGTTTCTCGTCCTCTGTTTCAGCCCCTCTGTGTCAGCCCCTCTGTTTCAGCCCCTCTGTTTCTCGCCCTCTGTTTCTCCCCCTCTGTTTCTCGCTCTTTGTTTCTCGCCCTCTGTTTCTCGCCCTCTGTTTCAGCCCCTCTGTTTCAGCCCCTCTGTTTCAGCCCCTCTGTTTCATCCCCTCTGTTTCAGCCCCTCTGTTTCAGCCCCTCTGTTTCTCGCCCTCTGTTTCTCGTCCTCTGTTTCTCGCCCTCTGTTTCTCGCTCTCTGTTTCTCGCCCTCTGTTTCTCGCCCTCTGTTTCAGCCCCTCTGTTTCAGCCCCTCTATTTCAGCCCCTCTGTTTCTCGCCCTCTGTTTCTCGCCCACTGTTTCTCGCCCTCTTTTTCAGCCCCTCTGTTTCAGCCCCTCTGTTTCAGCCCCTCTGTTTCAGCCCCTCTGTTTCTCGCCTTCTGTTTCATTCCCTCTGTTTCAGCCCCTCTGTTTCAGACCCTCTGTTTCAGCCCCTCTGTTTCAGCCCCTCTGTTTCAGCCCCTCTGTTTCAGCACCTCTGTTTCTCGCCCTTTGTTTCTCGCCCTCTGTTTCAGCCCATCTGTTTCTCGCCCACTGTTTCAGCCCCTCTGTTTCTCGCACTCTGTTTCAGCCCCTCTGTTTCAGCCCCTCTGTTTCTCGCCCTCTGTTTCAGCCCCTCTGTTTCAGCCCCTCTGTATCAGCCCCTCTGTTTCAGCCCCTCTGTTTCTCGCCCTCTGTTTCTCGCCCTCTGTTTCAGCCCCTCTGTTTCAGCCCCTCTGTTTCAGCCCCTCTGTTTCAGCCCCTCTGTTTCTCGCTCTCTGTTTCTCGCCCTCTGTTTCTCGCCCTCTGTTTCAGCCCCTCTGTTTCTGCCCCTCTGTTTCAGCCCCGCTGTTTCAGCCCCTCTGTTTCAGACACTCTGTTTCTCGCCCTCTGTTTCTCGCCCTCTGTTTCTTGCCCTCTGTTTCTCGCTCTCTTTTTCTCGCCCTCTGTTTCTCGCCCTCTGTTTCTCGCCCTCTGTTTCAGCCCCTCTGTTTCAGCCCCTCTGTTTCTCGCCCTCTGTTTCCGGCCCTCTGTTTCTCGCCCTCTGTTGCAGCCCCTCTGTTTCAGCCCCTCTGTTTCAGCCCCTCTGTTTCAACTCCTCTGTTTCAGACCCTCTGTTTCTCGCCTTCTGTTTCTCGCCCTCTGTTTCAGCCCCTCTGTTTCAGCCCCTCTGTTTCAGCTCCTCCGTTTCTCGCCCTCTGTTTGAGCCCCTCTGTTTCAGCCCCTCTGTTTCAGCCCCTCTGTTTCAGCCCCTCTGTTTCAGGCCCACTGTTTCAGCCCCTCAGTTTTTCGCCATCTGTTTCAGCCCCTCTGTTTCAGCCCCTCTGTTTCTCGCCCTCTGTTTTAGCCCCTCTGTTTCAGCCCCTCTGTTTCAGCCCCTATTTTTCAGCCCCTCTGTTTCTCGCCCTCTGTTTCTCGCCCTCTGTGTCTCGCTCTCTGTTTCTCGCCCTCTGTTTCTCGCCCTCTGTTTCAGCCCCTCTGTTTCAGCCACTCTGTTTCAGCTCCTCTGTTTCTCGCCCTCTGTTTCTAGCCCACTGTTTCTCGCCCTCTGTTTCAGCCCCTCTGTTTCTCGCACTCTGTTTCAGCCCCTCTGTTTCAGCCCCTCTGTTTCTCGCCCTCTGTTTCAGCCCCTCTGTTTCAGCCCCTCTGTATCAGCCCCTCTGTTTCAGCCCCTCTGTTTCTCGCCCTCTGTTTCTCGCCCTCTGTTTCAGCCCCTCTGTTTCAGCCCCTCTGTTTCAGCCCCTCTGATTCTCGCCCTCTGTTTCTCGCCCTCTGTTTCTCGCCCTCTGTTTCTCGCTCTCTGTTTCTCGCCCTCTGTTTCTCGCCCTCTGTTTCAGCCCCTCTGTTTCTGCCCCTCTGTTTCAGCCCCGCTGTTTCAGCCCCTCTGTTTCAGACACTCTGTTTCTCGCCCTCTGTTTCTCGCCCTCTGTTTCTTGCCCTCTGTTTCTCGCTCTCTGTTTCTCGCCCTATGTTTCTCGCCCTCTGTTTCTCGCCCTCTGTTTCAGCCCCTCTGTTTCAGCCCCTCTGTTTCTCGCCCTCTGTTTCCGGCCCTCTGTTTCTCGCCCTCTGTTGCAGCCCCTCTGTTTCAGCCCCTCTGTTTCAGCCCCTCTGTTTCAGCTCCTCTGTTTCAGACCCTCTTTTTCTCGCCTTCTGTTTCTCGCCCTCTGTTTCAGCCCCTCTGTTTCAGCCCCTCTGTTTCAGCTCCTCTGTTTCTCGCCCTCTGTTTGAGCCCCTCTGTTTCAGCCCCTCTGTTTCAGCCCCTCTGTTTCAGCCCCTCTGTTTCAGGCCCACTGTTTCAGCCCCTCAGTTTTTCGCCATCTGTTTCAGCCCCTCTGTTTCAGCCCCTCTGTTTCTCGCCCTCTGTTTTAGCCCCTCTGTTTCAGCCCCTCTGTTTCAGCCCCTCTTTTTCAGCCCCTCTGTTTCTCGCCCTCTGTTTCTCGCCCTCTGTTTCTCGCTCTCTGTTTCTCGCCCTCTGTTTCTCGCCCTCTGTTTCAGCCCCTCTGTTTCAGCCACTCTGTTTCAGCTCCTCTGTTTCTCGCCCTCTGTTTCTAGCCCACTGTTTCTCGCCCTCTGTTTCAGCCCCTCTGTTTCAGCCCCTCTGTTTCAGCCCCTCTGTTTCAGCCCCTCTGTTTCTCGCCCTCTGTTTCTCGCTCTCTCTTTCTCGCCCTCTGTTTCTCGCCCTCTAATTCAGCCCCTCTGTTTCAGCCCCGCTGTTTCAGCCCCTCTGTTTCTCGCCCTCTGTTTCTCGCCAACTGTTTCTCGACCGCTGCTTCAGCCCCTCTGTTTCAGCCCCTTTGTTTCAGCTCCTCTGTTTCAGCCCCTCTGTTTCTCGCCCTCTGTTTCAGCCCCTCTGTTTCAGCCCCTCTGTTTCAGCCCCTCTGTTTCAGCCCCTCTGTTTCTCGCCATCTGTTTCTCGCCCTCTGTTTCTCGCCCTCTGTTTCTCGCCCTCTGTTTCAGCCCCTCTGTTTCAGCCCCTCTGTTTCAGCCCCTCTGTTTCTCGCCCTCTGTTTCTCGCCCTCTGTTTCTCGCTCTCTGTTTCTCGCCCTCTGTTTCTCGCCCTCTGTTTCAGCGCCTCTGTTTCAGCTCCTCTGTTCCTCGCTCTCTGTTTCTCGCCCTCTGTTTCAGCCCCTCTGTTTCTCGCCCACTGTTTCAGCCCCTTTGTTTCTCGCCATCTGTTTCAGCCCCTCTGTTTCAGCCCCTCTGTTTCTCGCCCTCTGTTTCAGACTCTCTGTTTCAGACCATCTGTTTCAGCCCCTCTGTTTCAGCACCTCTGTTTCTCGCCCTTTGTTTCTCGCCCTCTGTTTCAGCCCCTCTGTTTCTCGCCCTCTGTTTCAGCCCGTTTGTTTCAGTCCCTCTGTTTCAGCCCCTCTGTTTCCGCCCCTCTGTTTCAGCCCCTCTGTTTCAGCCCCTCTGTTTCAGCCCCTCTGTTTCTCGACCTCTGTTTCAGCCCCTCTGTTTCAGCCCCTCTGTTTCAGCCACTCTGTTTCAGCCCCTCTCTTTCTCGCCCTCTTTTTCTCGCCCTCTGTTTCTCGCCCTCTGTTTCAGCCCCTCTGTGTCAGCCCCTCTGTTTCAGCCCCTCTGTTTCCTGCCCTCTGTTTCTCGCCCTCTGTTTCTCGCTCTTTGTTTCTCGCCCTCTGTTTCTCGCCCTCTGTTTCAGCCCCTTTGTTTCAGCCCCTCTGTTTCAGCCCCTCTGTTTCATCCCCTCTGTTTCAGCCCCTCTGTTTCAGCCCCTCTGTTTCTCGCCCTCTGTTTCTCGTCCTCTGTTTCTCGCCCTCTGTTTCTCGCTCTCTGTTTCTCGCCCTCTATTTCTCGCCCTCTGTTTCAGCCCCTCTGTTTCAGCCACTCTGTTTCAGCTCCTCTGTTTCTCGCCCTCTGTTTCTAGCCCACTGTTTCTCGCCCTCTGTTTCAGCCCCTCTGTTTCTCACACTCTGTTTCAGCCCCTCTGTTTCAGCCCCTCTGTTTCTCGCCCTCTGTTTCAGCCCCTCTGTTTCAGCCCCTCTGTATCAGCCCCTCTGTTTCAGCCCCTCTGTTTCTCGCCCTCTGTTTCTCGCCCTCTGTTTCAGCCCCTCTGTTTCAGCCCCTCTGTTTCAGCCCCTCTGTTTCAGCCCCTCTGATTCTCGCCCTCTGTTTCTCGCCCTCTGTTTCTCGCCCTCTGTTTCTCGCTCTCTGTTTCTCGCCCTCTGTTTCTCGCCCTCTGTTTCAGCCCCTCTGTTTCTGCCCCTCTGTTTCAGCCCCTCTGTTTCAGCCCCTCTGTTTCAGACACTCTGTTTCTCGCCCTCTGTTTCTCGCCCTCTGTTTCTTGCCCTCTGTTTCTCGCTCTCTGTTTCTCGCCCTCTGTTTCTCGCCCTCTGTTTCTCGCCCTCTGTTTCAGCCCCTCTGTTTCAGCCCCTCTGTTTCTCGCCCTCTGTTTCCGGCCCTCTGTTTCTCGCCCTCTGTTGCAGCCCCTCTGTTTCAGCCCCTCTGTTTCAGCCCCTCTGTTTCAGCTCCTCTGTTTCAGACCCTCTGTTTCTCGCCTTCTGTTTCTCGCCCTCTGTTTCAGCCCCTCTGTTTCAGCCCCTCTGTTTCAGCTCCTCTGTTTCTCGCCCTCTGTTTGAGCCCCTCTGTTTCAGCCCCTCTGTTTCAGCCCCTCTGTTTCAGCCCCTCTGTTTCAGGCCCACTGTTTCAGCCCCTCAGTTTTTCGCCATCTGTTTCAGCCCCTCAGTTACAGCCCCTCTGTTTCTCGCCCTCTGTTTTAGCCCCTCTGTTTCAGCCCCTCTGTTTCAGCCCCTCTTTTTCAGCCCCTCTGTTTCTCGCCCTCTGTTTCTCGCCCTCTGTTTCTCGCTCTCTGTTTCTCGCCCTCTGTTTCTCGCCCTCTGTTTCAGCCCCTCTGTTTCAGCCACTCTGTTTCAGCTCCTCTGTTTCTCGCCCTCTGTTTCTAGCCCACTGTTTCTCGCCCTCTGTTTCAGCCCCTCTGTTTCAGCCCCTCTGTTTCAGCCCCTCTGTTTCAGCCCCTCTGTTTCTCGCCCTCTGTTTCTCGCTCTCTCTTTCTCGCCCTCTGTTTCTCGCCCTCTGTTTCAGCCCCTCATGTTTCAGCCCCGCTGTTTCAGCCCCTCTGTTTCTCGCCCTCTGTTTCTCGCCAACTGTTTCTCGACCGCTGCTTCAGCCCCTCTGTTTCAGCCCCTTTGTTTCAGCTCCACTGTTTCAGCCCCTCTGTTTCTCGCCCTCTGTTTCAGCCCCTCTGTTTCAGCCCCTCTGTTTCAGCCCCTCTGTTTCAGCCCCTCTGTTTCTCGCCATCTGTTTCTCGCCCTCTGTTTCTCGCCCTCTGTTTCTCGCCCTCTGTTTCAGCCCCTCTGTTTCAGCCCCTCTGTTTCAGCCCCTCTGTTTCTCGCCCTCTGTTTCTCGCCCTCTGTTTCTCGCTCTCTGTTTCTCGCCCTCTGTTTCTCGCCCTCTGTTTCAGCCCCTCTGTTTCAGCTCCTCTGTTCCTCGCTCTCTGTTTCTCGCCCTCTGTTTCAGCCCCTCTGTTTCTCGCCCACTGTTTCAGCCCCTTTGTTTCTCGCCATCTGTTTCAGCCCCTCTGTTTCAGCCCCTCTGTTTCTCGCCCTCTGTTTCAGACTCTCTGTTTCAGACCCTCTGTTTCAGCCCCTCTGTTTCAGCACCTCTGTTTCTCGCCCTTTGTTTCTCGCCCTCTGTTTCAGCCCCTCTGTTTCTCGCCCTCTGTTTCAGCCCGTTTGTTTCAGTCCCTCTGTTTCAGCCCCTCTGTTTCCGCCCCTCTGTTTCAGCCCCTCTGTTTCAGCCCCTCTGTTTCAGCCCCTCTGTTTCTCGACCTCTGTTTCAGCCCCTCTGTTTCAGCCCCTCTGTTTCAGCCACTCTGTTTCAGCCCCTCTCTTTCTCGCCCTCTTTTTCTCGCCCTCTGTTTCTCGCCCTCTGTTTCAGCCCCTCTGTGTCAGCCCCTCTGTTTCAGCCCCTCTGTTTCTCGCCCTCTGTTTCTCGCCCTCTGTTTCTCGCTCTTTGTTTCTCGCCCTCTGTTTCTCGCCCTCTGTTTCAGCCCCTCTGTTTCAGCCCCTCTGTTTCAGCCCCTCTGTTTCATCCCCTCTGTTTCAGCCCCTCTGTTTCAGCCCCTCTGTTTCTCGCCCTTTGTTTCTCGTCCTCTGTTTCTCGCCCTCTGTTTCTCGCTCTCTGTTTCTCGCCCTCTATTTCTCGCCCTCTGTTTCAGCCCCTCTGTTTCAGCCCCTCTATTTCAGCCCCTCTGTTTCTCGCCCTCTGTTTCTCGCCCACTGTTTCTCGCCCTCTGTTTCAGCCCCTCTGTTTCAGCCCCTCTGTTTCAGCCCCTCTGTTTCAGCCCCTCTGTTTCTCGCCTTCTGTTTCATTCCCTCTGTTTCAGCCCCTCTGTTTCAGACCCTCTGTTTCAGCCCCTCTGTTTCAGCCCCTCTGTTTCAGCCCCTCTGTTTCAGCACCTCTGTTTCTCGCCCTTTGTTTCTCGCCCTCTGTTTCAGCCCCTCTGTTTCTCGCCCTCTGTTTCAGCCCCTCTGTTTCTCGCCCTCTGTTTCAGCCCCTCTCTTTCTCGCCCTCTGTTTCAGCCCCTCTGTTTCGGCCCCTCTGTATCAGCCCCTCTGTTTCAGCCCCTCTGTTTCTCGCCCTCTGTTTCTCGCCCTCTGTTTCAGCCCCTCTGATTCTCGCCCTCTGTTTCTCGCCCTCTGTTTCTCGCCCTCTGTTTCTCGCCCTCTGTTTCAGCCCCTCTGTTTCTGCCCCTCTGTTTCTCGCCCTCTGTTTCAGCCCCTCTGTTTCTGCCCCTCTGTTTCAGCCCCTCTGTTTCAGCCCCTCTGTTTCTGCCACTCTGTTTCTCGCCCTCTGTTTCTCGCCCTCTGTTTCTTGCCCTCTGTTTCTCGCTCTCTGTTTCTCGCCCTCTGTTTCTAGCCCTCTGTTTCTCGCCCTCTGTTTCAGCCCCTCTGTTTCAGCCCCTCTGTTTTTCGCCCTCTGTTTCTCGCCCTCTGTTTCTCGCCCTCAGTTTCAGCCCCTCTGTTTCAGCCCCTTTGTTTCAGCCCCTCTGTTTCAGCCCCTCTGTTTCTCGCCCACTGTTTCTCGCCCTCTGTTTCAGCCCCTCTGTTTCAGCCCCTCTGTTTCAGCCCCTCTGTTTCTCGCCTTCTGTTTCATTCCCTCTGTTTCAGCCCCTCTGTTTCAGACCCTCTGTTTCAGCCCCTCTGTTTCAGCCCCTCTGTTTCAGCCCCTCTGTTTCAGCACCTCTGTTTCTCGCCCTTTGTTTCTCGCCCTCTGTTTCAGCCCCTCTGTTTCTCGCCCTCTGTTTCAGCCCCTCTGTTTCTCGCCCTCTGTTTCAGCCCCTCTCTTTCTCGCCCTCTGTTTCAGCCCCTCTGTTTCGGCCCCTCTGTATCAGCCCCTCTGTTTCAGCCCCTCTGTTTCTCGCCCTCTGTTTCTCGCCCTCTGTTTCAGCCCCTCTGTTTCAGCCCCTCTGTTTCAGCCCCTCTGATTCTCGCCCTCTGTTTCTCGCCCTCTGTTTCTCGCCCTCTGTTTCTCGCCCTCTGTTTCAGCCCCTCTGTTTCTGCCCCTCTGTTTCTCGCCCTCTGTTTCAGCCCCTCTGTTTCTGCCCCTCTGTTTCAGCCCCTCTGTTTCAGCCCCTCTGTTTCTGCCACTCTGTTTCTCGCCCTCTGTTTCTCGCCCTCTGTTTCTTGCCCTCTGTTTCTCGCTCTCTGTTTCTCGCCCTCTGTTTCTAGCCCTCTGTTTCTCGCCCTCTGTTTCAGCCCCTCTGTTTCAGCCCCTCTGTTTTTCGCCCTCTGTTTCTCGCCCTCTGTTTCTCGCCCTCAGTTTCAGCCCCTCTGTTTCAGCCCCTTTGTTTCAGCCCCTCTGTTTCAGCCCCTCTGTTTCTCGCCCACTGTTTCTCGCCCTCTGTTTCAGCCCCTCTGTTTCAGCCCCTCTGTTTCAGCCCCTCTGTTTCAGCACCTCTGTTTCAGCCCCTCTGTTTCTCGCCCTCTGTTTCTCGCCCTCTGTTTCTCGCCCTCTGTTTCAGCCCCTCTGTTTCAGCCCCTCTGTTTCAGCCCCTCTGTTTCAGCCCATCTGTTTCTCGCCCTGTGTTTCTCGCCCTCTGTTTCAGCCCCTCTGTTTCTGCCCCTCAGTTCCAGCCACTCTGTTTCTTGCCCTCTGTTTCAGCACCTCTGTTTCTCGCCCTCTCTTTCAGCCCCTCTCTTTCTCGCCCTCTGTTGCAGACCCTCTGTTTCAGCCCGTCTGTTTCAGCCCCTCTGTTACAGCCCCTCTGTTTCTCGCCCTCTGTTTCAGCCCCTCTGTTTCTCGCCCTCTGTTTCCGCCCCTCTGTTTCTCGCCCTCTGTTGCAGCCCCTCTGTTTCAGTCCCTCTGTTTCAGCCCCTCTGTTTCAGCTCCTCTGTTTCAGACCCTCTGTTTCTCGCCTTCTGTTTCTCGCCCTCTGTTTCAGCCCCTCTGTTTCAGCCCCTCTGTTTCAGCTCCTCTGTTTCTCGCCCTCTGTTTCAGCCCCTCTGTTTCAGCCACTCTGTTTCAGCTCCTCTGTTTCTCGCCCTCTGTTTCTAGCCCACTGTTTCTCGCCCTCTGTTTCAGCCCCTCTGTTTCAGCCCCTCTGTTTCAGCCCCTGTGTTTCAGCCCCTCAGTTTCTCGCCCTCTGTTTCTCGCTCTCTCTTTCTCGCCCTCTGTTTCTCGCCCTCTGTTTCAGCCCCTCTGTTTCAGCCCCTCTGTTTCAGCCCCTCTGTTTCTCGCCCTCTGTTTCTCGCCAACTGTTTCTCGACCGCTGTTTCAGCCCCTCTGTTTCAGCCCCTTTGTTTCAGCCCCTCTGTTTCAGCCCCTCTGTTTCTCGCCCTCTGTTTCAGCCCCTCTGTTTCAGCCCCTCTGTTTCAGCCCCTCTGTTTCAGCCCCTCTGTTTCTCGCCCTCTGTTTCTCGCCCTCTGTTTCTCGCCCTCTGTTTCTCCCCCTCTGTTTCAGCCCCTCTGTTTCAGCCCCTCTGTTTCAGCCCCTCTGCTACTCGCCCTCTGTTTCTCGCCCTCTGTTTCTCGCTCTCTGTTTCTCGCCAGCTGTTTCTCGCCCTCTGTTTCAGCCCCTCTGTTTCAGCTCCTCTGTTCCTCGCTCTCTGTTTCTCGCCCTCTGTTTCAGCCCCTCTGTTTCTCGCCCACTGTTTCAGCCCCTCTGTTTCTCGCCATCTGTTTCAGCCCCTCTGTTTCAGCCCCTCTGTTTCTCGCCCTCTGTTTCAGACCCTCTGTTTCAGCCCCTCTGTTTCAGCCCCTCTGTTTCAGCACCTCTGTTTCTCGCCCTTTGTTTCTCGCCCTCTGTTTCAGCCCCTCTGTTTCTCGCCCTCTGTTTCAGCCCCTCTGTTTCAGTCCCTCTGTTTCAGCCCCAATGTTTCCGCCCCTCTGTTTCAGCCCCTCTGTTTCAGCCCCTCTGTTTCAGCCCCTCTGTTTCAGCCACTCTGTTTCAGCCCCTCTCTTTCTCGCCCTCTTTTTCTCGCCCTCTGTTTCTCGCCCTCTGTTTCAGCCCCTCTGTTTCTCGCCCTCTGTTTCAGCCCCTCTGTTTCAGCCCCTCTGTTTCAGCCACTCTGTTTCAGCCCCTCTCTTTCTCGCCCTCTTTTTCTCGCCCTCTGTTTCTCGCCCTCTGTTTCAGCCCCTCTGTGTCAGCCCCTCTGTTTCAGCCCCTCTGTTTCTCGCCCTCTGTTTCTCGCCCTCTGTTTCTCGCTCTTTGTTTCTCGCCCTCTGTTTCTCGCCCTCTGTTTCAGCCCCTCTGTTTCAGCCCCTCTGTTTCAGCCCCTCTGTTTAATCCCCTCTGTTTCAGCCCCTCTGTTTCAGCCCCTCTGTTTCTCGCCCTCTGTTTCTCGCCCTCTGTTTCTCGCCCTCTGTTTCTCGCTCTCTGTTTCTCGCCCTCTGTTTCTCGCCCTCTGTTTCAGCCCCTCTGTTTCAGCCCCTCTGTTTCAGCCCCTCTGTTTCTCGCTCTCTGATTCTCGCCCACTGTTTCTCGCCCTCTGTTTCAGCCACTCTGTTTCAGCCCCTCTGTTTCAGCCCCTCTGTTTCAGCCCCTCTGTTTCTCGCCCTCTGTTTCATCCCCGCGGTTTCAGCCCCTCTGTTTCAGCTCCTCTGTTTCAGCCCCTCTGTTTCAGCCCCTCTGTTTCTCGCCCTCTGTTTCAGCACCTCTGTTTCTCGCCCTCTCTTTCAGCCCCTCTCTTTCTCGCCCTCTGTTGCAGACCCTCTGTTTCAGCCCGTCTGTTTCAGCCCCTCTGTTACAGCCCCTCTGTTTCTCGCACTCTGTTTCAGCCCCTCTGTTTCTCGCCCTCTGTTTCAGCCCCTCTGTTTCAGCCCCTCTGTATCAGCCCCTCTGTTTCAGCCCCTCTGTTTCTCGCCCTCTGTTTCTCGCCCTCTGTTTCAGCCCCTCTGTTTCAGCCCCTCTGTTTCAGCCCCTCTGTTTCAGCCCCTCTGTTTCAGCCCCTCTGATTCTCGCCCTCTGTTTCTCGCCCTCTGTTTCTCGCCCTCTGTTTCTCGCTCTCTGTTTCTCGCCCTCTGTTTCTCGCCCTCTGTTTCAGCCCCTCTGTTTCTGCCCCTCTGTTTCAGCCCCTCTGTTTCAGCCCCTCTGTTTCAGCCACTCTGTTTCTCGCTTTCTGTTTCTCGCCCTCTGTTTCTTGCCCTCAGTTTCTTGCTCTCTGTTTCTCGCCCTCTGTTTCTCGCCCTCTGTTTCTCGCCCTCTGTTTCAGCCCCTCTGTTTCAGCCCCTCTGTTTCTCGCCCACTGTTTCTCGCCCTCTGTTTCTCGCCCTCAGTTTCAGCCCCTCTGTTTCAGCCCCTTTGTTTCAGCCCCTCTGTTTCAGCCCCTCTGTTTCTCGCCCACTGTTTCTCGCCCTCTGGTTCAGCCCCTCTGTTTCAGCCCCTCTGTTTCAGCCCCTCTGTTTCAGCCCCTCTGTTTCAGCCCCTCTGTTTCTCGCCCTCTGTTTCTCGCCCTCTGTTTCTCGCCCTCTGTTTCTCGCCCTCTGTTTCAGACCCTCTGTTTCAGCCCCTCTGTTTCAGCCCCTCTGTTTCTCGCCCTCTGTTTCTCGCCCTCTGTTTCAGCCCCTCTGTTTCTGCCCCTCAGTTCCAGCCACTCTGTTTCTTGCCCTCTGTTTCAGCACCTCTGTTTCTCGCCCTCTCTTTCAGCCCCTATCTTTCTCGCCCTCTGTTGCAGACCCTCTGTTTCAGCCCGTCTGTTTCAGCCCCTCTGTTACAGCCCCTCTGTTTCTCGCCCTCTGTTTCAGCCCCACTGTTTCTCGCCCTCTGTTTCCGCCCCTCTGTTTCTCGCCCTCTTTTGCAGCCCCTCTGTTTCAGCCCCTCTGTTTCAGCTCCTCTGTTTCTCGCCCTCTGTTTCTAGCCCACTGTTTCTCGCCCTCTGTTTCAGCCCCTCTGTTTCAGCCCCTCTGTTTCAGCCCCTCTGTTTCAGCCCCTCAGTTTCTCGCCCTCTGTTTCTCGCTCTCTCTTTCTCGCCCTCTGTTTCTCGCCCTCAGTTTCAGCCCCTCTGTTTCAGCCACTTTGTTTCAGCTCCTCTGTTTCAGACCCTCTGTTTCTCGCCTTCTGTTTCTCGCCCTCTGTTTCAGCCCCTCTGTTTCAGCCCCTCTGTTTCAGCTCCTCTGTTTCTCGCCCTCTGTTTGAGCCCCTCTGTTTGAGCCCCTCTGTTTCAGCCCCTCTGTTTCAGCCCCTCTGTTTCAGGCCCTCTGTTTCAGCCCCTCTGTTTCTCGCCATCTGTTTCAGCCCCTCTGTTTCAGCCCCTCTGTTTCTCGCCCTCTGTTTTAGCCCCTCTGTTTCAGCCCCTCAGTTTCAGCCCCTCTTTTTCAGCCCCTCTGTTTCTCGCCCTCTGTTTCTAGCCCACTGTTTCTCGCCCTCTGTTTCAGCCCCTCTGTTTCAGCCCCTCTGTTTCAGCCCCTCTGTTTCAACCCCTCAGTTTCTCGCCCTCTGTTTCTCGCTCTCTCTTTCTCGCCCTCTGTTTCTCGCCCTCTGTTTCAGCCCCTCTGTTTCAGCCCCTCTGTTTCAGCCCCTCTGTTTCTCGCCCTCTGTTTGAGCCCCTCTGTTTGAGCCCCTCTGTTTCAGCCCCTCTGTTTCAGCCCCTCTGTTTCAGGCCCTCTGTTTCAGCCCCTCTGTTTCTCGCCATCTGTTTCAGCCCCTCTGTTTCAGCTCCTCTGTTTCTCGCCCTCTGTTTGAGCCCCTCTGTTTCAGCCCCTCTGTTTCAGCCCCTCTGTTTCAGCCCCTCTGTTTCAGGCCCACTGTTTCCGCCCCTCTGTTTCTCGCCCTCTGTTGCAGCCCCTCTGTTTCAGTCCCTCTGTTTCAGCCCCTCTGTTTCAGCTCCTCTGTTTCAGACCCTCTGTTTCTCGCCTTCTGTTTCTCGCCCTCTGTTTCAGCCCCTCTGTTTCAGCCCCTCTGTTTCAGCTCCTCTGTTTCTCGCCCTCTGTTTCAGCCCCTCTGTTTCAGCCACTCTGTTTCAGCTCCTCTGTTTCTCGCCCTCTGTTTCTAGCCCACTGTTTCTCGCCCTCTGTTTCAGCCCCTCTGTTTCAGCCCCTCTGTTTCAGCCCCTGTGTTTCAGCCCCTCAGTTTCTCGCCCTCTGTTTCTCGCTCTCTCTTTCTCGCCCTCTGTTTCTCGCCCTCTGTTTCAGCCCCTCTGTTTCAGCCCCTCTGTTTCAGCCCCTCTGTTTCTCGCCCTCTGTTTCTCGCCAACTGTTTCTCGACCGCTGTTTCAGCCCCTCTGTTTCAGCCCCTTTGTTTCAGCCCCTCTGTTTCAGCCCCTCTGTTTCTCGCCCTCTGTTTCAGCCCCTCTGTTTCAGCCCCTCTGTTTCAGCCCCTCTGTTTCAGCCCCTCTGTTTCTCGCCCTCTGTTTCTCGCCCTCTGTTTCTCGCCCTCTGTTTCTCCCCCTCTGTTTCAGCCCCTCTGTTTCAGCCCCTCTGTTTCAGCCCCTCTGCTACTCGCCCTCTGTTTCTCGCCCTCTGTTTCTCGCTCTCTGTTTCTCGCCAGCTGTTTCTCGCCCTCTGTTTCAGCCCCTCTGTTTCAGCTCCTCTGTTCCTCGCTCTCTGTTTCTCGCACTCTGTTTCAGCCCCTCTGTTTCTCGCCCACTGTTTCAGCCCCTCTGTTTCTCGCCATCTGTTTCAGCCCCTCTGTTTCAGCCCCTCTGTTTCTCGCCCTCTGTTTCAGACCCTCTGTTTCAGCCCCTCTGTTTCAGCCCCTCTGTTTCAGCACCTCTGTTTCTCGCCCTTTGTTTCTCGCCCTCTGTTTCAGCCCCTCTGTTTCTCGCCCTCTGTTTCAGCCCCTCTGTTTCAGTCCCTCTGTTTCAGCCCCAATGTTTCCGCCCCTCTGTTTCAGCCCCTCTGTTTCAGCCCCTCTGTTTCAGCCCCTCTGTTTCTCACCCTCTGTTTCAGCCCCTCTGTTTCAGCCCCTCTGTTTCAGCCACTCTGTTTCAGCCCCTCTCTTTCTCGCCCTCTTTTTCTCGCCCTCTGTTTCTCGCCCTCTGTTTCAGCCCCTCTGTGTCAGCCCCTCTGTTTCAGCCCCTCTGTTTCTCGCCCTCTGTTTCTCGCCCTCTGTTTCTCGCTCTTTGTTTCTCGCCCTCTGTTTCTCGCCCTCTGTTTCAGCCCCTCTGTTTCAGCCCCTCTGTTTCAGCCCCTCTGTTTAATCCCCTCTGTTTCAGCCCCTCTGTTTCAGCCCCTCTGTTTCTCGCCCTCTGTTTCTCGCCCTCTGTTTCTCGCCCTCTGTTTCTCGCTCTCTGTTTCTCGCCCTCTGTTTCTCGCCCTCTGTTTCAGCCCCTCTGTTTCAGCCCCTCTGTTTCAGCCCCTCTGTTTCTCGCTCTCTGATTCTCGCCCACTGTTTCTCGCCCTCTGTTTCAGCCACTCTGTTTCAGCCCCTCTGTTTCAGCCCCTCTGTTTCAGCCCCTCTGTTTCTCGCCCTCTGTTTCATCCCCGCGGTTTCAGCCCCTCTGTTTCAGCTCCTCTGTTTCAGCCCCTCTGTTTCAGCCCCTCTGTTTCTCGCCCTCTGTTTCAGCACCTCTGTTTCTCGCCCTCTCTTTCAGCCCCTCTCTTTCTCGCCCTCTGTTGCAGACCCTCTGTTTCAGCCCGTCTGTTTCAGCCCCTCTGTTACAGCCCCTCTGTTTCTCGCACTCTGTTTCAGCCCCTCTGTTTCTCGCCCTCTGTTTCAGCCCCTCTGTTTCAGCCCCTCTGTATCAGCCCCTCTGTTTCAGCCCCTCTGTTTCTCGCCCTCTGTTTCTCGCCCTCTGTTTCAGCCCCTCTGTTTCAGCCCCTCTGTTTCAGCCCCTCTGTTTCAGCCCCTCTGATTCTCGCCCTCTGTTTCTCGCCCTCTGTTTCTCGCCCTCTGTTTCTCGCTCTCTGTTTCTCGCCCTCTATTTCTCGCCCTCTGTTTCAGCCCCTCTGTTTCTGCCCCTCTGTTTCAGCCCCTCTGTTTCAGCCCCTCTGTTTCAGCCACTCTGTTTCTCGCCCTCTGTTTCTCGCCCTCTGTTTCTTGCCCTCAGTTTCTTGCTCTCTGTTTCTCGCCCTCTGTTTCTCGCCCTCTGTTTCTCGCCCTCTGTTTCAGCCCCTCTGTTTCAGCCCCTCTGTTTCTCGCCCACTGTTTCTCGCCCTCTGTTTCTCGCCCTCAGTTTCAGCCCCTCTGTTTCAGCCCCTTTGTTTCAGCCCCTCTGTTTCAGCCCCTCTGTTTCTCGCCCACTGTTTCTCGCCCTCTGGTTCAGCCCCTCTGTTTCAGCCCCTCTGTTTCAGCCCCTCTGTTTCAGCCCCTCTGTTTCAGCCCCTCTGTTTCTCGCCCTCTGTTTCTCGCCCTCTGTTTCTCGCCCTCTGTTTCTCGCCCTCTGTTTCAGACCCTCTGTTTCAGCCCCTCTGTTTCAGCCCCTCTGTTTCTCGCCCTCTGTTTCTCGCCCTCTGTTTCAGCCCCTCTGTTTCTGCCCCTCAGTTCCAGCCACTCTGTTTCTTGCCCTCTGTTTCAGCACCTCTGTTTCTCGCCCTCTCTTTCAGCCCCTATCTTTCTCGCCCTCTGTTGCAGACCCTCTGTTTCAGCCCGTCTGTTTCAGCCCCTCTGTTACAGCCCCTCTGTTTCTCGCCCTCTGTTTCAGCCCCTCTGTTTCTCGCCCTCTGTTTCCGCCCCTCTGTTTCTCGCCCTCTTTTGCAGCCCCTCTGTTTCAGCCCCTCTGTTTCAGCTCCTCTGTTTCTCGCCCTCTGTTTCTAGCCCACTGTTTCTCGCCCTCTGTTTCAGCCCCTCTGTTTCAGCCCCTCTGTTTCAGCCCCTCTGTTTCAGCCCCTCAGTTTCTCGCCCTCTGTTTCTCGCTCTCTCTTTCTCGCCCTCTGTTTCTCGCCCTCAGTTTCAGCCCCTCTGTTTCAGCCACTTTGTTTCAGCTCCTCTGTTTCAGACCCTCTGTTTCTCGCCTTCTGTTTCTCGCCCTCTGTTTCAGCCCCTCTGTTTCAGCCCCTCTGTTTCAGCTCCTCTGTTTCTCGCCCTCTGTTTGAGCCCCTCTGTTTGAGCCCCTCTGTTTCAGCCCCTCTGTTTCAGCCCCTCTGTTTCAGGCCCTCTGTTTCAGCCCCTCTGTTTCTCGCCATCTGTTTCAGCCCCTCTGTTTCAGCCCCTCTGTTTCTCGCCCTCTGTTTTAGCCCCTCTGTTTCAGCCCCTCAGTTTCAGCCCCTCTTTTTCAGCCCCTCTGTTTCTCGCCCTCTGTTTCTAGCCCACTGTTTCTCGCCCTCTGTTTCAGCCCCTCTGTTTCAGCCCCTCTGTTTCAGCCCCTCTGTTTCAGCCCCTCAGTTTCTCGCCCTCTGTTTCTCGCTCTCTCTTTCTCGCCCTCTGTTTCTCGCCCTCTGTTTCAGCCCCTCTGTTTCAGCCCCTCTGTTTCAGCCCCTCTGTTTCTCGCCCTCTGTTTGAGCCCCTCTGTTTGAGCCCCTCTGTTTCAGCCCCTCTGTTTCAGCCCCTCTGTTTCAGGCCCTCTGTTTCAGCCCCTCTGTTTCTCGCCATCTGTTTCAGCCCCTCTGTTTCAGCTCCTCTGTTTCTCGCCCTCTGTTTGAGCCCCTCTGTTTCAGCCCCTCTGTTTCAGCCCCTCTGTTTCAGCCCCTCTGTTTCAGGCCCACTGTTTCAGCCCCTCAGTTTTTCGCCATCTGTTTCAGCCCCTCTGTTTCAGCCCCTCTGTTTCTCGCCCTCTGTTTTAGCCCCTCTGTTTAAGCCCCTCTGTTTCAGCCCCTCTTTTTCAGCCCCTCTGTTTCTCGCCCTCTGTTTCTCGCCCTCTGTTTCTCGCTCTCTGTTTCTCGCCCTCTGTTTCTCGCCCTCTGTTTCAGCCCCTCTGTTTCAGCCACTCTGTTTCAGCTCCTCTGTTTCTCGCCCTCTGTTTCTAGCCCACTGTTTCTCGCCCTCTGTTTCTCCCCCTCTGTTTCAGCCCCTCTGTTTCAGCCCCTCTGTTTCAGCCCCTCTGCTACTCGCCCTCTGTTTCTCGCCCTCTGTTTCTCGCTCTCTGTTTTTCGCCCTCTGTTTCTCGCCCTCTGTTTCAGCCCCTCTGTTTCAGCTCCTCTGTTCCTCGCTCTCTGTTTCTCGCCCTCTGTTTCAGCCCCTCTGTTTCTCGCCCACTGTTTCAGCCCCTCTGTTTCTCGCCATCTGTTTCAGCCCCTCTGTTTCAGCCCCTCTGTTTCTCGCCCTCTGTTTCAGACCCTCTGTTTCAGCCCCTCTGTTTCAGCCCCTCTGTTTCAGCACCTCTGTTTCTCGCCCTTTGTTTCTCGCCCTCTGTTTCAGCCCCTCTGTTTCTCGCCCTCTGTTTCAGCCCCTCTGTTTCAGTCCCTCTGTTTCAGCCCCAATGTTTCCGCCCCTCTGTTTCAGCCCCTCTGTTTCAGCCCCTCTGTTTCAGCCCCTCTGTTTCTCGCCCTCTGTTTCTCGCCCTCTGTTTCTCGCTCTTTGTTTCTCGCCCTCTGTTTCTCGCCCTCTGTTTCAGCCCCTCTGTTTCAGCCCCTCTGTTTCAGCCCCTCTGTTTCATCCCCTCTGTTTCAGCCCCTCTGTTTCAGCCCCTCTGTTTCTCGCCCTCTGTTTCTCGCCCTCTGTTTCTCGCCCTCTGTTTCTCGCTCTCTGTTTCTCGCCCTCTGTTTCTCGCCCTCTGTTTCAGCCCCTCTGTTTCAGCCCCTCTGTTTCAGCCCCTCTGTTTCTCGCTCTCTGATTCTCGCCCACTGTTTCTCGCCCTCTGTTTCAGCCACTCTGTTTCAGCCCCTCTGTTTCAGCCCCTCTGTTTCAGCCCCTCTGTTTCTCGCCCTCTGTTTCATCCCCGCGGTTTCAGCCCCTCTGTTTCAGCTCCTCTGTTTCAGCCCTTCTGTTTCAGCCCCTCTGTTTCTCGCCCTCTGTTTCAGCACCTCTGTTTCTCGCCCTCTCTTTCAGCCCCTCTCTTTCTCGCCCTCTGTTGCAGACCCTCTGTTTCAGCCCGTCTGTTTCAGCCCCTCTGTTACAGCCCCTCTGTTTCTCGCACTCTGTTTCAGCCCCTCTGTTTCTCGCCCTCTGTTTCAGCCCCTCTGTTTCAGCCCCTCTGTATCAGCCCCTCTGTTTCAGCCCCTCTGTTTCTCGCCCTCTGTTTCTCGCCCTCTGTTTCTCGCTCTCTGTTTCTCGCCCTCTGTTTCTCGCCCTCTGTTTCTCGCCCTCTGTTTCAGCCCCTCTGTTTCAGCCCCTCTGTTTCTGCCCCTCTGTTTCAGCCCCTCTGTTTCAGCCCCTCTGTTTCAGCCACTCTGTTTCTCGCCCTCTGTTTCTCGCCCTCTGTTTCTTGCCCTCAGTTTCTTGCTCTCTGTTTCTCGCCCTCTGTTTCTCGCCCTCTGTTTCTCGCCCTCTGTTTCAGCCCCTCTGTTTCAGCCCCTCTGTTTCTCGCCCACTGTTTCTCGCCCTCTGTTTCTCGCCCTCAGTTTCAGCCCCTCTGTTTCAGCCCCTTTGTTTCAGCCCCTCTGTTTCAGCCCCTCTGTTTCTCGCCCACTGTTTCTCGCCCTCTGGTTCAGCCCCTCTGTTTCAGCCCCTCTGTTTCAGCCCCTCTGTTTCAGCCCCTCTGTTTCAGCCCCTCTGTTTCTCGCCCTCTGTTTCTCGCCCTCTGTTTCTCGCCCTCTGTTTCTCGCCCTCTGTTTCAGACCCTCTGTTTCAGCCCCTCTGTTTCAGCCCCTCTGTTTCTCGCCCTCTGTTTCTCGCCCTCTGTTTCAGCCCCTCTGTTTCTGCCCCTCAGTTCCAGCCACTCTGTTTCTTGCCCTCTGTTTCAGCACCTCTGTTTCTCGCCCTCTCTTTCAGCCCCTATCTTTCTCGCCCTCTGTTGCAGACCCTCTGTTTCAGCCCGTCTGTTTCAGCCCCTCTGTTACAGCCCCTCTGTTTCTCGCCCTCTGTTTCAGCCCCTCTGTTTCTCGCCCTCTGTTTCCGCCCCTCTGTTTCTCGCCCTCTGTTGCAGCCCCTCTGTTTCAGCCCCTCTGTTTCAGCTCCTCTGTTTCTCGCCCTCTGTTTCTAGCCCACTGTTTCTCGCCCTCTGTTTCAGCCCCTCTGTTTCAGCCCCTCTGTTTCAGCCCCTCTGTTTCAGCCCCTCAGTTTCTCGCCCTCTGTTTCTCGCTCTCTCTTTCTCGCCCTCTGTTTCTCGCCCTCTGTTTCAGCCCCTCTGTTTCAGCCACTTTGTTTCAGCTCCTCTGTTTCAGACCCTCTGTTTCTCGCCTTCTGTTTCTCGCCCTCTGTTTCAGCCCCTCTGTTTCAGCCCCTCTGTTTCAGCTCCTCTGTTTCTCGCCCTCTGTTTGAGCCCCTCTGTTTGAGCCCCTCTGTTTCAGCCCCTCTGTTTCAGCCCCTCTGTTTCAGGCCCGCTGTTTCAGCCCCTCTGTTTCTCGCCATCTGTTTCAGACCGTCTGTTTCAGCCCCTCTGTTTCTCGCCCTCTGTTTTAGCCCCTCTGTTTCAGCCCCTCAGTTTCAGCCCCTCTTTTTCAGCCCCTCTGTTTCTCGCCCTCTGTTTCTAGCCCACTGTTTCTCGCCCTCTGTTTCAGCCCCTCTGTTTCAGCCCCTCTGTTTCAGCCCCTCTGTTTCAGCCCCTCAGTTTCTCGCCCTCTGTTTCTCGCTCTCTCTTTCTCGCCCTCTGTTTCTCGCCCTCTGTTTCAGCCCCTCTGTTTCAGCCCCTCTGTTTCAGCCCCTCTGTTTCTCGCCCTCTGTTTGAGCCCCTCTGTTTGAGCCCCTCTGTTTCAGCCCCTCTGTTTCAGCCCCTCTGTTTCAGGCCCTCTGTTTCAGCCCCTCTGTTTCTCGCCATCTGTTTCAGCCCCTCTGTTTCAGCTCCTCTGTTTCTCGCCCTCTGTTTGAGCCCCTCTGTTTCAGCCCCTCTGTTTCAGCCCCTCTGTTTCAGCCCCTCTGTTTCAGGCCCACTGTTTCAGCCCCTCAGTTTTTCGCCATCTGTTTCAGCCCCTCTGTTTCAGCCCCTCTGTTTCTCGCCCTCTGTTTTAGCCCCTCTGTTTCAGCCCCTCTGTTTCAGCCCCTCTTTTTCAGCCCCTCTGTTTCTCGCCCTCTGTTTCTCGCCCTCTGTTTCTCGCTCTCTGTTTCTCGCCCTCTGTTTCTCGCCCTCTGTTTCAGCCCCTCTGTTTCAGCCACTCTGTTTCAGCTCCTCTGTTTCTCGCCCTCTGTTTCTAGCCCACTGTTTCTCGCCCTCTGTTTCAGCCCCTCTGTTTCAGCCCCTCTGTTTCAGCCCCTCTGTTTCAGCCCCTCTGTTTCTCGCCCTCTGTTTCTCGCTCTCTCTTTCTCGCCCTCTGTTTCTCGCCCTCTGTTTCAGCCCCTCTGTTTCAGCCCCGCTGTTTCAGCCCCTCTGTTTCTCGCCCTCTGTTTCTCGCCAACTGTTTCTCGACCGCTGCTTCAGCCCCTCTGTTTCAGCCCCTTTGTTTCAGCTCCTCTGTTTCAGCCCCTCTGTTTCTCGCCCTCTGTTTCAGCCCCTCTGTTTCAGCCCCTCTGTTTCAGCCCCTCTGTTTCAGCCCCTCTGTTTCTCGCCATCTGTTTCTCGCCCTCTGTTTCTCGCCCTCTGTTTCTCGCCCTCTGTTTCAGCCCCTCTGTTTCAGCCCCTCTGTTTCTCGCCCTCTGTTTCTCGCCCTCTGTTTCTCGCTCTCTGTTTCTCGCCCTCTGTTTCTCGCCCTCTGTTTCAGCCCCTCTGTTTCAGCTCCTCTGTTCCTCGCTCTCTGTTTCTCGCCCTCTGTTTCAGCCCCTCTGTTTCTCGCCCACTGTTTCAGCCCCTTTGTTTCTCGCCATCTGTTTCAGCCCCTCTGTTTCAGCCCCTCTGTTTCTCGCCCTCTGTTTCAGACTCTCTGTTTCAGACCCTCTGTTTCAGCCCCTCTGTTTCAGCACCTCTGTTTCTCGCCCTTTGTTTCTCGCCCTCTGTTTCAGCCCCTCTGTTTCTCGCCCTCTGTTTCAGCCCGTTTGTTTCAGTCCCTCTGTTTCAGCCCCTCTGTTTCCGCCCCTCTGTTTCAGCCCCTCTGTTTCAGCCCCTCTGTTTCAGCCCCTCTGTTTCTCGACCTCTGTTTCCGCCCCTCTGTTTCAGCCCCTCTGTTTCAGCCACTCTGTTTCAGCCCCTCTCTTTCTCGCCCTCTTTTTCTCGCCCTCTGTTTCTCGCCCTCTGTTTCAGCCCCTCTGTGTCAGCCCCTCTGTTTCAGCCCCTCTGTTTCTCGCCCTCTGTTTCTCGCCCTCTGTTTCTCGCTCTTTGTTTCTCGCCCTCTGTTTCTCGCCCTCTGTTTCAGCCCCTCTGTTTCAGCCCCTCTGTTTCAGCCCCTCTGTTTCATCCCCTCTGTTTCAGCCCCTCTGTTTCAGCCCCTCTGTTTCTCGCCCTCTGTTTCTCGTCCTCTGTTTCTCGCCCTCTGTTTCTCGCTCTCTGTTTCTCGCCCTCTATTTCTCGCCCTCTGTTTCAGCCCCTCTGTTTCAGCCCCTCTATTTCAGCCCCTCTGTTTCTCGCCCTCTGTTTCTCGCCCACTGTTTCTCGCCCTCTGTTTCAGCCACTCTGTTTCAGCCACTCTGTTTCAGCCCCTCTGTTTCAGCCCCTCTGTTTCTCGCCTTCTGTTTCATTCCCTCTGTTTCAGCCCCTCTGTTTCAGACCCTCTGTTTCAGCCCCTCTGTTTCAGCCCCTCTGTTTCAGCCCCTCTGTTTCAGCACCTCTGTTTCTCGCCCTTTGTTTCTCGCCCTCTGTTTCAGCCCCTCTGTTTCTCGCCCTCTGTTTCAGCCCCTCTGTTTCTCGCCCTCTGTTTCAGCCCCTCTCTTTCTCGCCCTCTGTTTCAGCCCCTCTGTTTCAGCCCCTCTGTATCAGCCCCTCTGTTTCAGCCCCTCTGTTTCTCGCCCTCTGTTTCTCGCCCTCTGTTTCAGCCTCTCTGTTTCAGCCCCTCTGTTTCAGCCCCTCTGATTCTCGCCCTCTGTTTCTCGCCCTCTGTTTCTCGCCCTCTGTTTCTCGCTCTCTGTTTCTCGCCCTCTGTTTCTCGCCCTCTGTTTCAGCCCCTCTGTTTCTGCCCCTCTGTTTCTCGCCCTCTGTTTCAGCCCCTCTGTTTCTGCCCCTCTGTTTCAGCCCCTCTGTTTCAGCCCCTCTGTTTCAGCCACTCTGTTTCTCGCCCTCTGTTTCTCGCCCTCTGTTTCTTGCCCTCTGTTTCTCGCTCTCTGTTTCTCGCCCTCTGTTTCTCGCCCTCTGTTTCTCGCCCTCTGTTTCAGCCCCTCTGTTTCAGCCCCTCTGTTTTTCGCCCTCTGTTTCTCGCCCTCTGTTTCTCGCCCTCAGTTTCAGCCCCTCTGTTTCAGCCCCTTTGTTTCAGCCCCTCTGTTTCAGCCCCTCTGTTTCTCGCCCACTGTTTCTCGCCCTCTGTTTCAGCCCCTCTGTTTCAGCCCCTCTGTTTCAGCCCCTCTGTTTCAGCACCTCTGTTTCAGCCCCTCTGTTTCTCGCCCTCTGTTTCTCGCCCTCTGTTTCTCGCCCTCTGTTTCAGCCCCTCTGTTTCAGCCCCTCTGTTTCAGCCCCTCTGTTTCAGCCCATCTGTTTCTCGCCCTGTGTTTCTCGCCCTCTGTTTCAGCCCCTCTGTTTCTGCCCCTCAGTTCCAGCCACTCTGTTTCTTGCCCTCTGTTTCAGCACCTCTGTTTCTCGCCCTCTCTTTCAGCCCCTATCTTTCTCGCCACCTGTTGCAGACCCTCTGTTTCAGCCCGTCTGTTTCAGCCCCTCTGTTACAGCCCCTCTGTTTCTCGCCCTCTGTTTCAGCCCCTCTGTTTCTCGCCCTCTGTTTCCGCCCCTCTGTTTCTCGCCCTCTGTTGCAGCCCCTCTGTTTCAGCCCCTCTGTTTCAGCTCCTCTGTTTCTCGCCCTCTGTTTCTAGCCCACTGTTTCTCGCCCTCTGTTTCAGCCCCTCTGTTTCATCCCCTCTGTTTCAGCCCCTCTGTTTCAGCCCCTCAGTTTCTCGCCCTCTGTTTCTCGCTCTCTCTTTCTCGCCCTCTGTTTCTCGCCCTCAGTTTCAGCCCCTCTGTTTCAGCCACTTTGTTTCAGCTCCTCTGTTTCAGACCCTCTGTTTCTCGCCTTCTGTTTCTCGCCCTCTGTTTCAGCCCCTCTGTTTCAGCCCCTCTGTTTCAGCTCCTCTGTTTCTCGCCCTCTGTTTGAGCCCCTCTGTTTGAGCCCCTCTGTTTCAGCCCCTCTGTTTCAGCCCCTCTGTTTCAGCCCCTCTGTTTCTCGCCATCTGTTTCAGCCCCTCTGTTTCAGCCCCTCTGTTTCTCGCCCTCTGTTTTAGCCCCTCTGTTTCAGCCCCTCAGTTTCAGCCCCTCTTTTTCAGCCCCTCTGTTTCTCGCCCTCTGTTTCTAGCCCACTGTTTCTCGCCCTCTGTTTCAGCCCCTCTGTTTCAGCCCCTCTGTTTCAGCCCCTCTGTTTCAGCCCCTCAGTTTCTCGCCCTCTGTTTCTCGCTCTCTCTTTCTCGCCCTCTGTTTCTCGCCCTCTGTTTCAGCCCCTCTGTTTCAGCCCCTCTGTTTCAGCCCCTCTGTTTCTCGCCCTCTGTTTGAGCCCCTCTGTTTGAGCCCCTCTGTTTCAGCCCCTCTGTTTCAGCCCCTCTGTTTCAGGCCCTCTGTTTCAGCCCCTCTGTTTCTCGCCATCTGTTTCAGCCCCTCTGTTTCAGCTCCTCTGTTTCTCGCCCTCTGTTTGAGCCCCTCTGTTTCAGCCCCTCTGTTTCAGCCCCTCTGTTTCAGCCCCTCTGTTTCAGGCCCACTGTTTCAGCCCCTCAGTTTTTCGCCATCTGTTTCAGCCCCTCTGTTTCAGCCCCTCTGTTTCTCGCCCTCTGTTTTAGCCCCTCTGTTTCAGCCCCTCTGTTTCAGCCCCTCTTTTTCAGCCCCTCTGTTTCTCGCCCTCTGTTTCTCGCCCTCTGTTTCTCGCTCTCTGTTTCTCGCCCTCTGTTTCTCGCCCTCTGTTTCAGCCCCTCTGTTTCAGCCACTCTGTTTCAGCTCCTCTGTTTCTCGCCCTCTGTTTCTAGCCCACTGTTTCTCGCCCTCTGTTTCAGCCCCTCTGTTTCAGCCCCTCTGTTTCAGCCCCTCTGTTTCAGCCCCTCTGTTTCTCGCCCTCTGTTTCTCGCTCTCTCTTTCTCGCCCTCTGTTTCTCGCCCTCTGTTTCAGCCCCTCTGTTTCAGCCCCGCTGTTTCAGCCCCTCTGTTTCTCGCCCTCTGTTTCTCGCCAACTGTTTCTCGACCGCTGCTTCAGTCCCTCTGTTTCAGCCCCTTTGTTTCAGCTCCTCTGTTTCAGCCCCTCTGTTTCTCGCCCTCTGTTTCAGCCCCTCTGTTTCAGCCCCTCTGTTTCAGCCCCTCTGTTTCAGCCCCTCTGTTTCTCGCCATCTGTTTCTCGCCCTCTGTTTCTCGCCCTCTGTTTCTCGCCCTCTGTTTCAGCCCCTCTGTTTCAGCCCCTCTGTTTCTCGCCCTCTGTTTCTCGCCCTCTGTTTCTCGCTCTCTGTTTCTCGCCCTCTGTTTCTCGCCCTCTGTTTCAGCCCCTCTGTTTCAGCTCCTCTGTTCCTCGCTCTCTGTTTCTCGCCCTCTGTTTCAGCCCCTCTGTTTCTCGCCCACTGTTTCAGCCCCTTTGTTTCTCGCCATCTGTTTCAGCCCCTCTGTTTCAGCCCCTCTGTTTCTCGCCCTCTGTTTCAGACTCTCTGTTTCAGACCCTCTGTTTCAGCCCCTCTGTTTCAGCACCTCTGTTTCTCGCCCTTTGTTTCTCGCCCTCTGTTTCAGCCCCTCTGTTTCTCGCCCTCTGTTTCAGCCCGTTTGTTTCAGTCCCTCTGTTTCAGCCCCTCTGTTTCCGCCCCTCTGTTTCAGCCCCTCTGTTTCAGCCCCTCTGTTTCAGCCCCTCTGTTTCTCGACCTCTGTTTCAGCCCCTCTGTTTCAGCCCCTCTGTTTCAGCCACTCTGATTCAGCCCCTCTCTTTCTCGCCCTCTTTTTCTCGCCCTCTGTTTCTCGCCCTCTGTTTCAGCCCCTCTGTGTCAGCCCCTCTGTTTCAGCCCCTCTGTTTCTCGCCCTCTGTTTCTCGCCCTCTGTTTCTCGCTCTTTGTTTCTCGCCCTCTGTTTCTCGCCCTCTGTTTCAGCCCCTCTGTTTCAGCCCCTCTGTTTCAGCCCCTCTGTTTCATCCCCTCTGTTTCAGCCCCTCTGTTTCAGCCCCTCTGTTTCTCGCCCTCTGTTTCTCGTCCTCTGTTTCTCGCCCTCTGTTTCTCGCTCTCTGTTTCTCGCCCTCTATTTCTCGCCCTCTGTTTCAGCCCCTCTGTTTCAGCCCCTCTATTTCAGCCCCTCTGTTTCTCGCCCTCTGTTTCTCGCCCACTGTTTCTCGCCCTCTGTTTCAGCCCCTCTGTTTCAGCCACTCTGTTTCAGCCCCTCTGTTTCAGCCCCTCTGTTTCTCGCCTTCTGTTTCATTCCCTCTGTTTCAGCCCCTCTGTTTCAGACCCTCTGTTTCAGCCCCTCTGTTTCAGCCCCTCTGTTTCAGCCCCTCTGTTTCAGCACCTCTGTTTCTCGCCCTTTGTTTCTCGCCCTCTGTTTCAGCCCCTCTGTTTCTCGCCCTCTGTTTCAGCCCCTCTGTTTCTCGCCCTCTGTTTCAGCCCCTCTCTTTCTCGCCCTCTGTTTCAGCCCCTCTGTTTCAGCCCCTCTGTATCAGCCCCTCTGTTTCAGCCCCTCTGTTTCTCGCCCTCTGTTTCTCGCCCTCTGTTTCAGCCCCTCTGTTTCAGCCCCTCTGTTTCAGCACCTCTGTTTCTCGCCCTTTGTTTCTCGCCCTCTGTTTCAGCCCCTCTGTTTCTCGCCCTCTGTTTCAGCCCCTCTGTTTCTCGCCCTCTGTTTCAGCCCCTCTCTTTCTCGCCCTCTGTTTCAGCCCCTCTGTTTCAGCCCCTCTGTATCAGCCCCTCTGTTTCAGCCCCTCTGTTTCTCGCCCTCTGTTTCTCGCCCTCTGTTTCAGCCCCTCTGTTTCAGCCCCTCTGTTTCAGCCCCTCTGATTCTCGCCCTCTGTTTCTCGCCCTCTGTTTCTCGCCCTCTGTTTCTCGCTCTCTGTTTCTCGCCCTCTGTTTCTCGCCCTCTGTTTCAGCCCCTCTGTTTCTGCCCCTCTGTTTCTCGCCTGTGTTTCAGCCCCTCTGTTTCTGCCCCTCTGTTTCAGCCCCTCTGTTTCAGCCCCTCTGTTTCAGCCACTCTGTTTCTCGCCCTCTGTTTCTCGCCCTCTGTTTCTTGCCCTCTGTTTCTCGCTCTCTGTTTCTCGCCCTCTGTTTCTCGCCCTCTGTTTCTCGCCCTCTGTTTCAGCCCCTCTGTTTCAGCCCCTCTGTTTTTCGCCCTCTGTTTCTCGCCCTCTGTTTCTCGCCCTCAGTTTCAGCCCCTCTGTTTCAGCCCCTTTGTTTCAGCCCCTCTGTTTCAGCCCCTCTGTTTCTCGCCCACTGTTTCTCGCCCTCTGTTTCAGCCCCTCTGTTTCAGCCCCTCTGTTTCAGCCCCTCTGTTTCAGCACCTCTGTTTCAGCCCCTCTGTTTCTCGCCCTCTGTTTCTCGCCCTCTGTTTCTCGCCCTCTGTTTCAGCCCCTCTGTTTCAGCCCCTCTGTTTCAGCCCCTCTGTTTCAGCCCATCTGTTTCTCGCCCTGTGTTTCTCGCCCTCTGTTTCAGCCCCTCTGTTTCTGCCCCTCAGTTCCAGCCACTCTGTTTCTTGCCCTCTGTTTCAGCACCTCTGTTTCTCGCCCTCTCTTTCAGCCCCTCTCTTTCTCGCCCTCTGTTGCAGACCCTCTGTTTCAGCCCGTCTGTTTCAGCCCCTCTGTTACAGCCCCTCTGTTTCTCGCCCTCTGTTTCAGCCCCTCTGTTTCTCGCCCTCTGTTTCCGCCCCTCTGTTTCTCGCCCTCTGTTGCAGCCCCTCTGTTTCAGTCCCTCTGTTTCAGCCCCTCTGTTTCAGCTCCTCTGTTTCAGACCCTCTGTTTCTCGCCTTCTGTTTCTCGCCCTCTGTTTCAGCCCCTCTGTTTCAGCCCCTCTGTTTCAGCTCCTCTGTTTCTCGCCCTCTGTTTGAGCCCCTCTGTTTCAGCCCCTCCGTTTCAGCCCCTCTGTTTCAGCCCCTCTGTTTCAGGCCCACTGTTTCAGCCCCTCTGTTTCAGCCCCTCTGTTTCTCGCCCTCTGTTTCAACCCCTCTGTTTCAGCCCCTCTGTTTCTCGCCCTCTGTTTCAGCCCCTCTCTTTCTCGCCCTCTGTTTCAGCCCCTCTGTTTCAGCCCCTCTGTATCAGCCCCTCTGTTTCAGCCCCTCTGTTTCTCGCCCTCTGTTTCTCGCCCTCTGTTTCAGCCCCTCTGTTTCAGCCCCTCTGTTTCAGCCCCTCTGATTCTCGCCCTCTGTTTCTCGCCCTCTGTTTCTCGCCCTCTGTTTCTCGCTCTCTGTTTCTCGCCCTCTGTTTCTCGCCCTCTGTTTCAGCCCCTCTGTTTCTGCCCCTCTGTTTCTCGCCTGTGTTTCAGCCCCTCTGTTTCTGCCCCTCTGTTTCAGCCCCTCTGTTTCAGCCCCTCTGTTTCAGCCACTCTGTTTCTCGCCCTCTGTTTCTCGCCCTCTGTTTCTTGCCCTCTGTTTCTCGCTCTCTGTTTCTCGCCCTCTGTTTCTCGCCCTCTGTTTCTCGCCCTCTGTTTCAGCCCCTCTGTTTCAGCCCCTCTGTTTTTCGCCCTCTGTTTCTCGCCCTCTGTTTCTCGCCCTCAGTTTCAGCCCCTCTGTTTCAGCCCCTTTGTTTCAGCCCCTCTGTTTCAGCCCCTCTGTTTCTCGCCCACTGTTTCTCGCCCTCTGTTTCAGCCCCTCTGTTTCAGCCCCTCTGTTTCAGCCCCTCTGTTTCAGCACCTCTGTTTCAGCCCCTCTGTTTCTCGCCCTCTGTTTCTCGCCCTCTGTTTCTCGCCCTCTGTTTCAGCCCCTCTGTTTCAGCCCCTCTGTTTCAGCCCCTCTGTTTCAGCCCATCTGTTTCTCGCCCTGTGTTTCTCGCCCTCTGTTTCAGCCCCTCTGTTTCTGCCCCTCAGTTCCAGCCACTCTGTTTCTTGCCCTCTGTTTCAGCACCTCTGTTTCTCGCCCTCTCTTTCAGCCCCTCTCTTTCTCGCCCTCTGTTGCAGACCCTCTGTTTCAGCCCGTCTGTTTCAGCCCCTCTGTTACAGCCCCTCTGTTTCTCGCCCTCTGTTTCAGCCCCTCTGTTTCTCGCCCTCTGTTTCCGCCCCTCTGTTTCTCGCCCTCTGTTGCAGCCCCTCTGTTTCAGTCCCTCTGTTTCAGCCCCTCTGTTTCAGCTCCTCTGTTTCAGACCCTCTGTTTCTCGCCTTCTGTTTCTCGCCCTCTGTTTCAGCCCCTCTGTTTCAGCCCCTCTGTTTCAGCTCCTCTGTTTCTCGCCCTCTGTTTGAGCCCCTCTGTTTCAGCCCCTCCGTTTCAGCCCCTCTGTTTCAGCCCCTCTGTTTCAGGCCCACTGTTTCAGCCCCTCTGTTTCTAGCCCACTGTTTCTCGCCCTCTGTTTGAGCCCCTCTGTTTCAGCCCCTCCGTTTCAGCCCCTCTGTTTCAGCCCCTCTGTTTCTAGCCCACTGTTTCTCGCCCTCTGTTTCAGCCCCTCTGTTTCAGCCCCTCTGTTTCAGCCCCTCTGTTTCAGCCCCTCAGTTTCTCGCCCTCTGTTTCTCGCTCTCTCTTTCTCGCCCTCTGTTTCTCGCCCTCTGTTTCAGCCCCTCTGTTTCAGCCCCTCTGTTTCAGCCCCTCTGTTTCTCGCCCTCTGTTTGAGCCCCTCTGTTTGAGCCCCTCTGTTTCAGCCCCTCTGTTTCAGCCCCTCTGTTTCAGGCCCTCTGTTTCAGCCCCTCTGTTTCTCGTCATCTGTTTCAGCCCCTCTGTTTCAGCTCCTCTGTTTCTCGCCCTCTGTTTGAGCCCCTCTGTTTCAGCCCCTCTGTTTCAGCCCCTCTGTTTCAGCCCCTCTGTTTCAGGCCCACTGTTTCAGCCCCTCAGTTTTTCGCCATCTGTTTCAGCCCCTCTGTTTCAGCCCCTCTGTTTCTCGCCCTCTGTTTTAGCCCCTCTGTTTCAGCCCCTCTGTTTCAGCCCCTCTTTTTCAGCCCCTCTGTTTCTCGCCCTCTGTTTCTCGCCCTCTGTTTCTCGCTCTCTGTTTCTCGCCCTCTGTTTCTCGCCCTCTGTTTCAGCCCCTCTGTTTCAGCCACTCTGTTTCAGCTCCTCTGTTTCTCGCCCTCTGTTTCTAGCCCACTGTTTCTCGCCCTCTGTTTCAGCCCCTCTGTTTCAGCCCCTCTGTTTCAGCCCCTCTGTTTCTCGCCCTCTGTTTCTCGCTCTCTCTTTCTCGCCCTCTGTTTCTCGCCCTCTGTTTCAGCCCCTCTGTTTCAGCCCCGCTGTTTCAGCCCCTCTGTTTCTCGCCCTCTGTTTCTCGCCAACTGTTTCTCGACCGCTGCTTCAGCCCCTCTGTTTCAGCCACTTTGTTTCAGCTCCTCTGTTTCAGCCCCTCTGTTTCTCGCCCTCTGTTTCAGCCCCTCTGTTTCAGCCCCTCTGTTTCAGCCCCTCTGTTTCAGCCCCTCTGTTTCTCGCCATCTGTTTCTCGCCCTCTGTTTCTCGCCCTCTGTTTCTCGCCCTCTGTTTCAGCCCCTCTGTTTCAGCCCCTCTGTTTCTCGCCCTCTGTTTCTCGCCCTCTGTTTCTCGCTCTCTGTTTCTCGCCCTCTGTTTCTCGCCCTCTGTTTCAGCCCCTCTGTTTCAGCTCCTCTGTTCCTCGCTCTCTGTTTCTCGCCCTCTGTTTCAGCCCCTCTGTTTCTCGCCCACTGTTTCAGCCCCTTTGTTTCTCGCCATCTGTTTCAGCCCCTCTGTTTCAGCCCCTCTGTTTCTCGCCCTCTGTTTCAGACTCTCTGTTTCAGACCCTCTGTTTCAGCCCCTCTGTTTCAGCACCTCTGTTTCTCGCCCTTTGTTTCTCGCCCTCTGTTTCAGCCCCTCTGTTTCTCGCCCTCTGTTTCAGCCCGTTTGTTTCAGTCCCTCTGTTTCAGCCCCTCTGTTTCCGCCCCTCTGTTTCAGCCCCTCTGTTTCAGCCCCTCTGTTTCAGCCCCTCTGTTTCTCGACCTCTGTTTCAGCCCCTCTGTTTCAGCCCCTCTGTTTCAGCCACTCTGATTCAGCCCCTCTCTTTCTCGCCCTCTTTTTCTCGCCCTCTGTTTCTCGCCCTCTGTTTCAGCCCCTCTGTGTCAGCCCCTCTGTTTCAGCCCCTCTCTTTCTCGCCCTCTGTTTCTCGCCCTCTGTTTCTCGCTCTTTGTTTCTCGCCCTCTGTATCTCGCCCTCTGTTTCAGCCCCTCTGTTTCAGCCCCTCTGTTTCAGCCCCTCTGTTTCATCCCCTCTGTTTCAGCCCCTCTGTTTCAGCCCCTCTGTTTCTCGCCCTCTGTTTCTCGTCCTCTGTTTCTCGCCCTCTGTTTCTCGCTCTCTGTTTCTCGCCCTCTATTTCTCGCCCTCTGTTTCAGCCCCTCTGTTTCAGCCCCTCTATTTCAGCCCCTCTGTTTCTCGCCCTCTGTTTCTCGCCCACTGTTTCTCGCCCTCTGTTTCAGCCCCTCTGTTTCAGCCCCTCTGTTTCAGCCCCTCTGTTTCAGCCCCTCTGTTTCTCGCCTTCTGTTTCATTCCCTCTGTTTCAGCCCCTCTGTTTCAGACCCTCTGTTTCAGCCCCTCTGTTTCAGCCCCTCTGTTTCAGCCCCTCTGTTTCAGCACCTCTGTTTCTCGCCCTTTGTTTCTCGCCCTCTGTTTCAGCCCCTCTGTTTCTCGCCCTCTGTTTCAGCCCCTCTGTTTCTCGCCCTCTGTTTCAGCCCCTCTCTTTCTCGCCCTCTGTTTCAGCCCCTCTGTTTCAGCCCCTCTGTATCAGCCCCTCTGTTTCAGCCCCACTGTTTCTCGCCCTCTGTTTCTCGCCCTCTGTTTCAGCCCCTCTGTTTCAGCCCCTCTGTTTCAGCACCTCTGTTTCTCGCCCTTTGTTTCTCGCCCTCTGTTTCAGCCCCTCTGTTTCTCGCCCTCTGTTTCAGCCCCTCTGTTTCTCGCCCTCTGTTTCAGCCCCTCTCTTTCTCGCCCTCTGTTTCAGCCCCTCTGTTTCAGCCCCTCTGTATCAGCCCCTCTGTTTCAGCCCCTCTGTTTCTCGCCCTCTGTTTCTCGCCCTCTGTTTCAGCCCCTCTGTTTCAGCCCCTCTGTTTCAGCCCCTCTGATTCTCGCCCTCTGTTTCTCGCCCTCTGTTTCTCGCCCTCTGTTTCTCGCTCTCTGTTTCTCGCCCTCTGTTTCTCGCCCTCTGTTTCAGCCCCTCTGTTTCTGCCCCTCTGTTTCTCGCCTGTGTTTCAGCCCCTCTGTTTCTGCCCCTCTGTTTCAGCCCCTCTGTTTCAGCCCCTCTGTTTCAGCCACTCTGTTTCTCGCCCTCTGTTTCTCGCCCTCTGTTTCTTGCCCTCTGTTTCTCGCTCTCTGTTTCTCGCCCTCTGTTTCTCGCCCTCTGTTTCTCGCCCTCTGTTTCAGCCCCTCTGTTTCAGCCCCTCTGTTTTTCGCCCTCTGTTTCTCGCCCTCTGTTTCTCGCCCTCAGTTTCAGCCCCTCTGTTTCAGCCCCTTTGTTTCAGCCCCTCTGTTTCAGCCCCTCTGTTTCTCGCCCACTGTTTCTCGCCCTCTGTTTCAGCCCCTCTGTTTCAGCCCCTCTGTTTCAGCCCCTCTGTTTCAGCACCTCTGTTTCAGCCCCTCTGTTTCTCGCCCTCTGTTTCTCGCCCTCTGTTTCTCGCCCTCTGTTTCAGCCCCTCTGTTTCAGCCCCTCTGTTTCAGCCCCTCTGTTTCAGCCCATCTGTTTCTCGCCCTGTGTTTCTCGCCCTCTGTTTCAGCCCCTCTGTTTCTGCCCCTCAGTTCCAGCCACTCTGTTTCTTGCCCTCTGTTTCAGCACCTCTGTTTCTCGCCCTCTCTTTCAGCCCCTCTCTTTCTCGCCCTCTGTTGCAGACCCTCTGTTTCAGCCCGTCTGTTTCAGCCCCTCTGTTACAGCCCCTCTGTTTCTCGCCCTCTGTTTCAGCCCCTCTGTTTCTCGCCCTCTGTTTCCGCCCCTCTGTTTCTCGCCCTCTGTTGCAGCCCCTCTGTTTCAGTCCCTCTGTTTCAGCCCCTCTGTTTCAGCTCCTCTGTTTCAGACCCTCTGTTTCTCGCCTTCTGTTTCTCGCCCTCTGTTTCAGCCCCTCTGTTTCAGCCCCTCTGTTTCAGCTCCTCTGTTTCTCGCCCTCTGTTTGAGCCCCTCTGTTTCAGCCCCTCCGTTTCAGCCCCTCTGTTTCAGCCCCTCTGTTTCAGGCCCACTGTTTCAGCCCCTCTGTTTCTCGCCATCTGTTTCAGCCCCTCAGTTTCAGCCCCTCTGTTTCTCGCCCTCTGTTATAGCCCCTCTGTTTCAGCCCCTCAGTTTCAGCCCCTCTTTTTCAGCCCCTCTGTTTCTCGCCCTCTGTTTCTCGCTCTCTGTTTCTCGCCCTCTGTTTCTCGCCCTCTGTTTCAGCCCCTCTGTTTCAGCCACTCTGTTTCAGCTCCTCTGTTTCTCGCCCTCTGTTTCTAGCCCACTGTTTCTCGCCCTCTGTTTCAGCCCCTCTGTTTCAGCCCCTCTGTTTCAGCCCCTGTGTTTCAGCCCCTCAGTTTCTCGCCCTCTGTTTCTCGCTCTCTCTTTCTCGCCCTCTGTTTCACGCCCTCTGTTTCAGCCCCTCTGTTTCAGCCCCTCTGTTTCAGCCCCTCTGTTTCTCGCCCTCTGTTTCTCGCCAACTGTTTCTCGACCGCTGTTTCAGCCCCTCTGTTTCAGCCCCTTTGTTTCAGCCCCTCTGTTTCAGCCCCTCTGTTTCTCGCCCTCTGTTTCAGCCCCTCTGTTTCAGCCCCTCTGTTTCAGCCCCTCTGTTTCAGCCCCTCTGTTTCTCGCCCTCTGTTTCTCGCCCTCTGTTTCTCGCCCTCTGTTTCTCCCCCTCTGTTTCAGCCCCTCTGTTTCAGCCCCTCTGTTTCAGCCCCTCTGCTACTCGCCCTCTGTTTCTCGCCCTCTGTTTCTCGCTCTCTGTTTCTCGCCAGCTGTTTCTCGCCCTCTGTTTCAGCCCCTCTGTTTCAGCTCCTCTGTTCCTCGCTCTCTGTTTCTCGCCCTCTGTTTCAGCCCCTCTGTTTCTCGCCCACTGTTTCAGCCCCTCTGTTTCTCGCCATCTGTTTCAGCCCCTCTGTTTCAGCCCCTCTGTTTCTCGCCCTCTGTTTCAGACCCTCTGTTTCAGCCCCTCTGTTTCAGCCCCTCTGTTTCAGCACCTCTGTTTCTCGCCCTTTGTTTCTCGCCCTCTGTTTCAGCCCCTCTGTTTCTCGCCCTCTGTTTCAGCCCCTCTGTTTCAGTCCCTCTGTTTCAGCCCCTCTGTTTCTCGCCATCTGTTTCAGCCCCTCTGTTTCAGCCCCTCTGTTTCTCGCCCTCTGTTTCAGACCCTCTGTTTCAGCCCCTCTGTTTCAGCCCCTCTGTTTCAGCACCTCTGTTTCTCGCCCTTTGTTTCTCGCCCTCTGTTTCAGCCCCTCTGTTTCTCGCCCTCTGTTTCAGCCCCTCTGTTTCAGTCCCTCTGTTTCAGCCCCAATGTTTCCGCCCCTCTGTTTCAGCCCCTCTGTTTCAGCCCCTCTGTTTCAGCCCCTCTGTTTCTCGCCCTCTGTTTCAACCCCTCTGTTTCAGCCCCTCTGTTTCAGCCACTCTGTTTCAGCCCCTCTCTTTCTCGCCCTCTTTTTCTCGCCCTCTGTTTCTCGCCCTCTGTTTCAGCCCCTCTGTGTCAGCCCCTCTGTTTCAGCCCCTCTGTTTCTCGCCCTCTGTTTCTCGCCCTCTGTTTCTCGCTCTTTGTTTCTCGCCCTCTGTTTCTCGCCCTCTGTTTCAGCCCCTCTGTTTCAGCCCCTCTGTTTCAGCCCCTCTGTTTCATCCCCTCTGTTTCAGCCCCTCTGTTTCAGCCCCTCTGTTTCTCGCCCTCTGTTTCTCGCCCTCTGTTTCTCGCCCTCTGTTTCTCGCTCTCTGTTTCTCGCCCTCTGTTTCTCTCCCTCTGTTTCAGCCCCTCTGTTTCAGCCCCTCTGTTTCAGCCCCTCTGTTTCTCGCTCTCTGATTCTCGCCCACTGTTTCTCGCCCTCTGTTTCAGCCACTCTGTTTCAGCCCCTCTGTTTCAGCCCCTCTTTTTCAGCCCCTCTGTTTCTCGCCCTCTGTTTCATCCCCGCGGTTTCAGCCCCTCTGTTTCAGCTCCTCTGTTTCAGCCCCTCTGTTTCAGCCCCTCTGTTTCTCGCCCTCTGTTTCAGCACCTCTGTTTCTCGCCCTCTCTTTCAGCCCCTCTCTTTCTCGCCCTCTGTTGCAGACCCTCTGTTTCAGCCCGTCTGTTTCAGCCCCTCTGTTACAGCCCCTCTGTTCCTCGCACTCTGTTTCAGCCCCTCTGTTTCTCGGCCTCTGTTTCAGCCCCTCTGTTTCAGCCCCTCTGTATCAGCCCCTCTGTTTCAGCCCCTCTGTTTCTCGCCCTCTGTTTCTCGCCCTCTGTTTCAGCCCCTCTGTTTCAGCCCCTCTGTTTCAGCCCCTCTGTTTCAGCCCCTCTGTTTCAGCCCCTCTGATTCTCGCCCTCTGTTTCTCGCCCTCTGTTTCTCGCCCTCTGTTTCTCGCTCTCTGTTTCTCGCCCTCTGTTTCTCGCCCTCTGTTTCAGCCCCTCTGTTTCTGCCCCTCTGTTTCAGCCCCTCTGTTTCAGCCCCTCTGTTTCAGCCACTCTGTTTCTCGCCCTCTGTTTCTCGCCCTCTGTTTCTTGCCCTCAGTTTCTTGCTCTCTGTTTCTCGCCCTCTGTTTCTCGCCCTCTGTTTCTCGCCCTCTGTTTCAGCCCCTCTGTTTCAGCCCCTCTGTTTCTCGCCCACTGTTTCTCGCCCTCTGTTTCTCGCCCTCAGTTTCAGCCCCTCTGTTTCAGCCCCTTTGTTTCAGCCAATCTGTTTCAGCCCCTCTGTTTCTCGCCCACTGTTTCTCGCCCTCTGGTTCAGCCCCTCTGTTTCAGCCCCTCTGTTTCAGCCCCTCTGTTTCAGCCCCTCTGTTTCAGCCCCTCTGTTTCTCGCCCTCTGTTTCTCGCCCTCTGTTTCTCGCCCTCTGTTTCTCGCCCTCTGTTTCAGACCCTCTGTTTCAGCCCCTCTGTTTCAGCCCCTCTGTTTCTCGCCCTCTGTTTCTCGCCCTCTGTTTCAGCCCCTCTGTTTCTGCCCCTCAGTTCCAGCCACTCTGTTTCTTGCCCTCTGTTTCAGCACCTCTGTTTCTCGCCCTCTCTTTCAGCCCCTATCTTTCTCGCCCTCTGTTACAGACCCTCTGTTTCAGCCCGTCTGTTTCAGCCCCTCTGTTACAGCCCCTCTGTTTCTCGCCCTCTGTTTCAGCCCCTCTGTTTCTCGCCCTCTGTTTCCGCCCCTCTGTTTCTCGCCCTCTGTTGCAGCCCCTCTGTTTCAGCCCCTCTGTTTCAGCTCCTCTGTTTCTCGCCCTCTGTTTCTAGCCCACTGTTTCTCGCCCTCTGTTTCAGCCCCTCTGTTTTAGCCCCTCTGTTTCAGCCCCTCTGTTTCAGCCCCTCAGTTTCTCGCCCTCTGTTTCTCGCTCTCTCTTTCTCGCCCTCTGTTTCTCGCCCTCAGTTTCAGCCCCTCTGTTTCAGCCACTTTGTTTCAGCTCCTCTGTTTCAGACCCTCTGTTTCTCGCCTTCTGTTTCTCGCCCTCTGTTTCAGCCCCTCTGTTTCAGCCCCTCTGTTTCAGCTCCTCTGTTTCTCGCCCTCTGTTTGAGCCCCTCTGTTTGAGCCCCTCTGTTTCAGCCCCTCTGTTTCAGCCCCTCTGTTTCAGGCCCTCTGTTTCAGCCCCTCTGTTTCTCGCCATCTGTTTCAGCCCCTCTGTTTCAGCCCCTCTGTTTCTCGCCCTCTGTTTTAGCCCCTCTGTTTCAGCCCCTCAGTTTCAGCCCCTCTTTTTCAGCCCCTCTGTTTCTCGCCCTCTGTTTCTAGCCCACTGTTTCTCGCCCTCTGTTTCAGCCCCTCTGTTTCAGCCCCTCTGTTTCAGCCCCTCTGTTTCAGCCCCTCAGTTTCTCGCCGTCTGTTTCTCGCTCTCTCTTTCTCGCCCTCTGTTTCTCGCCCTCTGTTTCAGCCCCTCTGTTTCAGCCCCTCTGTTTCAGCCCCTCTGTTTCTCGCCCTCCGTTTCTCGCCAACTGTTTCTCGACCGCTGTTTCAGCCCCTCTGTTTCAGCCCCTTTGTTTCAGCCCCTCTGTTTCAGCCCCTCTGTTTCTCGCCCTCTGTTTCAGCCCCTCTGTTTCAGCCCCTCTGTTTCAGCCCCTCTGTTTCAGCCCCTCTGTTTCTCGCCCTCTGTTTCTCGCCCTCTGTTTCTCGCCCTCTGTTTCTCCCCCTCTGTTTCAGCCCCTCTGTTTCAGCCCCTCTGTTTCAGCCCCTCTGCTACTCGCCCTCTGTTTCTCGCCCTCTGTTTCTCGCTCTCTGTTTCTCGCCAGCTGTTTCTCGCCCTCTGTTTCAGCCCCTCTGTTTCAGCTCCTCTGTTCCTCGCTCTCTGTTTCTCGCCCTCTGTTTCAGCCCCTCTGTTTCTCGCCCACTGTTTCAGCCCCTCTGTTTCTCGCCATCTGTTTCAGCCCCTCTGTTTCAGCCCCTCTGTTTCTCGCCCTCTGTTTCAGACCCTCTGTTTCAGCCCCTCTGTTTCAGCCCCTCTGTTTCAGCACCTCTGTTTCTCGCCCTTTGTTTCTCGCCCTCTGTTTCAGCCCCTCTGTTTCTCGCCCTCTGTTTCAGCCCCTCTGTTTCAGTCCCTCTGTTTCAGCCCCTCTGTTTCCGCCCCTCTGTTTCAGCCCCTCTGTTTCAGCCCCTCTGTTTCAGCCCCTCTGTTTCTCGCCCTCTGTTTCAGCCCCTCTGTTTCAGCACCTCTGTTTCAGCCACTCTGTTTCAGCCCCTCTCTTTCTCGCCCTCTTTTTCTCGCCCTCTGTTTCTCGCCCTCTGTTTCAGCCCCTCTGTGTCAGTCCCTCTGTTTCAGCCCCTCTGTTTCTCGCCCTCTGTTTCTCGCCCTCTGTTTCTCGCTCTTTGTTTCTCGCCCTCTGTTTCTCGCCCTCTGTTTCAGCCCCTCTGTTTCAGCCCCTCTGTTTCAGCCCCTCTGTTTCATCCCCTCTGTTTCAGCACCTCTGTTTCAGCCCCTCTGTTTCTCGCCCTCTGTTTCTCGCCCTCTGTTTCTCGCCCTCTGTTTCTCGCTCTCTGTTTCTCGCCCTCTGTTTCTCGCCCTCTGTTTCAGCCCCTCTGTTTCAGCCCCTCTGTTTCAGCCCCTCTGTTTCTCGCTCTCTGTTTCTCGCCCACTGTTTCTCGCCCTCTGTTTCAGCCACTCTGTTTCAGCCCCTCTGTTTCAGCCCCTCTGTTTCAGCCCCTCTGTTTCTCGCCCTCTGTTTCATCCCCGCGGTTTCAGCCCCTCTGTTTCAGCTCCTCTGTTTCAGCCCCTCTGTTTCAGCCCCTCTGTTTCTCGCCCTCTGTTTCAGCACCTCTGTTTCTCGCCCTCTCTTTCAGCCCCTCTCTTTCTCGCCCTCTGTTGCAGACCCTCTGTTTCAGCCCGTCTGTTTCAGCCCCTCTGTTACAGCCCCTCTGTTTCTCGCACTCTGTTTCAGCCCCTCTGTTTCTCGCCCTCTGTTTCAGCCCCTCTGTTTCAGCCCCTCTGTATCAGCCCCTCTGTTTCAGCCCCTCTGTTTCTCGCCCTCTGTTTCTCGCCCTCTCTTTCAGCCCCTCTGTTTCAGCCCCTCTGTTTCAGCCCCTCTGTTTCAGCCCCTCTGTTTCAGCCCCTCTGATTCTCGCCCTCTGTTTCTCGCCCTCTGTTTCTCGCCCTCTGTTTCTCGCTCTCTGTTTCTCGCCCTCTGTTTCTCGCCCTCTGTTTCAGCCCCTCTGTTTCTGCCCCTCTGTTTCAGCCCCTCTGTTTCAGCCCCTCTGTTTCAGCCACTCTGTTTCTCGCCCTCTGTTTCTCGCCCTCTGTTTCTTGCCCTCAGTTTCTTGCTCTCTGTTTCTCGCCCTCTGTTTCTCGCCCTCTGTTTCTCGCCCTCTGTTTCAGCCCCTCTGTTTCAGCCCCTCTGTTTCTCGCCCTCTGTTTCTCGCCCTCTGTTTCTCGCCCTCAGTTTCAGCCCCTCTGTTTCAGCCCCTTTGTTTCAGCCCCTCTGTTTCAGCCCCTCTGTTTCTCGCCCACTGTTTCTCGCCCTCTGGTTCAGCCCCTCTGTTTCAGCCCCTCTGTTTCAGCCCCTCTGTTTCAGCCCCTCTGTTTCAGCACCTCTGTTTCAGCCCCTCTGTTTCTCGCCCTCTGTTTCTCGCCCTCTGTTTCTCGCCCTCTGTTTCTCGCCCTCTGTTTCAGACCCTCTGTTTCAGCCCCTCTGTTTCAGCCCCTCTGTTTCTCGCCCTCTGTTTCTCGCCCTCTGTTTCAGCCCCTCTGTTTCTGCCCCTCAGTTCCAGCCACTCTGTTTCTTGCCCTCTGTTTCAGCACCTGTTTCTCGCCCTCTCTTTCAGCCCCTATCTTTCTCGCCCTCTGTTGCAGACCCTCTGTTTCAGCCCGTCTGTTTCAGCCCCTCTGTTACAGCCCCTCTGTTTCTCGCCCTCTGTTTCAGCCCCTCTGTTTCTCGCCCTCTGTTTCCGCCCCTCTGTTTCTCGCCCTCTGTTGCAGCCCCTCTGTTTCAGCCCCTCTGTTTCAGCTCCTCTGTTTCTCGCCCTCTGTTTCTAGCCCACTGTTTCTCGCCCTCTGTTTCAGCCCCTCTGTTTCAGCCCCTCTGTTTCAGCCCCTCTGTTTCAGCCCCTCAGTTTCTCGCCCTCTGTTTCTCGCTCTCTCTTTCTCGCCCTCTGTTTCTCGCCCTCAGTTTCAGCCCCTCTGTTTCAGCCCCTTTGTTTCAGCTCCTCTGTTTCAGACCCTCTGTTTCTCGCCTTCTGTTTCTCGCCGTCTGTTTCAGCCCCTCTGTTTCAGCCCCTCTGTTTCAGCTCCTCTGTTTCTCGCCCTCTGTTTGAGCCCCTCTGTTTGAGCCCCTCTGTTTCAGCCCCTCTGTTTCAGCCCCTCTGTTTCAGGCCCTCTGTTTCAGCCCCTCTGTTTCTCGCCATCTGTTTCAGCCCCTCTGTTTCAGCCCCTCTGTTTCTCGCCCTCTGTTTTAGCCCCTCTGTTTCAGCCCCTCAGTTTCAGCCCCTCTTTTTCAGCCCCTCTGTTTCTCGCCCTCTGTTTCTCGCCCTCTGTTTCTCGCTCTCTGTTTCTCGCCCTCTGTTTCTCGCCCTCTGTTTCAGCCCCTCTGTTTCAGCCACTCTGTTTCAGCTCCTCTGTTTCTCGCCCTCTGTTTCTAGCCCACTGTTTCTCGCCCTCTGTTTCAGCCCCTCTGTTTCAGCCCCTCTGTTTCAGCCCCTCTGTTTCAGCCCCTCAGTTTCTCGCCGTCTGTTTCTCGCTCTCTCTTTCTCGCCCTCTGTTTCTCGCCCTCTGTTTCAGCCCCTCTGTTTCAGCCCCTCTGTTTCAGCCCCTCTGTTTCTCGCCCTCCGTTTCTCGCCAACTGTTTCTCGACCGCTGTTTCAGCCCCTCTGTTTCAGCCCCTTTGTTTCAGCCCCTCTGTTTCAGCCCCTCTGTTTCTCGCCCTCTGTTTCTAGCCCACTGTTTCTCGCCCTCTGTTTCAGCCCCTCTGTTTCAGCCCCTCTGTTTCAGCCCCTCTGTTTCAGCCCCTCAGTTTCTCGCCGTCTGTTTCTCGCTCTCTCTTTCTCGCCCTCTGTTTCTCGCCCTCTGTTTCAGCCCCTCTGTTTCAGCCCCTCTGTTTCAGCCCCTCTGTTTCTCGCCCTCCGTTTCTCGCCAACTGTTTCTCGACCGCTGTTTCAGCCCCTCTGTTTCAGCCCCTTTGTTTCAGCCCCTCTGTTTCAGCCCCTCTGTTTCTCGCCCTCTGTTTCAGCCCCTCTGTTTCAGCCCCTCTGTTTCAGCCCCTCTGTTTCAGCCCCTCTGTTTCTCGCCCTCTGTTTCTCGCCCTCTGTTTCTCGCCCTCTGTTTCTCCCCCTCTGTTTCAGCCCCTCTGTTTCAGCCCCTCTGTTTCAGCCCCTCTGCTACTCGCCCTCTGTTTCTCGCCCTCTGTTTCTCGCTCTCTGTTTCTCGCCAGCTGTTTCTCGCCCTCTGTTTCAGCCCCTCTGTTTCAGCTCCTCTGTTCCTCGCTCTCTGTTTCTCGCCCTCTGTTTCAGCCCCTCTGTTTCTCGCCCACTGTTTCAGCCCCTCTGTTTCTCGCCATCTGTTTCAGCCCCTCTGTTTCAGCCCCTCTGTTTCTCGCCCTCTGTTTCAGACCCTCTGTTTCAGCCCCTCTGTTTCAGCCCCTCTGTTTCAGCACCTCTGTTTCTCGCCCTTTGTTTCTCGCCCTCTGTTTCAGCCCCTCTGTTTCTCGCCCTCTGTTTCAGCCCCTCTGTTTCAGTCCCTCTGTTTCAGCCCCTCTGTTTCCGCCCCTCTGTTTCAGCCCCTCTGTTTCAGCCCCTCTGTTTCAGCCCCTCTGTTTCTCGCCCTCTGTTTCAGCCCCTCTGTTTCAGCACCTCTGTTTCAGCCACTCTGTTTCAGCCCCTCTCTTTCTCGCCCTCTTTTTCTCGCCCTCTGTTTCTCGCCCTCTGTTTCAGCCCCTCTGTGTCAGTCCCTCTGTTTCAGCCCCTCTGTTTCTCGCCCTCTGTTTCTCGCCCTCTGTTTCTCGCTCTTTGTTTCTCGCCCTCTGTTTCTCGCCCTCTGTTTCAGCCCCTCTGTTTCAGCCCCTCTGTTTCAGCCCCTCTGTTTCATCCCCTCTGTTTCAGCACCTCTGTTTCAGCCCCTCTGTTTCTCGCCCTCTGTTTCTCGCCCTCTGTTTCTCGCCCTCTGTTTCTCGCTCTCTGTTTCTCGCCCTCTGTTTCTCGCCCTCTGTTTCAGCCCCTCTGTTTCAGCCCCTCTGTTTCAGCCCCTCTGTTTCTCGCTCTCTGTTTCTCGCCCACTGTTTCTCGCCCTCTGTTTCAGCCACTCTGTTTCAGCCCCTCTGTTTCAGCCCCTCTGTTTCAGCCCCTCTGTTTCTCGCCCTCTGTTTCATCCCCGCGGTTTCAGCCCCTCTGTTTCAGCTCCTCTGTTTCAGCCCCTCTGTTTCAGCCCCTCTGTTTCTCGCCCTCTGTTTCAGCACCTCTGTTTCTCGCCCTCTCTTTCAGCCCCTCTCTTTCTCGCCCTCTGTTGCAGACCCTCTGTTTCAGCCCGTCTGTTTCAGCCCCTCTGTTACAGCCCCTCTGTTTCTCGCACTCTGTTTCAGCCCCTCTGTTTCTCGCCCTCTGTTTCAGCCCCTCTGTTTCAGCCCCTCTGTATCAGCCCCTCTGTTTCAGCCCCTCTGTTTCTCGCCCTCTGTTTCTCGCCCTCTCTTTCAGCCCCTCTGTTTCAGCCCCTCTGTTTCAGCCCCTCTGTTTCAGCCCCTCTGTTTCAGCCCCTCTGATTCTCGCCCTCTGTTTCTCGCCCTCTGTTTCTCGCCCTCTGTTTCTCGCTCTCTGTTTCTCGCCCTCTGTTTCTCGCCCTCTGTTTCAGCCCCTCTGTTTCTGCCCCTCTGTTTCAGCCCCTCTGTTTCAGCCCCTCTGTTTCAGCCACTCTGTTTCTCGCCCTCTGTTTCTCGCCCTCTGTTTCTTGCCCTCAGTTTCTTGCTCTCTGTTTCTCGCCCTCTGTTTCTCGCCCTCTGTTTCTCGCCCTCTGTTTCAGCCCCTCTGTTTCAGCCCCTCTGTTTCTCGCCCTCTGTTTCTCGCCCTCTGTTTCTCGCCCTCAGTTTCAGCCCCTCTGTTTCAGCCCCTTTGTTTCAGCCCCTCTGTTTCAGCCCCTCTGTTTCTCGCCCACTGTTTCTCGCCCTCTGGTTCAGCCCCTCTGTTTCAGCCCCTCTGTTTCAGCCCCTCTGTTTCAGCCCCTCTGTTTCAGCACCTCTGTTTCAGCCCCTCTGTTTCTCGCCCTCTGTTTCTCGCCCTCTGTTTCTCGCCCTCTGTTTCTCGCCCTCTGTTTCAGACCCTCTGTTTCAGCCCCTCTGTTTCAGCCCCTCTGTTTCTCGCCCTCTGTTTCTCGCCCTCTGTTTCAGCCCCTCTGTTTCTGCCCCTCAGTTCCAGCCACTCTGTTTCTTGCCCTCTGTTTCAGCACCTGTTTCTCGCCCTCTCTTTCAGCCCCTATCTTTCTCGCCCTCTGTTGCAGACCCTCTGTTTCAGCCCGTCTGTTTCAGCCCCTCTGTTACAGCCCCTCTGTTTCTCGCCCTCTGTTTCAGCCCCTCTGTTTCTCGCCCTCTGTTTCCGCCCCTCTGTTTCTCGCCCTCTGTTGCAGCCCCTCTGTTTCAGCCCCTCTGTTTCAGCTCCTCTGTTTCTCGCCCTCTGTTTCTAGCCCACTGTTTCTCGCCCTCTGTTTCAGCCCCTCTGTTTCAGCCCCTCTGTTTCAGCCCCTCTGTTTCAGCCCCTCAGTTTCTCGCCCTCTGTTTCTCGCTCTCTCTTTCTCGCCCTCTGTTTCTCGCCCTCAGTTTCAGCCCCTCTGTTTCAGCCCCTTTGTTTCAGCTCCTCTGTTTCAGACCCTCTGTTTCTCGCCTTCTGTTTCTCGCCGTCTGTTTCAGCCCCTCTGTTTCAGCCCCTCTGTTTCAGCTCCTCTGTTTCTCGCCCTCTGTTTGAGCCCCTCTGTTTGAGCCCCTCTGTTTCAGCCCCTCTGTTTCAGCCCCTCTGTTTCAGGCCCTCTGTTTCAGCCCCTCTGTTTCTCGCCATCTGTTTCAGCCCCTCTGTTTCAGCCCCTCTGTTTCTCGCCCTCTGTTTTAGCCCCTCTGTTTCAGCCCCTCAGTTTCAGCCCCTCTTTTTCAGCCCCTCTGTTTCTCGCCCTCTGTTTCTCGCCCTCTGTTTCTCGCTCTCTGTTTCTCGCCCTCTGTTTCTCGCCCTCTGTTTCAGCCCCTCTGTTTCAGCCACTCTGTTTCAGCTCCTCTGTTTCTCGCCCTCTGTTTCTAGCCCACTGTTTCTCGCCCTCTGTTTCAGCCCCTCTGTTTCAGCCCCTCTGTTTCAGCCCCTCTGTTTCAGCCCCTCAGTTTCTCGCCCTCTGTTTCTCGCTCTCTCTTTCTCGCCCTCTGTTTCTCGCCCTCTGTTTCAGCCCCTCTGTTTCAGCCCCTCTGTTTCAGCCCCTCTGTTTCTCGCCCTCTGTTTCTCGCCAACTGTTTCTCGACCGCTGTTTCAGCCCCTCTGTTTCAGCCCCTTTGTTTCAGCCCCTCTGTTTCAGCCCCTCTGTTTCTCGCCCTCTGTTTCAGCCCCTCTGTTTCAGCCCCTCTGTTTCAGCCCCTCTGTTTCAGCCCCTCCGTTTCTCGCCCTCTGTTTCTCGCCCTCTGTTTCTCGCCCTCTGTTTCTCGCCCTCTGTTTCAGCCCCTCTGTTTCAGCCCCTCTGTTTCAGCCCCTCTGCTACTCGCCCTCTGTTTCTCGCCCTCTGTTTCTCGCTCTCTGTTTCTCGCCAGCTGTTTCTCGCCCTCTGTTTCAGCCCCTCTGTTTCAGCTCCTCTGTTCCTCGCTCTCTGTTTCTCGCCCTCTGTTTCAGCCCCTCTGTTTCTCGCCCACTGTTTCAGACCCTCTGTTTCAGCCCCTCTGTTTCAGCCCCTCTGTTTCAGCCCCTCTGTTTCAGCACCTCTGTTTCTCGCCCTTTGTTTCTCGCCCTCTGTTTCAGCCCCTCTGTTTCTCGCCCTCTGTTTCAGCCCCTCTGTTTCTCGCACTCTGTTTCAGCCCCTCTGTTTCAGCCCCTCTGTTTCTCGCCCTCTGTTTCAGCCCCTCTGTTTCAGCCCCTCTGTATCAGCCCCTCTGTTTCAGCCCCTCTGTTTCTCGCCCTCTGTTTCTCGCCCTCTGTTTCAGCCCCTCTGTTTCAGCCCCTCTGTTTCAGCCCCTCTGTTTCAGCCCCTCTGTTTCAGCCCCTCTGATTCTCGCCCTCTGTTTCAGCCCCTCTGTTTCTCGCCCTCTGTTTCTCGCTCTCTGTTTCTCGCCCTCTGTTTCTCGCCCTCTGTTTCAGCCCCTCTGTTTCTGCCCCTCTGTTTCAGCCCCTCTGTTTCAGCCCCTCTGTTTCAGCCACTCTGTTTCTCGCCCTCTGTTTCTCGCCCTCTGTTTCTTGCCCTCTGTTTCTCGCTCTCTGTTTCTCGCCCTCTGTTTCTCGCCCTCTGTTTCTCGCCCTCTGTTTCAGCCCCTCTGTTTCAGCCCCTCTGTTTCTCGCCCTCTGTTTCTCGCCCTCTGTTTCTCGCCCTCAGTTTCAGCCCCTCTGTTTCAGCCCCTTTGTTTCAGCCCCTCTGTTTCAGCCCCTCTGTTTCTCGCCCACTGTTTCTCGCCCTCTGTTTCAGCCCCTCTGTTTCAGCCCCTCTGTTTCAGCCCCTCTGTTTCAGCCCCTCTGTTTCAGCACCTCTGTTACAGCCCCTCTGTTTCTCGCCCTCTGTTTCAGCCCCTCTGTTTCTCGCCCTCTGTTTCCGCCCCTCTGTTTCTCGCCCTCTGTTGCAGCCCCTCTGTTTCAGTCCCTCTGTTTCAGCCCCTCTGTTTCAGCTCCTCTGTTTCAGACCCTCTGTTTCTCGCCTTCTGTTTCTCGCCCTCTGTTTCAGCCCCTCTGTTTCAGCCCCTCTGTTTCAGCTCCTCTGTTTCTCGCCCTCTGTTTGAGCCCCTCTGTTTCAGCCCCTCTGTTTCAGCCCCTCTGTTTCAGCCCGTCTGTTTCAGGCCCACTGTTTCAGCCCCTCTGTTTCTCGCCATCTGTTTCAGCCCCTCTGTTTCAGCCCCTCTGTTTCTCGCCCTCTGTTTTAGCCCCTCTGTTTCAGCCCCTCAGTTTCAGCCCCTCTTTTTCAGCCCCTCTGTTTCTCGCCCTCTGTTTCTCGCTCTCTGTTTCTCGCCGTCTGTTTCTCGCCCTCTGTTTCAGCCCCTCTGTTTCAGCCACTCTGTTTCAGCTCCTCTGTTTCTCGCCCTCTGTTTCTAGCCCACTGTTTCTCGCCCTCTGTTTCAGCCCCTCTGTTTCAGCCCCTCTGTTTCAGCCCCTCTGTTTCAGCCCCTCAGTTTCTCGCCCTCTGTTTCTCGCTCTCTCTTTCTCGCCAACTGTTTCTCGACCGCTGTTTCAGCCCCTCTGTTTCAGCCCCTTTGTTTCAGCCCCTCTGTTTCAGCCCCTCTGTTTCACGCCGTCTGTTTCAGCCCCTCTGTTTCAGCCCCTCTGTTTCAGCCCCTTTGTTTCAGCCCCTCTGTTTCTCGCCCTCTGTTTCTCGCCCTCTGTTTCTCGCCCTCTGTTTCTCGCCCTCTGTTTCAGCCCCTCTGTTTCAGCCCCTCTGTTTCAGCCCCTCTGCTACTCGCCCTCTGTTTCTCGCCCTCTGTTTCTCGCTCTCTGTTTCTCGCCAGCTGTTTCTCGCCCTCTGTTTCAGCCCCTCTGTTTCAGCTCCTCTGTTCCTCGCTCTCTGTTTCTCGCCCTCTGTTTCAGCCCCTCTGTTTCTCGCCCACTGTTTCAGCCCCTCTGTTTCTCGCCATCTGTTTCAGCCCCTCTGTTTCAGCCCCTCTGTTTCTCGCCCTCTGTTTCAGACCCTCTGTTTCAGCCCCTCTGTTTCAGCCCTTCTGTTTCAGCACCTCTGTTTCTCGCCCTCTGTTTCTCGCCCTCTGTTTCAGCCCCTCTGTTTCTCGCCCTCTGTTTCAGCCCCTCTGTTTCAGTCCCTCTGTTTCAGCCCCTCTGTTTCCGCCCCTCTGTTTCAGGCCCTCTGTTTCAGCCCCTCTGTTTCAGCCCCTCTGTTTCTCGCCCTCTGTTTCAGCCCCTCTGTTTCAGCCCCTCTGTTTCAGCCACTCTGTTTCAGCCCCTCTCTTTCTCGCCCTCTTTTTCTCGCCCTCTGTTTCTCGCCCTCTGTTTCAGCCCCTCTGTGTCAGCCCCTCTGTTAGGCCCCTCTGTTTCTCGCCCTCTGTTTCTCGCCCTCTGTTTCTCGCTCTTTGTTTCTCGCCCTCTGTTTCTCGCCCTCTGTTTCAGCCCCTATGTTTCAGCCCCTCTGTTTCAGCCCCTCTGTTTCATCCCCTCTGTTTCAGCCCCTCTGTTTCAGTCCCTCTGTTTCTCGCCCTCAGTTTCTCGCCCTCTGTTTCTCGCCCTCTGTTTCTCGCTCTCTGTTTCTCGCCCTCTGTTTCTCGCCCTCTGTTTCAGCCCCTCTGTTTCAGCCCCTCTGTTTCAGCCCCTCTGTTTCTCGCTCTCTGTTTCTCGCCCACTGTTTCTCGCCCTCTGTTTCAGCCACTCTGTTTCAGCCCCTCTGTTTCAGCCCCTCTGTTTCAGCCCCTCTGTTTCTCGCCCTCTGTTTCATCCCCGCGGTTTCAGCCCCTTGTTTCAGCTCCTCTGTTTCAGCCCCTCTGTTTCAGCCCCTCTGTTTCTCGCCCTCTGTTTCAGCACCTCTGTTTCTCGCCCTCTCTTTCAGCCCCTCTCTTTCTCGCCCTCTGTTGCAGACCCTCTGTTTCAGCCCGTCTGTTTCAGCCCCTCTGTTACAGCCCCTCTGTTTCTCGCCCTCTGTTTCAGCCCCTCTGTTTCTCGCCCTCTGTTTCAGCCCCTCTGTTTCAGCCCCTCTGTATCAGCCCCTCTGTTTCAGCCCCTCTGTTACTCGCCCTCTGTTTCTCGCCCTCTGTTTCAGCTCCTCTGTTTCAGCCCCTCTGTTTCAGCCCCTCTGTTTCAGCCCCTCTGTTTCAGCCCCTCTGATTCTGCCCCTCTGTTTCAGCCCCTCTGATTCTCGCCCTCTGTTTCTCGCCCTCTGTTTCTCGCCCTCTGTTTCTCGCCCTCTGTTTCTCGCCAACTGTTTCTCGACCGCTGTTTCAGCCCCTCTGTTTCAGCCCCTTTGTTTCAGCCCCTCTGTTTCAGCCCCTCTGTTTCTCGCCCTCTGTTTCTCGCCCTCTGTTTCTCGCTCTCTGTTTCTCGCCCTCTGTTTCAGCCCCTCTGTTTCTGCCCCTCTGTTTCAGCCCCTCTGATTCTCGCCCTCTGTTTCTCGCCCTCTGTTTCTCGCCCTCTGTTTCTCGCCCTCTGTTTCAGCCCCTCTGTTTCTGCCCCTCTGTTTCAGCCCCTCTGTTTCAGCCCCTCTGTTTCAGCCACTCTGTTTCTCGCCCTCTGTTTCTCGCCCTCTGTTTCTTGCCCTCTGTTTCTCGCTCTCTGTTTCTCGCCCTCTGTTTCTCGCCCTCTGTTTCTCGCCCTCTGTTTCAGCCCCTCTGTTTCAGCCCCTCTGTTTCTCGCCCTCTGTTTCTCGCCCTCTGTTTCTCGCCCTCAGTTTCAGCCCCTCTGTTTCAGCCCCTTTGTTTCAGCCCCTCTGTTTCAGCCCCTCTGTTTCTCGCCCACTGTTTCTCGCCCTCTGTTTCAGCCCCTTTGTTTCAGCCCCTCTGTTTCAGCCCCTCTGTTTCAGCCCCTCTGTTTCAGCACCTCTGTTTCAGCCCCTCTGTTTCTCGCCCTCTGTTTCTCGCCCTCTGCTTCTCGCCCTCTGTTTCTCGCCCTCTGTTTCAGCCCGTCTGTTTCAGCCCCTCTATTTCAGCCCCTCTGTTTCTCGCCCTCTGTTTCTCGCCCTCTGTTTCAGCCCCTCTGTTTCTGCCCCTCAGTTCCAGCCACTCTGTTTCTTGCCCTCTGTATCACCACCTCTGTTTCTCGCCCTCTCTTTCAGCCCCTCTCTTTCTCGCCCTCTGTTGCAGACCCTCTGTTTCAGCCCGTCTGTTTCAGCCCCTCTGTTACAGCCCCTCTGTTTCTCGCCATCTGTTTCAGCCCCTCTGTTTCTCGCCCTCTGTTTCCGCCCCTCTGTTTCTCGCCCTCTGTTGCAGCCCCTCTGTTTCAGCCCCTCTGTTTCAGCTCCTCTGTTTCTCGCCCTCTGTTTCTAGCCCACTGTTTCTCGCCCTCTGTTTCAGCCCCTCTGTTTCAGCCCCTCTGTTTCAGCCCCTCTGTTTCAGCCCCTCAGTTTCTCGCCCTCTGTTTCTCGCTCTCTCTTTCTCGCCCTCTGTTTCTCGCCCTCAGTTTCAGCCCCTCTGTTTCAGCCCCTTTGTTTCAGCTCCTCTGTTTCAGACCCTCTGTTTCTCGCCTTCTGTTTCTCGCCCTCTGTTTCAGCCCCTCTGTTTCAGCCCCTCTGTTTCAGCTCCTCTGTTTCTCGCCCTCTGTTTGAGCCCCTCTGTTTCAGCCCCTCTGTTTCAGCCCCTCTGTTTCAGCCCCTCTGTTTCAGGCCCTCTGTTTCAGCCCCTCTGTTTCTCGCCATCTGTTTCAGCCCCTCTGTTTCAGCCCCTCTGTTTCTCGCCCTCTGTTTCTCGCTCTCTGTTTCTCGCCCTCTGTTTCTCGCCCTCTGTTTCAGCCCCTCTGTTTCAGCCACTCTGTTTCAGCTCCTCTGTTTCTCGCCCTCTGTTTCTAGCCCACTGTTTCTCGCCCTCTGTTTCAGCCCCTCTGTTTCAGCCCCTCTGTTTCAGCCCCTCTGTTTCAGCCCCTCAGTTTCTCGCAATCCGTGTCTCGCTCTCTCTTTCTCGCCCTCTGTTTCTCGCCCTCTGTTTCAGCCCCTCTGTTTCAGCCCCTCTGTTTCAGCCCCTCTGTTTCTCGCCCTCTGTTTCTCGCCAACTGTTTCTCGACCGCTGTTTCAGCCCCTCTGTTTCAGCCCCTTTGTTTCAGCCCCTCTGTTTCAGCCCCTCTGTTTCTCGCCCTCTGTTTCAGCCCCTCTGTTTCAGCCCCTCTGTTTCAGCCCCTCTGTTTCAGCCCCTCTGTTTCTCGCCCTCTATTTCTCGCCCTCTGTTTCTCGCCCTCTGTTTCTCGCCCTCTGTTTCAGCCCCTCTGTTTCAGCCCCTCTGTTTCAGCCCCACTGCTACTCGCCCTCTGTTTCTCGCCCTCTGTTTCTCGCTCTCTGTTTCTCGCCAGCTGTTTCTCGCCCTCTGTTTCAGCCCCTCTGTTTCAGCTCCTCTGTTCCTCGCTCTCTGTTTCTCGCCCTCTGTTTCAGCCCCTCTGTTTCTCGCCCACTGTTTCAGCCCCTCTGTTTCTCGCCATCTGTTTCAGCCCCTCTGTTTCAGCCCCTCTGTTTCTCGCCCTCTGTTTCAGACCCTCTGTTTCAGCCCCTCTGTTTCAGCCCCTCTGTTTCAGCACCTCTGTTTCTGGCCCTTTGTTTCTCGCCCTCTGTTTCAGCCCCTCTGTTTCTCGCCCTCTGTTTCAGCCCCTCTGTTTCAGTCCCTCTGTTTCAGCCCCTCTGTTTCCGCCCCTCTGTTTCAGCCCCTCTGTTTCAGCCCCTCTGTTTCAGCCCCTCTGTTTCTCGCCCTCTGTTTCAGCCCCTCTGTTTCAGCCCCTCTGTTTCAGCCACTCTGTTTCAGCCCCTCTCTTTCTCGCCCTCTTTTTCTCGCCCTCTGTTTCTCGCCCTCTGTTTCAGCCCCTCTGTGTCAGCCCCTCTGTTTCAGCCCCTCAGTTTCTCGCCCTCTGTTTCTCGCCCTCTGTTTCTCGCTCTTTCTTTCTCGCCCTCTGTTTATCGCCCTCTGTTTCAGCCCCTCTGTTTCAGCCCCTCTGTTTCAGCCCCTCTGTTTCATCCCCTCTGTTTCAGCCCCTCTGTTTCAGCCCCTCTGATTCTCGCCCTCTGTTTCTCGCCCTCTGTTTCTCGCCCACTGTTTCTCGCTCTCTGTTTCTCGCCCTCTGTTTCTCGCCCTCTGTTTCAGCCCCTCTGTTTCAGCCCCTCTGTTTCAGCCCCTCTGTTTCTCGCTCTCTGTTTCTCGCCCACTGTTTCTCGCCCTCTGTTTCAGCCCCTCTGTTTCAGCCCCTCTGTTTCAGCCCCTCTGTTTCAGCCCCTCTGTTTCTCGCCCTCTGTTTCATCCCCGCGGTTTCAGCCCCTCTGTTTCAGCTCCTCTGTTAAAGCACCTCTGTTTCAGCCCCTCTGTTTCTCGCCCTCTGTTTCAGCACCTCTGTTTCTCGCCCTTTGTTTCTCGCCCTCTGTTTCAGCCCCTCTGTTTCTCGCCCTCTGTTTCAACCCCTCTGTTTCTCGCACTCTGTTTCAGCCCCTCTGTTTCAGCCCCTCTGTTTCTCGCCCACTGTTTCAGCCACTCTGTTTCAGCCCCTCTGTATCAGCCCCTCTGTTTCAGCCCCTCTGTTTCTCGCCCTCTGTTTCAGCCCCTCTGTTTCTCGCCCTCTGTTTCATCCCCTCTGTTTCAGCCCCTCTGTTTCAGACCCTCTGTTTCATCCCCTCTGTTTCAGCCCCTCTGTTTCAGCCCCTCTGTTTCTCGACCTCTGTTTCTCGCCCACTGTTTCTCGCCCTCTGTTTCAGCCCCTCTGTTTCAGCCCCTCTGTTTCAGCCCGTCTGTTTCAGCCCCTCTGTTTCAGCCCCTCTGTTTCTCGCCCTCTGTTTCATCCCCGCGGTTTCAGCCCCTCTGTTTCAGCTCCTCTGTTTCAGCCCCTCTGTTTCAGCCCCTCTGTTTCTCGCCCTCTGTTTCAGCACCTCTGTTTCTCGCCCTTTGTTTCTCGCCCTCTGTTTCAGCCCCTCTGTTTCTCGCCCTCTGTTTCAACCCCTCTGTTTCTCGCACTCTGTTTCAGCCCCTCTGTTTCAGCCCCTCTGTTTCTCGCCCTCTGTTTCAGCCCCTCTGTTTCAGCCCCTCTGTATCAGCCCCTCTGTTTCAGCCCCTCTGTTTCTCGCCCTCTGTTTCAGCCCCTCTGTTTCTCGCCCTCTGTTTCATCCCCTCTGTTTCAGCCACTCTGTTTCAGACCCTCTGTTTCAGCCCCTCTGTTTCAGCCCCTCTGTTTCAGCCCCTCTGTTTCAGCACCTCTGTTTCTCGCCCTTTGTTTCTCGCCCTCTGTTTCAGCCCCTCTGTTTCAGCCCCTCTGTTTCAGCCCCTCTGTTTCAGCCCCTCTGTTTCAGCCCCTCTGTTTCTCGCCCTCTGTTTCATCCCCTCTGTTTCAGCCCCTCTGTTTCAGCCCCTCTGTTTCAGCCCCTCTGTATCAGCCCCTCTGTTTCAGCCCCTCTGTTTCTCGCCCTCTGTTTCTCGCCCTCTGTTTCAGCCCCTCTGTTTCAGCCCCTCTGTTTCAGCCCCTCTGTTTCAGCCCCTCTGTTTCAGCCCCTCTGATTCTCGCCCTCTGTTTCTCGCCCTCTGTTTCTCGCCCTCTGTTTCTCGCTCTCTGTTTCTCGCCCTCTGTTTCTCGCCCTCTGTTTCAGCCCCTCTGTTTCTGCCCCTCTGTTTCAGCCCCTCTGTTTCAGCCCCTCTGTTTCAGCCACTCTGTTTCTCGCCCTCTGTTTCTCGCCCTCTGTTTCTTGCCCTCTGTTTCTCGCTCTCTGTTTCTCGCCCTCTGTTTCTCGCCCTCTGTTTCTCGCCCTCTGTTTCAGCCCCTCTGTTTCAGCCCCTCTGTTTCTCGCCCTCTGTTTCTCGCCCTCTGTTTCTCGCCCTCAGTTTCAGCCCCTCTGTTTCAGCCCCTTTGTTTCAGCCCCTCTGTTTCAGCCCCTCTGTTTCTCGCCCACTGTTTCTCGCCATCTGTTTCAGCCCCTCTGTTTCAGCCCCTCTGTTTCAGCCCCTCTGTTTCAGCCCCTCTGTTTCAGCACCTCTGTTTCAGCCCCTCTGTTTCTCGCCCTCTGTTTCTCGCCCTCTGTTTCTCGCCCTCTGTTTCTCGCCCTCTGTTTCAGCCCCTCTGTTTCAGCCCCTCTGTTTCAGCCCCTCTGTTTCTCGCCCTCTGTTTCTAGCCCTCTGTTTCAGCCCCTCTGTTTCTGCCCCTCAGTTCCAGCCACTCTGTTTCTTGCCCTCTGTTTCAGCACCTCTGTTTCTCGCCCTCTCTTTCAGCCCCTCTCTTTCTCGCCCTCTGTTGCAGACCCTCTGTTTCAGCCCGTCTGTTTCAGCCCCTCTGTTACAGCCCCTCTGTTTCTCGCCCTCTGTTTCAGCCCCTCTGTTCCTCGCCCTCTGTTTCCGCCCCTCTGTTTCTCGCCCTCTGTTGCAGCCCGTCTGTTTCAGTCCCTCTGTTTCAGCCCCTCTGTTTCAGCTCCTCTGTTTCAGACCCTCTGTTTCTCGCCTTCTGTTTCTCGCCCTCTGTTTCAGCCCCTCTGTTTCAGCCCCTCTGTTTCAGCTCCTCTGTTTCTCGCCCTCTGTTTCAGCCCCTCTGTTTCAGCCCCTCTGTTTCAGCCCCTCTGTTTCAGCCCCTCTGTTTCAGGCCCACTGTTTCAGCCCCTCTGTTTCTCGCCATCTGTTTCAGCCCCTCTGTTTCAGCCCCTCTGTTTCTCGCCCTCTGTTTTAGCCCCTCTGTTTCAGCCCCTCAGTTTCAGCCCCTCTTTTTCAGCCCCTCTGTTTCTCGCCCTCTGTTTTTCGCTCTCTGTTTCTCGCCCTCTGTTTCTCGCCCTCTGTTTCAGCCCCTCTGTTTCAGCCACTCTGTTTCAGCTCCTCTGTTTCACGCCCTCTGTTTCTAGCCCACTGTTTCTCGCCCTCTGTTTCAGCCCCTCTGTTTCAGCCCCTCTGTTTCAGCCCCTCTGTTTCAGCCCCTCAGTTTCTCGCCCTCTGTTTCTCGCTCTCTCTTTCTCGCCCTCTGTTTCTCGCCCTCTGTTTCAGCCCCTCTGTTTCAGCCCCTCTGTTTCAGCCCCTCTGTTTCTCGCCCTCTGTTTCTCGCCAACTGTTTCTCGACCGCTGTTTCAGCCCCTCTGTTTCAGCCCCTTTGTTTCAGCCCCTCTGTTTCAGCCCCTCTGTTTCTCGCCCTCTGTTTCAGCCCCTCTGTTTCAGCCCCTCTGTTTCAGCCCCTCTGTTTCAGCCCCTCTGTTTCTCGCCCTCTGTTTCTCGCCCTCTTTTTCTCGCCCTCTGTTTCTCGCCCTCTGTTTCAGCCCCTCTGTTTCAGCCCCTCTGTTTCAGCCCCTCTGCTACTCGCCCTCTGTTTCTCGCCCTCTGTTTCTCGCTCTCTGTTTCTCGCCAGCTGTTTCTCGCCCTCTGTTTCAGCCCCTCTGTTTCAGCTCCTCTGTTCCTCGCTCTCTGTTTCTCGCCCTCTGTTTCAGCCCCTCTGTTTCTCGCCCACTGTTTCAGCCCCTCTGTTTCTCGCCATCTGTTTCAGCCCCTCTGTTTCAGCCCCTCTGTTTCTCGCCCTCTGTTTCAGACCCTCTGTTTCAGCCCCTCTGTTTCAGCCCCTCTGTTTCAGCACCTCTGTTTCTCGCCCTTTGTTTCTCGCCCTCTGTTTCAGCCCATCTGTTTCTCGCCCTCTGTTTCAGCCCCTCTGTTTCAGTCCCTCTGTTTCAGCCCCTCTGTTTCCGCCCCTCTGTTTCAGCCCCTCTCTTTCAGCCCCTCTGTTTCAGCCCCTCTGTTTCTCGCCCTCTGTTTCAGCCCCTCTGTTTCAGCCCCTCTGTTCCAGGCCCACTGATTCAGCCCCTCTGTTTCTCGCCATCTGTTTCAGCCCCTCTGTTTCAGCTCCTCTCTTTCTCGCCCTCTGTTTTAGCCCCTCTGTTTCAGCCACTCAGTTTCAGCCCCTCTTTTTCAGCCCCTCTGTTTCTCGCCCTCTGTTTCTCGCTCTCTGTTTCTCGCCCTCTGTTTCTCGCCCTCTGTTTCAGCCCCTCTGTTTCAGCCCCTCTGTTTCAGCCCCTCTGTTTCATCCCCTCTGTTTCAGCCCCTCTGTTTCAGCCCCTCTGTTTCTCGCCCTCTGTTTCTCGCCCTCTGTTTCTCGCCCTCTGTTTCTCGCTCTCTGTTTCTCGCCCTCTGTTTCTCGCCCTCTGTTTCAGCCCCTCTGTTTCAGCCCCTCTGTTTCAGCCCCTCTGTTTCTCGCTCTCTGTTTCTCGCCCACTGTTTCTCGCCCTCTGTTTCAGCCCCTCTGTTTCAGCCCCTCTGTTTCAGCCCCTCTGTTTCAGCCCCTCTGTTTCTCGCCCTCTGTTTCATCCCCGCGGTTTCAGCCCCTCTGTTTCAGCTCCTCTGTTAAAGCCCCTCTGTTTCAGCCCCTCTGTTTCTCGCCCTCTGTTTCAGCACCTCTGTTTCTCGCCCTTTGTTTCTCGCCCTCTGTTTCAGCCCCTCTGTTTCTCGCCCTCTGTTTCAACCCCTCTGTTTCTCGCACTCTGTTTCAGCCCCTCTGTTTCAGCCCCTCTGTTTCTCGCCCACTGTTTCAGCCCCTCTGTTTCAGCCCCTCTGTATCAGCCCCTCTGTTTCAGCCCCTCTGTTTCTCGCCCTCTGTTTCAGCCCCTCTGTTTCTCGCCCTCTGTTTCATCCCCTCTGTTTCAGCCCCTCTGTTTCAGACCCTCTGTTTCATCCCCTCTGTTTCAGCCCCTCTGTTTCAGCCCCTCTGTTTCTCGCCCTCTGTTTCTCGCCCACTGTTTCTCGCCCTCTGTTTCAGCCCCTCTGTTTCAGCCCCTCTGTTTCAGCCCATCTGTTTCAGCCCCTCTGTTTCAGCCCCTCTGTTTCTCGCCCTCTGTTTCATCCCCGCGGTTTCAGCCCCTCTGTTTCAGCTCCTCTGTTTCAGCCCCTCTGTTTCAGCCCCTCTGTTTCTCGCCCTCTGTTTCAGCACCTCTGTTTCTCGCCCTTTGTTTCTCGCCCTCTGTTTCAGCCCCTCTGTTTCTCGCCCTCTGTTTCAACCCCTCTGTTTCTCGCACTCTGTTTCAGCCCCTCTGTTTCAGCCCCTCTGTTTCTCGCCCACTGTTTCTCGCTCTCTGTTTCTCGCCCTCTGTTTCTCGCCCTCTGTTTCAGCCCCTCTGTTTCAGCCCCTCTGTTTCAGCCCCTCTGTTTCTCGCTCTCTGTTTCTCGCCCACTGTTTCTCGCCCTCTGTTTCAGCCCCTCTGTTTCAGCCCCTCTGTTTCAGCCCCTCTGTTTCAGCCCCTCTGTTTCTCGCCCTCTGTTTCATCCCCGCGGTTTCAGCCCCTCTGTTTCAGCTCCTCTGTTAAAGCACCTCTGTTTCAGCCCCTCTGTTTCTCGCCCTCTGTTTCAGCACCTCTGTTTCTCGCCCTTTGTTTCTCGCCCTCTGTTTCAGCCCCTCTGTTTCTCGCCCTCTGTTTCAACCCCTCTGTTTCTCGCACTCTGTTTCAGCCCCTCTGTTTCAGCCCCTCTGTTTCTCGCCCACTGTTTCAGCCACTCTGTTTCAGCCCCTCTGTATCAGCCCCTCTGTTTCAGCCCCTCTGTTTCTCGCCCTCTGTTTCAGCCCCTCTGTTTCTCGCCCTCTGTTTCATCCCCTCTGTTTCAGCCCCTCTGTTTCAGACCCTCTGTTTCATCCCCTCTGTTTCAGCCCCTCTGTTTCAGCCCCTCTGTTTCTCGCCCTCTGTTTCTCGCCCACTGTTTCTCGCCCTCTGTTTCAGCCCCTCTGTTTCAGCCCCTCTGTTTCAGCCCGTCTGTTTCAGCCCCTCTGTTTCAGCCCCTCTGTTTCTCGCCCTCTGTTTCATCCCCGCGGTTTCAGCCCCTCTGTTTCAGCTCCTCTGTTTCAGCCCCTCTGTTTCAGCCCCTCTGTTTCTCGCCCTCTGTTTCAGCACCTCTGTTTCTCGCCCTTTGTTTCTCGCCCTCTGTTTCAGCCCCTCTGTTTCTCGCCCTCTGTTTCAACCCCTCTGTTTCTCGCACTCTGTTTCAGCCCCTCTGTTTCAGCCCCTCTGTTTCTCGCCCTCTGTTTCAGCCCCTCTGTTTCAGCCCCTCTGTATCAGCCCCTCTGTTTCAGCCCCTCTGTTTCTCGCCCTCTGTTTCAGCCCCTCTGTTTCTCGCCCTCTGTTTCATCCCCTCTGTTTCAGCCACTCTGTTTCAGACCCTCTGTTTCAGCCCCTCTGTTTCAGCCCCTCTGTTTCAGCCCCTCTGTTTCAGCACCTCTGTTTCTCGCCCTTTGTTTCTCGCCCTCTGTTTCAGCCCCTCTGTTTCAGCCCCTCTGTTTCAGCCCCTCTGTTTCAGCCCCTCTGTTTCTCGCCCTCTGTTTCATCCCCTCTGTTTCAGCCCCTCTGTTTCAGCCCCTCTGTTTCAGCCCCTCTGTATCAGCCCCTCTGTTTCAGCCCCTCTGTTTCTCGCCCTCTGTTTCTCGCCCTCTGTTTCAGCCCCTCTGTTTCAGCCCCTCTGTTTCATCCCCTCTGTTTCAGCCCCTCTGTTTCAGCCCCTCTGATTCTCGCCCTCTGTTTCTCGCCCTCTGTTTCTCGCCCTCTGTTTCTCGCTCTCTGTTTCTCGCCCTCTGTTTCTCGCCCTCTGTTTCAGCCCCTCTGTTTCTGCCCCTCTGTTTCAGCCCCTCTGTTTCAGCCCCTCTGTTTCAGCCACTCTGTTTCTCGCCCTCTGTTTCTCGCCCTCTGTTTCTTGCCCTCTGTTTCTCGCTCTCTGTTTCTCGCCCTCTGTTTCTCGCCCTCTGTTTCTCGCCCTCTGTTTCAGCCCCTCTGTTTCAGCCCCTCTGTTTCTCGCCCTCTGTTTCTCGCCCTCTGTTTCTCGCCCTCAGTTTCAGCCCCTCTGTTTCAGCCCCTTTGTTTCAGCCCCTCTGTTTCAGCCCCTCTGTTTCTCGCCCACTGTTTCTCGCCATCTGTTTCAGACCCCCTGTTTCAGCCCCTCTGTTTCAGCCCCTCTGTTTCAGCCCCTCTGTTTCAGCACCTCTGTTTCAGCCCCTCTGTTTCTCGCCCTCTGTTTCTCGCCCTCTGTTTCTCGCCCTCTGTTTCTCGCCCTCTGTTTCAGCCCCTCTGTTTCAGCCCCTCTGTTTCAGCCCCTCTGTTTCTCGCCCTCTGTTTCTAGCCCTCTGTTTCAGCCCCTCTGTTTCTGCCCCTCAGTTCCAGCCACTCTGTTTCTTGCCCTCTGTTTCAGCACCTCTGTTTCTCGCCCTCTCTTTCAGCCCCTCTCTTTCTCGCCCTCTGTTGCAGACCCTCTGTTTCAGCCCGTCTGTTTCAGCCCCTCTGTTACAGCCCCTCTGTTTCTCGCCCTCTGTTTCAGCCCCTCTGTTCCTCGCCCTCTGTTTCCGCCCCTCTGTTTCTCGCCCTCTGTTGCAGCCCGTCTGTTTCAGTCCCTCTGTTTCAGCCCCTCTGTTTCAGCTCCTCTGTTTCAGACCCTCTGTTTCTCGCCTTCTGTTTCTCGCCCTCTGTTTCAGCCCCTCTGTTTCAGCCCCTCTGTTTCAGCTCCTCTGTTTCTCGCCCTCTGTTTCAGCCCCTCTGTTTCAGCCCCTCTGTTTCAGCCCCTCTGTTTCAGCCCCTCTGTTTCAGGCCCACTGTTTCAGCCCCTCTGTTTCTCGCCATCTGTTTCAGCCCCTCTGTTTCAGCCCCTCTGTTTCTCGCCCTCTGTTTTAGCCCCTCTGTTTCAGCCCCTCAGTTTCAGCCCCTCTTTTTCAGCCCCTCTGTTTCTCGCCCTCTGTTTTTCGCTCTCTGTTTCTCGCCCTCTGTTTCTCGCCCTCTGTTTCAGCCCCTCTGTTTCAGCCACTCTGTTTCAGCTCCTCTGTTTCACGCCCTCTGTTTCTAGCCCACTGTTTCTCGCCCTCTGTTTCAGCCCCTCTGTTTCAGCCCCTCTGTTTCAGCCCCTCTGTTTCAGCCCCTCAGTTTCTCGCCCTCTGTTTCTCGCTCTCTCTTTCTCGCCCTCTGTTTCTCGCCCTCTGTTTCAGCCCCTCTGTTTCAGCCCCTCTGTTTCAGCCCCTCTGTTTCTCGCCCTCTGTTTCTCGCCAACTGTTTCTCGACCGCTGTTTCAGCCCCTCTGTTTCAGCCCCTTTGTTTCAGCCCCTCTGTTTCAGCCCCTCTGTTTCTCGCCCTCTGTTTCAGCCCCTCTGTTTCAGCCCCTCTGTTTCAGCCCCTCTGTTTCAGCCCCTCTGTTTCTCGCCCTCTGTTTCTCGCCCTCTTTTTCTCGCCCTCTGTTTCTCGCCCTCTGTTTCAGCCCCTCTGTTTCAGCCCCTCTGTTTCAGCCCCTCTGCTACTCGCCCTCTGTTTCTCGCCCTCTGTTTCTCGCTCTCTGTTTCTCGCCAGCTGTTTCTCGCCCTCTGTTTCAGCCCCTCTGTTTCAGCTCCTCTGTTCCTCGCTCTCTGTTTCTCGCCCTCTGTTTCAGCCCCTCTGTTTCTCGCCCACTGTTTCAGCCCCTCTGTTTCTCGCCATCTGTTTCATCCCCTCTGTTTCAGCCCCTCTGTTTCTCGCCCTCTGTTTCAGACCCTCTGTTTCAGCCCCTCTGTTTCAGCCCCTCTGTTTCAGCACCTCTGTTTCTCGCCCTTTGTTTCTCGCCCTCTGTTTCAGCCCATCTGTTTCTCGCCCTCTGTTTCAGCCCCTCTGTTTCAGTCCCTCTGTTTCAGCCCCTCTGTTTCCGCCCCTCTGTTTCAGCCCCTCTCTTTCAGCCCCTCTGTTTCAGCCCCTCTGTTTCTCGCCCTCTGTTTCAGCCCCTCTGTTTCAGCCCCTCTGTTCCAGGCCCACTGATTCAGCCCCTCTGTTTCTCGCCATCTGTTTCAGCCCCTCTGTTTCAGCTCCTCTCTTTCTCGCCCTCTGTTTTAGCCCCTCTGTTTCAGCCACTCAGTTTCAGCCCCTCTTTTTCAGCCCCTCTGTTTCTCGCCCTCTGTTTCTCGCTCTCTGTTTCTCGCCCTCTGTTTCTCGCCCTCTGTTTCAGCCCCTCTGTTTCAGCCCCTCTGTTTCAGCCCCTCTGTTTCATCCCCTCTGTTTCAGCCCCTCTGTTTCAGCCCCTCTGTTTCTCGCCCTCTGTTTCTCGCCCTCTGTTTCTCGCCCTCTGTTTCTCGCTCTCTGTTTCTCGCCCTCTGTTTCTCGCCCTCTGTTTCAGCCCCTCTGTTTCAGCCCCTCTGTTTCAGCCCCTCTGTTTCTCGCTCTCTGTTTCTCGCCCACTGTTTCTCGCCCTCTGTTTCAGCCCCTCTGTTTCAGCCCCTCTGTTTCAGCCCCTCTGTTTCAGCCCCTCTGTTTCTCGCCCTCTGTTTCATCCCCGCGGTTTCAGCCCCTCTGTTTCAGCTCCTCTGTTAAAGCCCCTCTGTTTCAGCCCCTCTGTTTCTCGCCCTCTGTTTCAGCACCTCTGTTTCTCGCCCTTTGTTTCTCGCCCTCTGTTTCAGCCCCTCTGTTTCTCGCCCTCTGTTTCAACCCCTCTGTTTCTCGCACTCTGTTTCAGCCCCTCTGTTTCAGCCCCTCTGTTTCTCGCCCACTGTTTCAGCCCCTCTGTTTCAGCCCCTCTGTATCAGCCCCTCTGTTTCAGCCCCTCTGTTTCTCGCCCTCTGTTTCAGCCCCTCTGTTTCTCGCCCTCTGTTTCATCCCCTCTGTTTCAGCCCCTCTGTTTCAGACCCTCTGTTTCATCCCCTCTGTTTCAGCCCCTCTGTTTCAGCCCCTCTGTTTCTCGCCCTCTGTTTCTCGCCCACTGTTTCTCGCCCTCTGTTTCAGCCCCTCTGTTTCAGCCCCTCTGTTTCAGCCCGTCTGTTTCAGCCCCTCTGTTTCAGCCCCTCTGTTTCTCGCCCTCTGTTTCATCCCCGCGGTTTCAGCCCCTCTGTTTCAGCTCCTCTGTTTCAGCCCCTCTGTTTCAGCCCCTCTGTTTCTCGCCCTCTGTTTCAGCACCTCTGTTTCTCGCCCTTTGTTTCTCGCCCTCTGTTTCAGCCCCTCTGTTTCTCGCCCTCTGTTTCAACCCCTCTGTTTCTCGCACTCTGTTTCAGCCCCTCTGTTTCAGCCCCTCTGTTTCTCGCCCTCTGTTTCAGCCCCTCTGTTTCAGCCCCTCTGTATCAGCCCCTCTGTTTCAGCCCCTCTGTTTCTCGCCCTCTGTTTCAGCCCCTCTGTTTCTCGCCCTCTGTTTCATCCCCTCTGTTTCAGCCACTCTGTTTCAGACCCTCTGTTTCAGCCCCTCTGTTTCAGCCCCTCTGTTTCAGCCCCTCTGTTTCAGCACCTCTGTTTCTCGCCCTTTGTTTCTCGCCCTCTGTTTCAGCCCCTCTGTTTCAGCCCCTCTGTTTCAGCCCCTCTGTTTCAGCCCCTCTGTTTCAGCCCCTCTGTTTCTCGCCCTCTGTTTCATCCCCTCTGTTTCAGCCCCTCTGTTTCAGCCCCTCTGTTTCAGCCCCTCTGTATCAGCCCCTCTGTTTCAGCCCCTCTGTTTCTCGCCCTCTGTTTCTCGCCCTCTGTTTCAGCCCCTCTGTTTCAGCCCCTCTGTTTCAGCCCCTCTGTTTCAGCCCCTCTGTTTCAGCCCCTCTGATTCTCGCCCTCTGTTTCTCGCCCTCTGTTTCTCGCCCTCTGTTTCTCGCTCTCTGTTTCTCGCCCTCTGTTTCTCGCCCTCTGTTTCAGCCCCTCTGTTTCTGCCCCTCTGTTTCAGCCCCTCTGTTTCAGCCCCTCTGTTTCAGCCACTCTGTTTCTCGCCCTCTGTTTCTCGCCCTCTGTTTCTTGCCCTCTGTTTCTCGCTCTCTGTTTCTCGCCCTCTGTTTCTCGCCCTCTGTTTCTCGCCCTCTGTTTCAGCCCCTCTGTTTCAGCCCCTCTGTTTCTCGCCCTCTGTTTCTCGCCCTCTGTTTCTCGCCCTCAGTTTCAGCCCCTCTGTTTCAGCCCCTTTGTTTCAGCCCCTCTGTTTCAGCCCCTCTGTTTCTCGCCCACTGTTTCTCGCCCTCTGTTTCAGCCCCTCTGTTTCAGCCCCTCTGTTTCAGCCCCTCTGTTTCAGCCCCTCTGTTTCAGCACCTCTGTTTCAGCCCCTCTGTTTCTCGCCCTCTGTTTCTCGCCCTCTGTTTCTCGCCCTCTGTTTCTCGCCCTCTGTTTCAGCCCCTCTGTTTCAGCCCCTCTGTTTCAGCCCCTCTGTTTCTCGCCCTCTGTTTCTCGCCCTCTGTTTCAGCCCCTCTGTTTCTGCCCCTCAGTTCCAGCCACTCTGTTTCTTGCCCTCTGTTTCAGCACCTCTGTTTCTCGCCCTCTCTTTCAGCCCCTCTCTTTCTCGCCCTCTGTTGCAGACCCTCTGTTTCAGCCCGTCTGTTTCAGCCCCTCTGTTACAGCCCCTCTGTTTCTCGCCCTCTGTTTCAGCCCCTCTGTTCCTCGCCCTCTGTTTCCGCCCCTCTGTTTCTCGCCCTCTGTTGCAGCCCGTCTGTTTCAGTCCCTCTGTTTCAGCCCCTCTGTTTCAGCTCCTCTGTTTCAGACCCTCTGTTTCTCGCCTTCTGTTTCTCGCCCTCTGTATCAGCCCCTCTGTTTCAGCCCCTCTGTTTCTCGCCCTCTGTTTCAGCCCCTCTGTTTCTCGCCCTCTGTTTCATCCCCTCTGTTTCAGCCCCTCTGTTTCAGACCCTCTGTTTCATCCCCTCTGTTTCAGCCCCTCTGTTTCAGCCCCTCTGTTTCTCGCCCTCTGTTTCTCGCCCACTGTTTCTCGCCCTCTGTTTCAGCCCCTCTGTTTCAGCCCCTCTGTTTCAGCCCGTCTGTTTCAGCCCCTCTGTTTCAGCCCCTCTGTTTCTCGCCCTCTGTTTCATCCCCGCGGTTTCAGCCCCTCTGTTTCAGCTCCTCTGTTTCAGCCCCTCTGTTTCAGCCCCTCTGTTTCTCGCCCTCTGTTTCAGCACCTCTGTTTCTCGCCCTTTGTTTCTCGCCCTCTGTTTCAGCCCCTCTGTTTCTCGCCCTCTGTTTCAACCCCTCTGTTTCTCGCACTCTGTTTCAGCCCCTCTGTTTCAGCCCCTCTGTTTCTCGCCCTCTGTTTCAGCCCCTCTGTTTCAGCCCCTCTGTATCAGCCCCTCTGTTTCAGCCCCTCTGTTTCTCGCCCTCTGTTTCAGCCCCTCTGTTTCTCGCCCTCTGTTTCATCCCCTCTGTTTCAGCCACTCTGTTTCAGACCCTCTGTTTCAGCCCCTCTGTTTCAGCCCCTCTGTTTCAGCCCCTCTGTTTCAGCACCTCTGTTTCTCGCCCTTTGTTTCTCGCCCTCTGTTTCAGCCCCTCTGTTTCAGCCCCTCTGTTTCAGCCCCTCTGTTTCAGCCCCTCTGTTTCAGCCCCTCTGTTTCTCGCCCTCTGTTTCATCCCCTCTGTTTCAGCCCCTCTGTTTCAGCCCCTCTGTTTCAGCCCCTCTGTATCAGCCCCTCTGTTTCAGCCCCTCTGTTTCTCGCCCTCTGTTTCTCGCCCTCTGTTTCAGCCCCTCTGTTTCAGCCCCTCTGTTTCAGCCCCTCTGTTTCAGCCCCTCTGTTTCAGCCCCTCTGATTCTCGCCCTCTGTTTCTCGCCCTCTGTTTCTCGCCCTCTGTTTCTCGCTCTCTGTTTCTCGCCCTCTGTTTCTCGCCCTCTGTTTCAGCCCCTCTGTTTCTGCCCCTCTGTTTCAGCCCCTCTGTTTCAGCCCCTCTGTTTCAGCCACTCTGTTTCTCGCCCTCTGTTTCTCGCCCTCTGTTTCTTGCCCTCTGTTTCTCGCTCTCTGTTTCTCGCCCTCTGTTTCTCGCCCTCTGTTTCTCGCCCTCTGTTTCAGCCCCTCTGTTTCAGCCCCTCTGTTTCTCGCCCTCTGTTTCTCGCCCTCTGTTTCTCGCCCTCAGTTTCAGCCCCTCTGTTTCAGCCCCTTTGTTTCAGCCCCTCTGTTTCAGCCCCTCTGTTTCTCGCCCACTGTTTCTCGCCCTCTGTTTCAGCCCCTCTGTTTCAGCCCCTCTGTTTCAGCCCCTCTGTTTCAGCCCCTCTGTTTCAGCACCTCTGTTTCAGCCCCTCTGTTTCTCGCCCTCTGTTTCTCGCCCTCTGTTTCTCGCCCTCTGTTTCTCGCCCTCTGTTTCAGCCCCTCTGTTTCAGCCCCTCTGTTTCAGCCCCTCTGTTTCTCGCCCTCTGTTTCTCGCCCTCTGTTTCAGCCCCTCTGTTTCTGCCCCTCAGTTCCAGCCACTCTGTTTCTTGCCCTCTGTTTCAGCACCTCTGTTTCTCGCCCTCTCTTTCAGCCCCTCTCTTTCTCGCCCTCTGTTGCAGACCCTCTGTTTCAGCCCGTCTGTTTCAGCCCCTCTGTTACAGCCCCTCTGTTTCTCGCCCTCTGTTTCAGCCCCTCTGTTCCTCGCCCTCTGTTTCCGCCCCTCTGTTTCTCGCCCTCTGTTGCAGCCCGTCTGTTTCAGTCCCTCTGTTTCAGCCCCTCTGTTTCAGCTCCTCTGTTTCAGACCCTCTGTTTCTCGCCTTCTGTTTCTCGCCCTCTGTTTCAGCCCCTCTGTTTCAGCCCCTCTGTTTCAGCTCCTCTGTTTCTCGCCCTCTGTTTCAGCCCCTCTGTTTCAGCCCCTCTGTTTCAGCCCCTCTGTTTCAGCCCCTATGTTTCAGGCCCACTGTTTCAGCCCCTCTGTTTCTCGCCATCTGTTTCAGCCCCTCTGTTTCAGCCCCTCTGTTTCTCGCCCTCTGTTTTAGCCCCTCTGTTTCAGCCCCTCAGTTTCAGCCCCTCTTTTTCAGCCCCTCTGTTTCTCGCCCTCTGTTTTTCGCTCTCTGTTTCTCGCCCTCTGTTTCTCGCCCTCTGTTTCAGCCCCTCTGTTTCAGCCACTCTGTTTCAGCTCCTCTGTTTCTCGCCCTCTGTTTCTAGCCCACTGTTTCTCGCCCTCTGTTTCAGCCCCTCTGTTTCAGCCCCTCTGTTTCAGCCCCTCTGTTTCAGCCCCTCAGTTTCTCGCCCTCTGTTTCTCGCTCTCTCTTTCTCGCCCTCTGTTTCTCGCCCTCTGTTTCAGCCCCTCTGTTTCAGCCCCTCTGTTTCAGCCCCTCTGTTTCTCGCCCTCTGTTTCTCGCCAACTGTTTCTCGACCGCTGTTTCAGCCCCTCTGTTTCAGCCCCTTTGTTTCAGCCCCTCTGTTTCAGCCCCTCTGTTTCTCGCCCTCTGTTTCAGCCCCTCTGTTTCAGCCCCTCTGTTTCAGCCCCTCTGTTTCAGCCCCTCTGTTTCTCGCCCTCTGTTTCTCGCCCTCTGTTTCTCGCCCAATGTTTCTCGCCCTCTGTTTCAGCCCCTCTGTTTCAGCCCCTCTGTTTCAGCCCCTCTGCTACTCGCCCTCTGTTTCTCGCCCTCTGTTTCTCGCTCTCTGTTTCTCGCCAGCTGTTTCTCGCCCTCTGTTTCAGCCCCTCTGTTTCAGCTCCTCTGTTCCTCGCTCTCTGTTTCTCGCCCTCTGTTTCAGCCCCTCTGTTTCTCGCCCACTGTTTCAGCCCCTCTGTTTCTCGCCATCTGTTTCAGCCCCTCTGTTTCAGCCCCTCTGTTTCTCGCCCTCTGTTTCAGACCCTCTGTTTCAGCCCCTCTGTTTCAGCCCCTCTGTTTCAGCACCTCTGTTTCTCGCCCTTTGTTTCTCGCCCTCTGTTTCAGCCCCTCTGTTTCTCGCCCTCTGTTTCAGCCCCTCTGTTTCAGTCCCTCTGTTTCAGCCCCTCTGTTTCCGCCCCTCTGTTTCTGCCCCTCTGTTTCAGCCCCTCTGTTTCAGCCCCTCTGTTTCTCGCCCTCTGTTTCAGCCCCTCTGTTTCAGCCCCTCTGTTCCAGGCCCACTGATTCAGCCCCTCTGTTTCTCGCCATCTGTTTCAGCCCCTCTGTTTCAGCCCCTCTCTTTCTCGCCCTCTGTTTTAGCCCCTCTGTTTCAGCCCCTCAGTTTCAGCCCCTCTTTTTCAGCCCCTCTGTTTCTCGCCCTCTGTTTCTCGCTCTCTGTTTCTCGCCCTCTGTTTCTCGCCCTCTGTTTCAGCCCCTCTGTTTCAGCCACTCTGTTTCAGCTCCTCTGTTTCTCGCCCTCTGTTTCTAGCCCACTGTTTCTCGCCCTCTGTTTCAGGCCCTCTGTTTCAGCCCCTCTGTTTCAGCCCCTCTGTTTCAGCCCCTCAGTTTCTCGCCCTCTGTTTCTCGCTCTCTCTTTCTCGCCCTCTGTTTCTCGCCCTCTGTTTCCGCCCCTCTGTTTCAGCCCCTCTGTTTCAGCCCCTCTGTTTCTCGCCCTCTGTTTCTCGCCAACTGTTTCTCGACCGCTGTTTCAGCCCCTCTGTTTCAGCCCCTTTGTTTCAGCCCCTCTGTTTCAGCCCCTCTGTTTCTCGCCCTCTGTTTCAGCCCCTCTGTTTCAGCCCCTCTGTTTCAGCCCCTCTGTTTCAGCCCCTCTGTTTCTCGCCCTCTGTTTCTCGCGCTCTGTTTCTCGCTCTCTGTTTCTCGCCAGCTGTTTCTCGCCCTCTGTTTCAGCCCCTCTGTTTCAGCTCCTCTGTTCCTCGCTCTCTGTTTCTCGCCCTCTGTTTCAGCCCCTCTGTTTCTCGCCCACTGTTTCAGCCCCTCTGTTTCTCGCCATCTGTTTCAGCCCCTCTGTTTCAGCCCCTCTGTTTCTCGCCCTCTGTTTCAGACCCTCTGTTTCAGCCCCTCTGTTTCAGCCCCTCTGTTTCAGCACCTCTGTTTCTCGCCCTTTGTTTCTCGCCCTCTGTTTCAGCCCCTCTGTTTCTCGCCCTCTGTTTCAGCCCCTCTGTTTCAGTCCCTCTGTTTCAGCCCCTCTGTTTCCGCCCCTTTGTTTCAGCCCTTCTGTTTCAGCCCCTCTGTTTCTCGCCCTCTGTTTCAGCCCCTCTGTTTCAGCCCCACTGTTTCAGCCACTCTGTATCAGCCCCTCTCTTTCTCGCCCTCTTTTTCTCGCCCTCTGTTTCTCGCCCTCTGTTTCAGCCCCTCTGTGTCAGCCCCTCTGTTTCAGCCCCTCTGTTTCTCGCCCTCTGTTTCTCGCCCTCTGTTTCTCGCTCTTTGTTTCTCGCCCTCTGTTTCTCGCCCTCTGTTTCAGCCCCTCTGTTTCAGCCCCTCTGTTTCAGCCCCTCTGTTTCTCGCCCTCTGTTTGAGCCCCTCTGTTTCAGCCCCTCTGTTTCAGCCCCTCTGTTTCTCGCCCTCTCTTTCAGAAACTCTGTTTCAGCCCCTCTGTTTCTCGCCCTCTGTTTCAGCCCCTCTGTTTCAGCCACACTGTATCAGCCCCTCTGTTTCAGCCCCTCTGTTTCTCGCCCTCTGTTTCTCGCCCTCTGTTTCAGCCCCTCTGTTTCAGCCCCTCTGTTTCAGCCCCTCTGTTTCTCGCCCTCTGTTTCTCGCCAACTGTTTCTCGACCGCTGTTTCAGCCCCTCTGTTTCAGCCCCTTTGTTTCAGCCCCTCTGTTTCAGCCCCTCTGTTTCTCGCCCTCTGTTTCAGCCCCTCTGTTTCAGCCCCTCTGTTTCAGCCCCTCTGTTTCAGCCCCTCTGTTTCTCGCCCTCTGTTTCTCGCCCTCTGTTTCTCGCCCTCTGTTTCTCGCCCTCTGTTTCAGCCCCTCTGTTTCAGCCCCTCTGTTTCAGCCCCTCTGCTACTCGCCCTCTGTTTCTCGCCCTCTGTTTCCCGCTCTCTGTTTCTCGCCAGCTGTTTCTCGCCCTCTGTTTCAGCCCCTCTGTTTCAGCTCCTCTGTTCCTCGCTCTCTGTTTCTCGCCCTCTGTTTCAGCCCCTCTGTTTCTCGCCCACTGTTTCAGCCCCTCTGTTTCTCGCCATCTGTTTCAGCCCCTCTGTTTCAGCCCCTCTGTTTCTCGCCCTCTGTTTCAGACCCTCTGTTTCAGCCCCTCTGTTTCAGCCCCTCTGTTTCAGCACCTCTGTTTCTCGCCCTTTGTTTCTCGCCCTCTGTTTCAGCCCCTCTGTTTCTCGCCCTCTGTTTCAGCCCCTCTGTTTCAGTCCCTCTGTTTCAGCCCCTCTGTTTCCGCCACTCTGTTTCAGCCCCTCTGTTTCAGCCCCTCTGTTTCAGCCCCTCTGTTTCTCGCCCTCTGTTTCAGCCCCTCTGTTTCAGCCCCTCTGTTTCAGCCACTCTGTTTCAGCCCCTCTCTTTCTCGCCCTCTTTTTCTCGCCCTCTGTTTCTCGCCCTCTGTTTCAGCCCCTCTGTGTCAGCCCCTCTGTTTCAGCCCCTCTGTTTCTCGCCCTCTGTTTCTCGCCCTCTGTTTCTCGCTCTTTCTTTCTCGCCCTCTGTTTCAGCCCCTCTGTTTCAGCCCCTCTGTTTAAGCCCCTCTGTTTCCGCCCCTCTGTTTCTCGCCCTCTGTTTCTCGCCCTCTGTTTCTCGCCCTCTGTTTCTCGCCCTCTGTTTCAGCCCCTCTGTTTCAGCCCCTCTGTTTCAGCCCCTCTGCTACTCGCCCTCTGTTTCTCGCCCTCTGTTTCTCGCTCTCTGTTTCTCGCCAGCTGTTTCTCGCCCTCTGTTTCAGCCCCTCTGTTTCAGCTCCTCTGTTCCTCGCTCTCTGTTTCTCGCCCTCTGTTTCAGCCCCTCTGTTTCTCGCCCACTGTTTCAGCCCCTCTGTTTCTCGCCATCTGTTTCAGCCCCTCTGTTTCAGACCCTCTGTTTCTCGCCCTCTGTTTCAGACCCTCTGTTTCAGCCCCTCTGTTTCAGCCCCTCTGTTTCAGCACCTCTGTTTCTCGCCCTTTGTTTCTCGCCCTCTGTTTCAGCCCCTCTGTTTCTCGCCCTCTGTTTCAGCCCCTCTGTTTCAGTCCCTCTGTTTCAGCCCCTCTGTTTCCGCCACTCTGTTTCAGCCCCTCTGTTTCAGCCCCTCTGTTTCAGCCCCTCTGTTTCTCGCCCTCTGTTTCAGCCCCTCTGTTTCAGCCCCTCTGTTTCAGCCACTCTGTTTCAGCCCCTCTCTTTCTCGCCCTCTTTTTCTCGCCCTCTGTTTCTCGCCCTCTGTTTCAGCCCCTCTGTGTCAGCCCCTCTGTTTCAGCCCCTCTGTTTCTCGCCCTCTGTTTCTCGCCCTCTGTTTCTCGCTCTTTCTTTCTCGCCCTCTGTTTATCGCCCTCTGTTTCAGCCCCTCTGTTTCAGCCCCTCTGTTTCAGCCCCTCTGTTTCATCCCCTCTGTTTCAGCCCCTCTGTTTCAGCCCCTCTGTTTCTCGCCCTATGTTTCTCGCCCTCTGTTTCTCGCCCTCTGTTTCTCGCTCTCTGTTTCTCGCCCTCTGTTTCTCGCCCTCTGTTTCAGCCCCTCTGTTTCAGCCCCTCTGTTTCAGCCCCTCTGTTTCTCGCTCTCTGTTTCTCGCCCACTGTTTCTCGCCCTCTGTTTCAGCCCCTCTGTTTCAGCCCCTCTGTTTCAGCCCCTCTGTTTCAGCCCCTCTGTTTCTCGCCCTCTGTTTCATCCCCGCGGATTCAGCCCCTCTGTTTCAGCTCCTCTGTTAAAGCCCCTCTGTTTCAGCCCCTCTGTTTCTCGCCCTCTGTTTCAGCACCTCTGTTTCTCGCCCTTTGTTTCTCGCCCTCTGTTTCAGCCCCTCTGTTTCTCGCCCTCTGTTTCAACCCCTCTGTTTCTAGCACTCTGTTTCTGCCCCTCTGTTTCAGCCCCTCTGTTTCTCGCCCTCTGTTTCAGCCCCTCTGTTTCAGCCCCTCTGTATCAGCCCATCTGTTTCAGCCCCTCTGTTTCTCGCCCTCTGTTTCAGCCCCTCTGTTTCTCGCCCTCTGTTTCATCCCCTCTGTTTCAGCCCCTCTGTTTCAGACCCTCTGTTTCAGCATCTCTGTTTCAGCCCCTCTGTTTCAGCCCCTCTGTTTCTCGCCCTCTGTTTCTCGCCCACTGTTTCTCGCCCTCTGTTTCAGCCCCTCTGTTTCAGCCCCTCTGTTTCAGCCCGTCTGTTTCAGCCCCTCTGTTTCAGCCCCTCTGTTTCTCGCCCTCTGTTTCATCCCCGCGTTTTCAGCCCCTCTGTTTCAGCTCCTCTGTTTCAGCCCCTCTGTTTCAGCCCCTCTGTTTCTCGCCCTCTGTTTCAGCACCTCTGTTTCTCGCCCTTTGTTTCTCGCCCTCTGTTTCAGCCCCTCTGTTTCTCGCCCTCTGTTTCAGCCCCTCTGTTTCAGCCCCTCTGTATCAGCCCCTCTGTTTCAGCCCCTCTGTTTCTCGCCCTCTGTTTCTCGCCCTCTGTTTCTCGCCCTCTGTTTCTCGCTCTCTGTTTCTCGCCCTCTGTTTCTCGCCCTCTGTTTCAGCCCCTCTGTTTCAGCCCCTCTGTTTCAGCCCCTCTGTTTCTCGCTCTCTGTTTCTCGCCCACTGTTTCTCGCCCTCTGTTTCAGCCACTCTGTTTCAGCCCCTCTGTTTCAGCCCCTCTGTTTCAGCCCCTCTGTTTCTCGCCCTCTGTTTCATCCCCGCGGTTTCAGCCCCTCTGTTTCAGCTCCTCTGTTTCAGCCCCTCTGTTTCAGCCCCTCTGTTTCTCGCCCTCTGTTTCAGCACCTCTGTTTCTCGCCCTCACTTTCAGCCCCTCTCTTTCTCGCCCTCTGTTGCAGACCCTCTGTTTCAGCCCGTCTGTTTCAGCCCCTCTGTTACAGCCCCTCTGTTTCTCGCACTCTGTTTCAGCCCCTCTGTTTCTCGCCCTCTGTTTCAGCCCCTCTGTTTCAGCCCCTCTGTATCAGCCCCTCTGTTTCAGCCCCTCTGTTTCTCGCCCTCTGTTTCTCGCCCTCTCTTTCAGCCCCTCTGTTTCAGCCCCTCTGTTTCAGCCCCTCTGTTTCAGCCCCTCTGTTTCAGCCCCTCTGATTCTCGCCCTCTGTTTCTCGCCCTCTGTTTCTCGCCCTCTGTTTCTCGCTCTCTGTTTCTCGCCCTCTGTTTCTCGCCCTCTGTTTCAGCCCCTCTGTTTCTGCCCCTCTGTTTCAGCCCCTCTGTTTCAGCCCCTCTGTTTCAGCCACTCTGTTTCTCGCCCTCTGTTTCTCGCCCTCTGTTTCTTGCCCTCAGTTTCTTGCTCTCTGTTTCTCGCCCTCTGTTTCTCGCCCTCTGTTTCTCGCCCTCTGTTTCAGCCCCTCTGTTTCAGCCCCTCTGTTTCTCGCCCTCTGTTTCTCGCCCTCTGTTTCTCGCCCTCAGTTTCAGCCCCTCTGTTTCAGCCCCTTTGTTTCAGCCCCTCTGTTTCAGCCCCTCTGTTTCTCGCCCACTGTTTCTCGCCCTCTGGTTCAGCCCCTCTGTTTCAGCCCCTCTGTTTCAGCCCCTCTGTTTCAGCCCCTCTGTTTCAGCACCTCTGTTTCAGCCCCTCTGTTTCTCGCCCTCTGTTTCTCGCCCTCTGTTTCTCGCCCTCTGTTTCTCGCCCTCTGTTTCAGACCCTCTGTTTCAGCCCCTCTGTTTCAGCCCCTCTGTTTCTCGCCCTCTGTTTCTCGCCCTCTGTTTCAGCCCCTCTGTTTCTGCCCCTCAGTTCCAGCCACTCTGTTTCTTGCCCTCTGTTTCAGCACCTGTTTCTCGCCCTCTCTTTCAGCCCCTATCTTTCTCGCCCTCTGTTGCAGACCCTCTGTTTCAGCCCGTCTGTTTCAGCCCCTCTGTTACAGCCCCTCTGTTTCTCGCCCTCTGTTTCAGCCCCTCTGTTTCTCGCCCTCTGTTTCCGCCCCTCTGTTTCTCGCCCTCTGTTGCAGCCCCTCTGTTTCAGCCCCTCTGTTTCAGCTCCTCTGTTTCTCGCCCTCTGTTTCTAGCCCACTGTTTCTCGCCCTCTGTTTCAGCCCCTCTGTTTCAGCCCCTCTGTTTCAGCCCCTCTGTTTCAGCCCCTCAGTTTCTCGCCCTCTGTTTCTCGCTCTCTCTTTCTCGCCCTCTGTTTCTCGCCCTCAGTTTCAGCCCCTCTGTTTCAGCCCCTTTGTTTCAGCTCCTCTGTTTCAGACCCTCTGTTTCTCGCCTTCTGTTTCTCGCCGTCTGTTTCAGCCCCTCTGTTTCAGCCCCTCTGTTTCAGCTCCTCTGTTTCTCGCCCTCTGTTTGAGCCCCTCTGTTTGAGCCCCTCTGTTTCAGCCCCTCTGTTTCAGCCCCTCTGTTTCAGGCCCTCTGTTTCAGCCCCTCTGTTTCTCGCCATCTGTTTCAGCCCCTCTGTTTCAGCCCCTCTGTTTCTCGCCCTCTGTTTTAGCCCCTCTGTTTCAGCCCCTCAGTTTCAGCCCCTCTTTTTCAGCCCCTCTGTTTCTCGCCCTCTGTTTCTCGCCCTCTGTTTCTCGCTCTCTGTTTCTCGCCCTCTGTTTCTCGCCCTCTGTTTCAGCCCCTCTGTTTCAGCCACTCTGTTTCAGCTCCTCTGTTTCTCGCCCTCTGTTTCTAGCCCACTGTTTCTCGCCCTCTGTTTCAGCCCCTCTGTTTCAGCCCCTCTGTTTCAGCCCCTCTGTTTCAGCCCCTCAGTTTCTCGCCCTCTGTTTCTCGCTCTCTCTTTCTCGCCCTCTGTTTCTCGCCCTCTGTTTCAGCCCCTCTGTTTCAGCCCCTCTGTTTCAGCCCCTCTGTTTCTCGCCCTCTGTTTCTCGCCAACTGTTTCTCGACCGCTGTTTCAGCCCCTCTGTTTCAGCCCCTTTGTTTCAGCCCCTCTGTTTCAGCCCCTCTGTTTCTCGCCCTCTGTTTCAGCCCCTCTGTTTCAGCCCCTCTGTTTCAGCCCCTCTGTTTCAGCCCCTCTGTTTCTCGCCCTCTGTTTCTCGCCCTCTGTTTCTCGCCCTCTGTTTCTCGCCCTCTGTTTCAGCCCCTCTGTTTCAGCCCCTCTGTTTCAGCCCCTCTGCTACTCGCCCTCTGTTTCTCGCCCTCTGTTTCTCGCTCTCTGTTTCTCGCCAGCTGTTTCTCGCCCTCTGTTTCAGCCCCTCTGTTTCAGCTCCTCTGTTCCTCGCTCTCTGTTTCTCGCCCTCTGTTTCAGCCCCTCTGTTTCTCGCCCACTGTTTCAGACCCTCTGTTTCAGCCCCTCTGTTTCAGCCCCTCTGTTTCAGCCCCTCTGTTTCAGCACCTCTGTTTCTCGCCCTTTGTTTCTCGCCCTCTGTTTCAGCCCCTCTGTTTCTCGCCCTCTGTTTCAGCCCCTCTGTTTCTCGCACTCTGTTTCAGCCCCTCTGTTTCAGCCCCTCTGTTTCTCGCCCTCTGTTTCAGCCCCTCTGTTTCAGCCCCTCTGTATCAGCCCCTCTGTTTCAGCCCCTCTGTTTCTCGCCCTCTGTTTCTCGCCCTCTGTTTCAGCCCCTCTGTTTCAGCCCCTCTGTTTCAGCCCCTCTGTTTCAGCCCCTCTGTTTCAGCCCCTCTGATTCTCGCCCTCTGTTTCAGCCCCTCTGTTTCTCGCCCTCTGTTTCTCGCTCTCTGTTTCTCGCCCTCTGTTTCTCGCCCTCTGTTTCAGCCCCTCTGTTTCTGCCCCTCTGTTTCAGCCCCTCTGTTTCAGCCCCTCTGTTTCAGCCACTCTGTTTCTCGCCCTCTGTTTCTCGCCCTCTGTTTCTTGCCCTCTGTTTCTCGCTCTCTGTTTCTCGCCCTCTGTTTCTCGCCCTCTGTTTCTCGCCCTCTGTTTCAGCCCCTCTGTTTCAGCCCCTCTGTTTCTCGCCCTCTGTTTCTCGCCCTCTGTTTCTCGCCCTCAGTTTCAGCCCCTCTGTTTCAGCCCCTTTGTTTCAGCCCCTCTGTTTCAGCCCCTCTGTTTCTCGCCCACTGTTTCTCGCCCTCTGTTTCAGCCCCTCTGTTTCAGCCCCTCTGTTTCAGCCCCTCTGTTTCAGCCCCTCTGTTTCAGCACCTCTGTTACAGCCCCTCTGTTTCTCGCCCTCTGTTTCAGCCCCTCTGTTTCTCGCCCTCTGTTTCCGCCCCTCTGTTTCTCGCCCTCTGTTGCAGCCCCTCTGTTTCAGTCCCTCTGTTTCAGCCCCTCTGTTTCAGCTCCTCTGTTTCAGACCCTCTGTTTCTCGCCTTCTGTTTCTCGCCCTCTGTTTCAGCCCCTCTGTTTCAGCCCCTCTGTTTCAGCTCCTCTGTTTCTCGCCCTCTGTTTGAGCCCCTCTGTTTCAGCCACTCTGTTTCAGCCCCTCTGTTTCAGCCCGTCTGTTTCAGGCCCACTGTTTCAGCCCCTCTGTTTCTCGCCATCTGTTTCAGCCCCTCTGTTTCAGCCCCTCTGTTTCTCGCCCTCTGTTTTAGCCCCTCTGTTTCAGCCCCTCAGTTTCAGCCCCTCTTTTTCAGCCCCTCTGTTTCTCGCCCTCTGTTTCTCGCTCTCTGTTTCTCGCCGTCTGTTTCTCGCCCTCTGTTTCAGCCCCTCTGTTTCAGCCACTCTGTTTCAGCTCCTCTGTTTCTCGCCCTCTGTTTCTAGCCCACTGTTTCTCGCCCTCTGTTTCAGCCCCTCTGTTTCAGCCCCTCTGTTTCAGCCCCTCTGTTTCAGCCCCTCAGTTTCTCGCCCTCTGTTTCTCGCTCTCTCTTTCTCGCCAACTGTTTCTCGACCGCTGTTTCAGCCCCTCTGTTTCAGCCCCTTTGTTTCAGCCCCTCTGTTTCAGCCCCTCTGTTTCACGCCGTCTGTTTCAGCCCCTCTGTTTCAGCCCCTCTGTTTCAGCCCCTTTGTTTCAGCCCCTCTGTTTCTCGCCCTCTGTTTCTCGCCCTCTGTTTCTCGCCCTCTGTTTCTCGCCCTCTGTTTCAGCCCCTCTGTTTCAGCCCCTCTGTTTCAGCCCCTCTGCTACTCGCCCTCTGTTTCTCGCCCTCTGTTTCTCGCTCTCTGTTTCTCGCCAGCTGTTTCTCGCCCTCTGTTTCAGCCCCTCTGTTTCAGCTCCTCTGTTCCTCGCTCTCTGTTTCTCGCCCTCTGTTTCAGCCCCTCTGTTTCTCGCCCACTGTTTCAGCCCCTCTGTTTCTCGCCATCTGTTTCAGCCCCTCTGTTTCAGCCCCTCTGTTTCTCGCCCTCTGTTTCAGACCCTCTGTTTCAGCCCCTCTGTTTCAGCCCCTCTGTTTCAGCACCTCTGTTTCTCGCCCTTTGTTTCTCGCCCTCTGTTTCAGCCCCTCTGTTTCTCGCCCTCTGTTTCAGCCCCTCTGTTTCAGTCCCTCTGTTTCAGCCCCTCTGTTTCCGCCCCTCTGTTTCAGGCCCTCTGTTTCAGCCCCTCTGTTTCAGCCCCTCTGTTTCTCGCCCTCTGTTTCAGCCCCTCTGTTTCAGCCCCTCTGTTTCAGCCACTCTGTTTCAGCCCCTCTCTTTCTCGCCCTCTTTTTCTCGCCCTCTGTTTCTCGCCCTCTGTTTCAGCCCCTCTGTGTCAGCCCCTCTGTTAGGCCCCTCTGTTTCTCGCCCTCTGTTTCTCGCCCTCTGTTTCTCGCTCTTTGTTTCTCGCCCTCTGTTTCTCGCCCTCTGTTTCAGCCCCTATGTTTCAGCCCCTCTGTTTCAGCCCCTCTGTTTCATCCCCTCTGTTTCAGCCCCTCTGTTTCAGTCCCTCTGTTTCTCGCCCTCAGTTTCTCGCCCTCTGTTTCTCGCCCTCTGTTTCTCGCTCTCTGTTTCTCGCCCTCTGTTTCTCGCCCTCTGTTTCAGCCCCTCTGTTTCAGCCCCTCTGTTTCAGCCCCTCTGTTTCTCGCTCTCTGTTTCTCGCCCACTGTTTCTCGCCCTCTGTTTCAGCCACTCTGTTTCAGCCCCTCTGTTTCAGCCCCTCTGTTTCAGCCCCTCTGTTTCTCGCCCTCTGTTTCATCCCCGCGGTTTCAGCCCCTTGTTTCAGCTCCTCTGTTTCAGCCCCTCTGTTTCAGCCCCTCTGTTTCTCGCCCTCTGTTTCAGCACCTCTGTTTCTCGCCCTCTCTTTCAGCCCCTCTCTTTCTCGCCCTCTGTTGCAGACCCTCTGTTTCAGCCCGTCTGTTTCAGCCCCTCTGTTACAGCCCCTCTGTTTCTCGCCCTCTGTTTCAGCCCCTCTGTTTCTCGCCCTCTGTTTCAGCCCCTCTGTTTCAGCCCCTCTGTATCAGCCCCTCTGTTTCAGCCCCTCTGTTACTCGCCCTCTGTTTCTCGCCCTCTGTTTCAGCTCCTCTGTTTCAGCCCCTCTGTTTCAGCCCCTCTGTTTCAGCCCCTCTGTTTCAGCCCCTCTGATTCTGCCCCTCTGTTTCAGCCCCTCTGATTCTCGCCCTCTGTTTCTCGCCCTCTGTTTCTCGCCCTCTGTTTCTCGCCCTCTGTTTCTCGCCAACTGTTTCTCGACCGCTGTTTCAGCCCCTCTGTTTCAGCCCCTTTGTTTCAGCCCCTCTGTTTCAGCCCCTCTGTTTCTCGCCCTCTGTTTCTCGCCCTCTGTTTCTCGCTCTCTGTTTCTCGCCCTCTGTTTCAGCCCCTCTGTTTCTGCCCCTCTGTTTCAGCCCCTCTGATTCTCGCCCTCTGTTTCTCGCCCTCTGTTTCTCGCCCTCTGTTTCTCGCCCTCTGTTTCAGCCCCTCTGTTTCTGCCCCTCTGTTTCAGCCCCTCTGTTTCAGCCCCTCTGTTTCAGCCACTCTGTTTCTCGCCCTCTGTTTCTCGCCCTCTGTTTCTTGCCCTCTGTTTCTCGCTCTCTGTTTCTCGCCCTCTGTTTCTCGCCCTCTGTTTCTCGCCCTCTGTTTCAGCCCCTCTGTTTCAGCCCCTCTGTTTCTCGCCCTCTGTTTCTCGCCCTCTGTTTCTCGCCCTCAGTTTCAGCCCCTCTGTTTCAGCCCCTTTGTTTCAGCCCCTCTGTTTCAGCCCCTCTGTTTCTCGCCCACTGTTTCTCGCCCTCTGTTTCAGACCCTTTGTTTCAGCCCCTCTGTTTCAGCCCCTCTGTTTCAGCCCCTCTGTTTCAGCACCTCTGTTTCAGCCCCTCTGTTTCTCGCCCTCTGTTTCTCGCCCTCTGCTTCTCGCCCTCTGTTTCTCGCCCTCTGTTTCAGCCCGTCTGTTTCAGCCCCTCTATTTCAGCCCCTCTGTTTCTCGCCCTCTGTTTCTCGCCCTCTGTTTCAGCCCCTCTGTTTCTGCCCCTCAGTTCCAGCCACTCTGTTTCTTGCCCTCTGTATCACCACCTCTGTTTCTCGCCCTCTCTTTCAGCCCCTCTCTTTCTCGCCCTCTGTTGCAGACCCTCTGTTTCAGCCCGTCTGTTTCACCCCCTCTGTTACAGCCCCTCTGTTTCTCGCCATCTGTTTCAGCCCCTCTGTTTCTCGCCCTCTGTTTCCGCCCCTCTGTTTCTCGCCCTCTGTTGCAGCCCCTCTGTTTCAGCCCCTCTGTTTCAGCTCCTCTGTTTCTCGCCCTCTGTTTCTAGCCCACTGTTTCTCGCCCTCTGTTTCAGCCCCTCTGTTTCAGCCCCTCTGTTTCAGCCCCTCTGTTTCAGCCCCTCAGTTTCTCGCCCTCTGTTTCTCGCTCTCTCTTTCTCGCCCTCTGTTTCTCGCCCTCAGTTTCAGCCCCTCTGTTTCAGCCCCTTTGTTTCAGCTCCTCTGTTTCAGACCCTCTGTTTCTCGCCTTCTGTTTCTCGCCCTCTGTTTCAGCCCCTCTGTTTCAGCCCCTCTGTTTCAGCTCCTCTGTTTCTCGCCCTCTGTTTCAGCCCCTCTGTTTCAGCCCCTCTGTTTCAGCCCCTCTGTTTCAGCCCCTCTGTTTCAGGCCCTCTGTTTCAGCCCCTCTGTTTCTCGCCATCTGTTTCAGCCCCTCTGTTTCAGCCCCTCTGTTTCTCGCCCTCTGTTTCTCGCTCTCTGTTTCTCGCCCTCTGTTTCTCGCCCTCTGTTTCAGCCCCTCTGTTTCAGCCACTCTGTTTCAGCTCCTCTGTTTCTCGCCCTCTGTTTCTAGCCCACTGTTTCTCGCCCTCTGTTTCAGCCCCTCTGTTTCAGCCCCTCTGTTTCAGCCCCTCTGTTTCAGCCCCTCAGTTTCTCGCAATCCGTGTCTCGCTCTCTCTTTCTCGCCCTCTGTTTCTCGCCCTCTGTTTCAGCCCCTCTGTTTCAGCCCCTCTGTTTCAGCCCCTCTGTTTCTCGCCCTCTGTTTCTCGCCAACTGTTTCTCGACCGCTGTTTCAGCCCCTCTGTTTCAGCCCCTTTGTTTCAGCCCCTCTGTTTCAGCCCCTCTGTTTCTCGCCCTCTGTTTCAGCCCCTCTGTTTCAGCCCCTCTGTTTCAGCCCCTCTGTTTCAGCCCCTCTGTTTCTCGCCCTCTATTTCTCGCCCTCTGTTTCTCGCCCTCTGTTTCTCGCCCTCTGTTTCAGCCCCTCTGTTTCAGCCCCTCTGTTTCAGCCCCTCTGCTACTCGCCCTCTGTTTCTCGCCCTCTGTTTCTCGCTCTCTGTTTCTCGCCAGCTGTTTCTCGCCCTCTGTTTCAGCCCCTCTGTTTCAGCTCCTCTGTTCCTCGCTCTCTGTTTCTCGCCCTCTGTTTCAGCCCCTCTGTTTCTCGCCCACTGTTTCAGCCCCTCTGTTTCTCGCCATCTGTTTCAGCCCCTCTGTTTCAGCCCCTCTGTTTCTCGCCCTCTGTTTCAGACCCTCTGTTTCAGCCCCTCTGTTTCAGCCCCTCTGTTTCAGCACCTCTGTTTCTGGCCCTTTGTTTCTCGCCCTCTGTTTCAGCCCCTCTGTTTCTCGCCCTCTGTTTCAGCCCCTCTGTTTCAGTCCCTCTGTTTCAGCCCCTCTGTTTCCGCCCCTCTGTTTCAGCCCCTCTGTTTCAGCCCCTCTGTTTCAGCCCCTCTGTTTCTCGCCCTCTGTTTCAGCCCCTCTGTTTCAGCCCCTCTGTTTCAGCCACTCTGTTTCAGCCCCTCTCTTTCTCGCCCTCTTTTTCTCGCCCTCTGTTTCTCGCCCTCTGTTTCAGCCCCTCTGTGTCAGCCCCTCTGTTTCAGCCCCTCAGTTTCTCGCCCTCTGTTTCTCGCCCTCTGTTTCTCGCTCTTTCTTTCTCGCCCTCTGTTTATCGCCCTCTGTTTCAGCCCCTCTGTTTCAGCCCCTCTGTTTCAGCCCCTCTGTTTCATCCCCTCTGTTTCAGCCCCTCTGTTTCAGCCCCTCTGTTTCTCGCCCTCTGTTTCTCGCCCTCTGTTTCTCGCCCACTGTTTCTCGCTCTCTGTTTCTCGCCCTCTGTTTCTCGCCCTCTGTTTCAGCCCCTCTGTTTCAGCCCCTCTGTTTCAGCCCCTCTGTTTCTCGCTCTCTGTTTCTCGCCCACTGTTTCTCGCCCTCTGTTTCAGCCCCTCTGTTTCACCCCCTCTGTTTCAGCCCCTCTGTTTCAGCCCCTCTGTTTCTCGCCCTCTGTTTCATCCCCGCGGTTTCAGCCCCTCTGTTTCAGCTCCTCTGTTAAAGCACCTCTGTTTCAGCCCCTCTGTTTCTCGCCCTCTGTTTCAGCACCTCTGTTTCTCGCCCTTTGTTTCTCGCCCTCTGTTTCAGCCCCTCTGTTTCTCGCCCTCTGTTTCAACCCCTCTGTTTCTCGCACTCTGTTTCAGCCCCTCTGTTTCAGCCCCTCTGTTTCTCGCCCACTGTTTCAGCCACTCTGTTTCAGCCCCTCTGTATCAGCCCCTCTGTTTCAGCCCCTCTGTTTCTCGCCCTCTGTTTCAGCCCCTCTGTTTCTCGCCCTCTGTTTCATCCCCTCTGTTTCAGCCCCTCTGTTTCAGACCCTCTGTTTCATCCCCTCTGTTTCAGCCCCTCTGTTTCAGCCCCTCTGTTTCTCGCCCTCTGTTTCTCGCCCACTGTTTCTCGCCCTCTGTTTCAGCCCCTCTGTTTCAGCCCCTCTGTTTCAGCCCGTCTGTTTCAGCCCCTCTGTTTCAGCCCCTCTGTTTCTCGCCCTCTCTTTCATCCCCGCGGTTTCAGCCCCTCTGTTTCAGCTCCTCTGTTTCAGCCCCTCTGTTTCAGCCCCTCTGTTTCTCGCCCTCTGTTTCAGCACCTCTGTTTCTCGCCCTTTGTTTCTCGCCCTCTGTTTCAGCCCCTCTGTTTCTCGCCCTCTGTTTCAACCCCTCTGTTTCTCGCACACTGTTTCAGCCACTCTGTTTCAGCCCCTCTGTTTCTCGCCCTCTGTTTCAGCCCCTCTGTTTCAGCCCCTCTGTATCAGCCCCTCTGTTTCAGCCCCTCTGTTTCTCGCCCTCTGTTTCAGCCCCTCTGTTTCTCGCCCTCTGTTTCATCCCCTCTGTTTCAGCCACTCTGTTTCAGACCCTCTGTTTCAGCCCCTCTGTTTCAGCCCCTCTGTTTCAGCCCCTCTGTTTCAGCACCTCTGTTTCTCGCCCTTTGTTTCTCGCCCTCTGTTTCAGCCCCTCTGTTTCAGCCCCTCTGTTTCAGCCCCTCTGTTTCAGCCCCTCTGTTTCAGCCCCTCTGTTTCTCGCCCTCTGTTTCATCCCCTCTGTTTCAGCCCCTCTGTTTCAGCCCCTCTGTTTCAGCCCCTCTGTATCAGCCCCTCTGTTTCAGCCCCTCTGTTTCTCGCCCTCTGTTTCTCGCCCTCTGTTTCAGCCCCTCTGTTTCAGCCCCTCTGTTTCAGCCCCTCTGTTTCAGCCCCTCTGTTTCAGCCCCTCTGATTCTCGCCCTCTGTTTCTCGCCCTCTGTTTCTCGCCCTCTGTTTCTCGCTCTCTGTTTCTCGCCCTCTGTTTCTCGCCCTCTGTTTCAGCCCCTCTGTTTCTGCCCCTCTGTTTCAGCCCCTCTGTTTCAGCCCCTCTGTTTCAGCCACTCTGTTTCTCGCCCTCTGTTTCTCGCCCTCTGTTTCTTGCCCTCTGTTTCTCGCTCTCTGTTTCTCGCCCTCTGTTTCTCGCCCTCTGTTTCTCGCCCTCTGTTTCAGCCCCTCTGTTTCAGCCCCTCTGTTTCTCGCCCTCTGTTTCTCGCCCTCTGTTTCTCGCCCTCAGTTTCAGCCCCTCTGTTTCAGCCCCTTTGTTTCAGCCCCTCTGTTTCAGCCCCTCTGTTTCTCGCCCACTGTTTCTCGCCATCTGTTTCAGCCCCTCTGTTTCAGCCCCTCTGTTTCAGCCCCTCTGTTTCAGCCCCTCTGTTTCAGCACCTCTGTTTCAGCCCCTCTGTTTCTCGCCCTCTGTTTCTCGCCCTCTGTTTCTCGCCCTCTGTTTCTCGCCCTCTGTTTCAGCCCCTCTGTTTCAGCCCCTCTGTTTCAGCCCCTCTGTTTCTCGCCCTCTGTTTCTAGCCCTCTGTTTCAGCCCCTCTGTTTCTGCCCCTCAGTTCCAGCCACTCTGTTTCTTGCCCTCTGTTTCAGCACCTCTGTTTCTCGCCCTCTCTTTCAGCCCCTCTCTTTCTCGCCCTCTGTTGCAGACCCTCTGTTTCAGCCCGTCTGTTTCAGCCCCTCTGTTACAGCCCCTCTGTTTCTCGCCCTCTGTTTCAGCCCCTCTGTTCCTCGCCCTCTGTTTCCGCCCCTCTGTTTCTCGCCCTCTGTTGCAGCCCGTCTGTTTCAGTCCCTCTGTTTCAGCCCCTCTGTTTCAGCTCCTCTGTTTCAGACCCTCTGTTTCTCGCCTTCTGTTTCTCGCCCTCTGTTTCAGCCCCTCTGTTTCAGCCCCTCTGTTTCAGCTCCTCTGTTTCTCGCCCTCTGTTTCAGCCCCTCTGTTTCAGCCCCTCTGTTTCAGCCCCTCTGTTTCAGCCCCTCTGTTTCAGGCCCACTGTTTCAGCCCCTCTGTTTCTCGCCATCTGTTTCAGCCCCTCTGTTTCAGCCCCTCTGTTTCTCGCCCTCTGTTTTAGCCCCTCTGTTTCAGCCCCTCAGTTTCAGCCCCTCTTTTTCAGCCCCTCTGTTTCTCGCCCTCTGTTTTTCGCTCTCTGTTTCTCGCCCTCTGTTTCTCGCCCTCTGTTTCAGCCCCTCTGTTTCAGCCACTCTGTTTCAGCTCCTCTGTTTCACGCCCTCTGTTTCTAGCCCACTGTTTCTCGCCCTCTGTTTCAGCCCCTCTGTTTCAGCCCCTCTGTTTCAGCCCCTCTGTTTCAGCCCCTCAGTTTCTCGCCCTCTGTTTCTCGCTCTCTCTTTCTCGCCCTCTGTTTCTCGCCCTCTGTTTCAGCCCCTCTGTTTCAGCCCCTCTGTTTCAGCCCCTCTGTTTCTCGCCCTCTGTTTCTCGCCAACTGTTTCTCGACCGCTGTTTCAGCCCCTCTGTTTCAGCCCCTTTGTTTCAGCCCCTCTGTTTCAGCCCCTCTGTTTCTCGCCCTCTGTTTCAGCCCCTCTGTTTCAGCCCCTCTGTTTCAGCCCCTCTGTTTCAGCCCCTCTGTTTCTCGCCCTCTGTTTCTCGCCCTCTTTTTCTCGCCCTCTGTTTCTCGCCCTCTGTTTCAGCCCCTCTGTTTCAGCCCCTCTGTTTCAGCCCCTCTGCTACTCGCCCTCTGTTTCTCGCCCTCTGTTTCTCGCTCTCTGTTTCTCGCCAGCTGTTTCTCGCCCTCTGTTTCAGCCCCTCTGTTTCAGCTCCTCTGTTCCTCGCTCTCTGTTTCTCGCCCTCTGTTTCAGCCCCTCTGTTTCTCGCCCACTGTTTCAGCCCCTCTGTTTCTCGCCATCTGTTTCAGCCCCTCTGTTTCAGCCCCTCTGTTTCTCGCCCTCTGTTTCAGACCCTCTGTTTCAGCCCCTCTGTTTCAGCCCCTCTGTTTCAGCACCTCTGTTTCTCGCCCTTTGTTTCTCGCCCTCTGTTTCAGCCCATCTGTTTCTCGCCCTCTGTTTCAGCCCCTCTGTTTCAGTCCCTCTGTTTCAGCCCCTCTGTTTCCGCCCCTCTGTTTCAGCCCCTCTCTTTCAGCCCCTCTGTTTCAGCCCCTCTGTTTCTCGCCCTCTGTTTCAGCCCCTCTGTTTCAGCCCCTCTGTTCCAGGCCCACTGATTCAGCCCCTCTGTTTCTCGCCATCTGTTTCAGCCCCTCTGTTTCAGCTCCTCTCTTTCTCGCCCTCTGTTTTAGCCCCTCTGTTTCAGCCCCTCAGTTTCAGCCCCTCTTTTTCAGCCCCTCTGTTTCTCGCCCTCTGTTTCTCGCTCTCTGTTTCTCGCCCTCTGTTTCTCGCCCTCTGTTTCAGCCCCTCTGTTTCAGCCCCTCTGTTTCAGCCCCTCTGTTTCATCCCCTCTGTTTCAGCCCCTCTGTTTCAGCCCCTCTGTTTCTCGCCCTCTGTTTCTCGCCCTCTGTTTCTCGCCCTCTGTTTCTCGCTCTCTGTTTCTCGCCCTCTGTTTCTCGCCCTCTGTTTCAGCCCCTCTGTTTCAGCCCCTCTGTTTCAGCCCCTCTGTTTCTCGCTCTCTGTTTCTCGCCCACTGTTTCTCGCCCTCTGTTTCAGCCCCTCTGTTTCAGCCCCTCTGTTTCAGCCCCTCTGTTTCAGCCCCTCTGTTTCTCGCCCTCTGTTTCATCCCCGCGGTTTCAGCCCCTCTGTTTCAGCTCCTCTGTTAAAGCCCCTCTGTTTCAGCCCCTCTGTTTCTCGCCCTCTGTTTCAGCACCTCTGTTTCTCGCCCTTTGTTTCTCGCCCTCTGTTTCAGCCCCTCTGTTTCTCGCCCTCTGTTTCAACCCCTCTGTTTCTCGCACTCTGTTTCAGCCCCTCTGTTTCAGCCCCTCTGTTTCTCGCCCACTGTTTCAGCCCCTCTGTTTCAGCCCCTCTGTATCAGCCCCTCTGTTTCAGCCCCTCTGTTTCTCGCCCTCTGTTTCAGCCCCTCTGTTTCTCGCCCTCTGTTTCATCCCCTCTGTTTCAGCCCCTCTGTTTCAGACCCTCTGTTTCATCCCCTCTGTTTCAGCCCCTCTGTTTCAGCCCCTCTGTTTCTCGCCCTCTGTTTCTCGCCCACTGTTTCTCGCCCTCTGTTTCAGCCCCTCTGTTTCAGCCCCTCTGTTTCAGCCCGTCTGTTTCAGCCCCTCTGTTTCAGCCCCTCTGTTTCTCGCCCTCTGTTTCATCCCCGCGGTTTCAGCCCCTCTGTTTCAGCTCCTCTGTTTCAGCCCCTCTGTTTCAGCCCCTCTGTTTCTCGCCCTCTGTTTCAGCACCTCTGTTTCTCGCCCTTTGTTTCTCGCCCTCTGTTTCAGCCCCTCTGTTTCTCGCCCTCTGTTTCAACCCCTCTGTTTCTCGCACTCTGTTTCAGCCCCTCTGTTTCAGCCCCTCTGTTTCTCGCCCTCTGTTTCAGCCCCTCTGTTTCAGCCCCTCTGTATCAGCCCCTCTCTTTCAGCCCCTCTGTTTCTCGCCCTCTGTTTCAGCCCCTCTGTTTCTCGCCCTCTGTTTCATCCCCTCTGTTTCAGCCACTCTGTTTCAGACCCTCTGTTTCAGCCCCTCTGTTTCAGCCCCTCTGTTTCAGCCCCTCTGTTTCAGCACCTCTGTTTCTCGCCCTTTGTTTCTCGCCCTCTGTTTCAGCCCCTCTGTTTCAGCCCCTCTGTTTCAGCCCCTCTGTTTCAGCCCCTCTGTTTCAGCCCCTCTGTTTCTCGCCCTCTGTTTCATCCCCTCTGTTTCAGCCCCTCTGTTTCAGCCCCTCTGTTTCAGCCCCTCTGTATCAGCCCCTCTGTTTCAGCCCCTCTGTTTCTCGCCCTCTGTTTCTCGCCCTCTGTTTCAGCCCCTCTGTTTCAGCCCCTCTGTTTCAGCCCCTCTGTTTCAGCCCCTCTGTTTCAGCCCCTCTGATTCTCGCCCTCTGTTTCTCGCCCTCTGTTTCTCGCCCTCTGTTTCTCGCTCTCTGTTTCTCGCCCTCTGTTTCTCGCCCTCTGTTTCAGCCCCTCTGTTTCTGCCCCTCTGTTTCAGCCCCTCTGTTTCAGCCCCTCTGTTTCAGCCACTCTGTTTCTCGCCCTCTGTTTCTCGCCCTCTGTTTCTTGCCCTCTGTTTCTCGCTCTCTGTTTCTCGCCCTCTGTTTCTCGCCCTCTGTTTCTCGCCCTCTGTTTCAGCCCCTCTGTTTCAGCCCCTCTGTTTCTCGCCCTCTGTTTCTCGCCCTCTGTTTCTCGCCCTCAGTTTCAGCCCCTCTGTTTCAGCCCCTTTGTTTCAGCCCCTCTGTTTCAGCCCCTCTGTTTCTCGCCCACTGTTTCTCGCCCTCTGTTTCAGCCCCTCTGTTTCAGCCCCTCTGTTTCAGCCCCTCTGTTTCAGCCCCTCTGTTTCAGCACCTCTGTTTCAGCCCCTCTGTTTCTCGCCCTCTGTTTCTCGCCCTCTGTTTCTCGCCCTCTGTTTCTCGCCCTCTGTTTCAGCCCCTCTGTTTCAGCCCCTCTGTTTCAGCCCCTCTGTTTCTCGCCCTCTGTTTCTCGCCCTCTGTTTCAGCCCCTCTGTTTCTGCCCCTCAGTTCCAGCCACTCTGTTTCTTGCCCTCTGTTTCAGCACCTCTGTTTCTCGCCCTCTCTTTCAGCCCCTCTCTTTCTCGCCCTCTGTTGCAGACCCTCTGTTTCAGCCCGTCTGTTTCAGCCCCTCTGTTACAGCCCCTCTGTTTCTCGCCCTCTGTTTCAGCCCCTCTGTTCCTCGCCCTCTGTTTCCGCCCCTCTGTTTCTCGCCCTCTGTTGCAGCCCGTCTGTTTCAGTCCCTCTGTTTCAGCCCCTCTGTTTCAGCTCCTCTGTTTCAGACCCTCTGTTTCTCGCCTTCTGTTTCTCGCCCTCTGTTTCAGCCCCTCTGTTTCAGCCCCTCTGTTTCAGCTCCTCTGTTTCTCGCCCTCTGTTTCAGCCCCTCTGTTTCAGCCCCTCTGTTTCAGCCCCTCTGTTTCAGCCCCTATGTTTCAGGCCCACTGTTTCAGACCCTCTGTTTCTCGCCATCTGTTTCAGCCCCTCTGTTTCAGCCCCTCTGTTTCTCGCCCTCTGTTTTAGCCCCTCTGTTTCAGCCCCTCAGTTTCAGCCCCTCTTTTTCAGCCCCTCTGTTTCTCGCCCTCTGTTTTTCGCTCTCTGTTTCTCGCCCTCTGTTTCTCGCCCTCTGTTTCAGCCCCTCTGTTTCAGCCACTCTGTTTCAGCTCCTCTGTTTCTCGCCCTCTGTTTCTAGCCCACTGTTTCTCGCCCTCTGTTTCAGCCCCTCTGTTTCAGCCCCTCTGTTTCAGCCGCTCTGTTTCAGCCCCTCAGTTTCTCGCCCTCTGTTTCTCGCTCTCTCTTTCTCGCCCTCTGTTTCTCGCCCTCTGTTTCTCGCCCTCTGTTTCAGCCCCTCTGTTTCAGCCCCTCTGTTTCAGCCCCTCTGTTTCTCGCTCTCTGTTTCTCGCCCACTGTTTCTCGCCCTCTGTTTCAGCCCCTCTGTTTCAGCCCCTCTGTTTCAGCCCCTCTGTTTCAGCCCCTCTGTTTCTCGCCCTCTGTTTCATCCCCGCGGTTTCAGCCCCTCTGTTTCAGCTCCTCTGTTAAAGCCCCTCTGTTTCAGCCCCTCTGTTTCTCGCCCTCTGTTTCAGCACCTCTGTTTCTCGCCCTTTGTTTCTCGCCCTCTGTTTCAGCCCCTCTGTTTCTCGCCCTCTGTTTCAACCCCTCTGTTTCTCGCACTCTGTTTCAGCCCCTCTGTTTCAGCCCCTCTGTTTCTCGCCCACTGTTTCAGCCCCTCTGTTTCAGCCCCTCTGTATCAGCCCCTCTGTTTCAGCCCCTCTGTTTCTCGCCCTCTGTTTCAGCCCCTCTGTTTCTCGCCCTCTGTTTCATCCCCTCTGTTTCAGCCCCTCTGTTTCAGACCCTCTGTTTCATCCCCTCTGTTTCAGCCCCTCTGTTTCAGCCCCTCTGTTTCTCGCCCTCTGTTTCTCGCCCACTGTTTCTCGCCCTCTGTTTCAGCCCCTCTGTTTCAGCCCCTCTGTTTCAGCCCGTCTGTTTCAGCCCCTCTGTTTCAGCCCCTCTGTTTCTCGCCCTCTGTTTCATCCCCGCGGTTTCAGCCCCTCTGTTTCAGCTCCTCTGTTTCAGCCCCTCTGTTTCAGCCCCTCTGTTTCTCGCCCTCTGTTTCAGCACCTCTGTTTCTCGCCCTTTGTTTCTCGCCCTCTGTTTCAGCCCCTCTGTTTCTCGCCCTCTGTTTCAACCCCTCTGTTTCTCGCACTCTGTTTCAGCCCCTCTGTTTCAGCCCCTCTGTTTCTCGCCCTCTGTTTCAGCCCCTCTGTTTCAGCCCCTCTGTATCAGCCCCTCTGTTTCAGCCCCTCTGTTTCTCGCCCTCTGTTTCAGCCCCTCTGTTTCTCGCCCTCTGTTTCATCCCCTCTGTTTCAGCCACTCTGTTTCAGACCCTCTGTTTCAGCCCCTCTGTTTCAGCCCCTCTGTTTCAGCCCCTCTGTTTCAGCACCTCTGTTTCTCGCCCTTTGTTTCTCGCCCTCTGTTTCAGCCCCTCTGTTTCAGCCCCTCTGTTTCAGCCCCTCTGTTTCAGCCCCTCTGTTTCAGCCCCTCTGTTTCTCGCCCTCTGTTTCATCCCCTCTGTTTCAGCCCCTCTGTTTCAGCCCCTCTGTTTCAGCCCCTCTGTATCAGCCCCTCTGTTTCAGCCCCTCTGTTTCTCGCCCTCTGTTTCTCGCCCTCTGTTTCAGCCCCTCTGTTTCAGCCCCTCTGTTTCAGCCCCTCTGTTTCAGCCCCTCTGTTTCAGCCCCTCTGATTCTCGCCCTCTGTTTCTCGCCCTCTGTTTCTCGCCCTCTGTTTCTCGCTCTCTGTTTCTCGCCCTCTGTTTCTCGCCCTCTGTTTCAGCCCCTCTGTTTCTGCCCCTCTGTTTCAGCCCCTCTGTTTCAGCCCCTCTGTTTCAGCCACTCTGTTTCTCGCCCTCTGTTTCTCGCCCTCTGTTTCTTGCCCTCTGTTTCTCGCTCTCTGTTTCTCGCCCTCTGTTTCTCGCCCTCTGTTTCTCGCCCTCTGTTTCAGCCCCTCTGTTTCAGCCCCTCTGTTTCTCGCCCTCTGTTTCTCGCCCTCTGTTTCTCGCCCTCAGTTTCAGCCCCTCTGTTTCAGCCCCTTTGTTTCAGCCCCTCTGTTTCAGCCCCTCTGTTTCTCGCCCACTGTTTCTCGCCCTCTGTTTCAGCCCCTCTGTTTCAGCCCCTCTGTTTCAGCCCCTCTGTTTCAGCCCCTCTGTTTCAGCACCTCTGTTTCAGCCCCTCTGTTTCTCGCCCTCTGTTTCTCGCCCTCTGTTTCTCGCCCTCTGTTTCTCGCCCTCTGTTTCAGCCCCTCTGTTTCAGCCCCTCTGTTTCAGCCCCTCTGTTTCTCGCCCTCTGTTTCTCGCCCTCTGTTTCAGCCCCTCTGTTTCTGCCCCTCAGTTCCAGCCACTCTGTTTCTTGCCCTCTGTTTCAGCACCTCTGTTTCTCGCCCTCTCTTTCAGCCCCTCTCTTTCTCGCCCTCTGTTGCAGACCCTCTGTTTCAGCCCGTCTGTTTCAGCCCCTCTGTTACAGCCCCTCTGTTTCTCGCCCTCTGTTTCAGCCCCTCTGTTCCTCGCCCTCTGTTTCCGCCCCTCTGTTTCTCGCCCTCTGTTGCAGCCCGTCTGTTTCAGTCCCTCTGTTTCAGCCCCTCTGTTTCAGCTCCTCTGTTTCAGACCCTCTGTTTCTCGCCTTCTGTTTCTCGCCCTCTGTTTCAGCCCCTCTGTTTCAGCCCCTCTGTTTCAGCTCCTCTGTTTCTCGCCCTCTGTTTCAGCCCCTCTGTTTCAGCCCCTCTGTTTCAGCCCCTCTGTTTCAGCCCCTATGTTTCAGGCCCACTGTTTCAGCCCCTCTGTTTCTCGCCATCTGTTTCAGCCCCTCTGTTTCAGCCCCTCTCTTTCTCGCCCTCTGTTTTAGCCCCTCTGTTTCAGCCCCTCAGTTTCAGCCCCTCTTTTTCAGCCCCTCTGTTTCTCGCCCTCTGTTTTTCGCTCTCTGTTTCTCGCCCTCTGTTTCTCGCCCTCTGTTTCAGCCCCTCTGTTTCAGCCACTCTGTTTCAGCTCCTCTGTTTCTCGCCCTCTGTTTCTAGCCCACTGTTTCTCGCCCTCTGTTTCAGCCCCTCTGTTTCAGCCCCTCTGTTTCAGCCCCTCTGTTTCAGCCCCTCAGTTTCTCGCCCTCTGTTTCTCGCTCTCTCTTTCTCGCCCTCTGTTTCTCGCCCTCTGTTTCAGCCCCTCTGTTTCAGCCCCTCTGTTTCAGCCCCTCTGTTTCTCGCCCTCTGTTTCTCGCCAACTGTTTCTCGACCGCTGTTTCAGCCCCTCTGTTTCAGCCCCTTTGTTTCAGCCCCTCTGTTTCAGCCCCTCTGTTTCTCGCCCCTCTGTTTCAGCCCCTCTGTTTCAGCCCCTCTGTTTCAGCCCCTCTGTTTCAGCCCCTCTGTTTCTCGCCCTCTGTTTCTCGCCCTCTTTTTCTCGCCCTCTGTTTCTCGCCCTCTGTTTCAGCCCCTCTGTTTCAGCCCCTCTGTTTCAGCCCCTCTGCTACTCGCCCTCTGTTTCTCGCCCTCTGTTTCTCGCTCTCTGTTTCTCGCCAGCTGTTTCTCGCCCTCTGTTTCAGCCCCTCTGTTTCAGCTCCTCTGTTCCTCGCTCTCTGTTTCTCGCCCTCTGTTTCAGCCCCTCTGTTTCTCGCCCACTGTTTCAGCCCCTCTGTTTCTCGCCATCTGTTTCAGCCCCTCTGTTTCAGCCCCTCTGTTTCTCGCCCTCTGTTTCAGACCCTCTGTTTCAGCCCCTCTGTTTCAGCCCCTCTGTTTCAGCACCTCTGTTTCTCGCCCTTTGTTTCTCGCCCTCTGTTTCAGCCCCTCTGTTTCTCGCCCTCTGTTTCAGCCCCTCTGTTTCAGTCCCTCTGTTTCAGCCCCTCTGTTTCCGCCCCTCTGTTTCAGCCCCTCTGTTTCAGCCCCTCTGTTTCAGCCCCTCTGTTTCTCGCCCTCTGTTTCAGCCCCTCTGTTTCAGCCACTCTGTTCCAGGCCCACTGATTCAGCCCCTCTGTTTCTCGCCATCTGTTTCAGCCCCTCTGTTTCAGCCCCTCTCTTTCTCGCCCTCTGTTTTAGCCCCTCTGTTTCAGCCCCTCAGTTTCAGCCCCTCTTTTTCAGCCCCTCTGTTTCTCGCCCTCTGTTTCTCGCTCTCTGTTTCTCGCCCTCTGTTTCTCGCCCTCTGTTTCAGCCCCTCTGTTTCAGCCACTCTGTTTCAGCTCCTCTGTTTCTCGCCCTCTGTTTCTAGCCCACTGTTTCTCGCCCTCTGTTTCAGCCCCTCTGTTTCAGCCCCTCTGTTTCAGCCCCTCTGTTTCAGCCCCTCAGTTTCTCGCCCTCTGTTTCTCGCTCTCTCTTTCTCGCCCTCTGTTTCTCGCCCTCTGTTTCCGCCCCTCTGTTTCAGCCCCTCTGTTTCAGCCCCTCTGTTTCTCGCCCTCTGTTTCTCGCCAACTGTTTCTCGACCGCTGTTTCAGCCCCTCTGTTTCAGCCCCTTTGTTTCAGCCCCTCTGTTTCAGCCCCTCTGTTTCTCGCCCTCTGTTTCAGCCCCTCTGTTTCAGCCCCTCTGTTTCAGCCCCTCTGTTTCAGCCCCTCTGTTTCTCGCCCTCTGTTTCTCGCGCTCTGTTTCTCGCTCTCTGTTTCTCGCCAGCTGTTTCTCGCCCTCTGTTTCAGCCCCTCTGTTTCAGCTCCTCTGTTCCTCGCTCTCTGTTTCTCGCCCTCTGTTTCAGCCCCTCTGTTTCTCGCCCACTGTTTCAGCCCCTCTGTTTCTCGCCATCTGTTTCAGCCCCTCTGTTTCAGCCCCTCTGTTTCTCGCCCTCTGTTTCAGACCCTCTGTTTCAGCCCCTCTGTTTCAGCCCCTCTGTTTCAGCACCTCTGTTTCTCGCCCTTTGTTTCTCGCCCTCTGTTTCAGCCCCTCTGTTTCTCGCCCTCTGTTTCAGCCCCTCTGTTTCAGTCCCTCTGTTTCAGCCCCTCTGTTTCCGCCCCTTTGTTTCAGCCCCTCTGTTTCAGCCCTTCTGTTTCAGCCCCTCTGTTTCTCGCCCTCTGTTTCAGCCCCTCTGTTTCAGCCCCACTGTTTCAGCCACTCTGTATCAGCCCCTCTCTTTCTCGCCCTCTTTTTCTCGCCCTCTGTTTCTCGCCCTCTGTTTCAGCCCCTCTGTGTCAGCCCCTCTGTTTCAGCCCCTCTGTTTCTCGCCCTCTGTTTCTCGCCCTCTGTTTCTCGCTCTTTGTTTCTCGCCCTCTGTTTCTCGCCCTCTGTTTCAGCCCCTCTGTTTCAGCCCCTCTGTTTCAGCCCCTCTGTTTCTCGCCCTCTGTTTGAGCCCCTCTGTTTCAGCCCCTCTGTTTCAGCCCCTCTGTTTCTCGCCCTCTGTTTCAGAAACTCTGTTTCAGCCCCTCTGTTTCTCGCCCTCTGTTTCAGCCCCTCTGTTTCAGCCACTCTGTATCAGCCCCTCTGTTTCAGCCCCTCTGTTTCTCGCCCTCTGTTTCTCGCCCTCTGTTTCAGCCCCTCTGTTTCAGCCCCTCTGTTTCAGCCCCTCTGTTTCTCGCCCTCTGTTTCTCGCCAACTGTTTCTCGACCGCTGTTTCAGCCCCTCTGTTTCAGCCCCTTTGTTTCAGCCCCTCTGTTTCAGCCCCTCTGTTTCTCGCCCTCTGTTTCAGCCCCTCTGTTTCAGCCCCTCTGTTTCAGCCCCTCTGTTTCAGCCCCTCTGTTTCTCGCCCTCTGTTTCTCGCCCTCTGTTTCTCGCCCTCTGTTTCTCGCCCTCTGTTTCAGCCCCTCTGTTTCAGCCCCTCTGTTTCAGCCCCTCTGCTACTCGCCCTCTGTTTCTCGCCCTCTGTTTCTCGCTCTCTGTTTCTCGCCAGCTGTTTCTCGCCCTCTGTTTCAGCCCCTCTGTTTCAGCTCCTCTGTTCCTCGCTCTCTGTTTCTCGCCCTCTGTTTCAGCCCCTCTGTTTCTCGCCCACTGTTTCAGCCCCTCTGTTTCTCGCCATCTGTTTCAGCCCCTCTGTTTCAGCCCCTCTGTTTCTCGCCCTCTGTTTCAGACCCTCTGTTTCAGCCCCTCTGTTTCAGCCCCTCTGTTTCAGCACCTCTGTTTCTCGCCCTTTGTTTCTCGCCCTCTGTTTCAGCCCCTCTGTTTCTCGCCCTCTGTTTCAGCCCCTCTGTTTCAGTCCCTCTGTTTCAGCCCCTCTGTTTCCGCCACTCTGTTTCAGCCCCTCTGTTTCAGCCCCTCTGTTTCAGCCCCTCTGTTTCTCGCCCTCTGTTGCAGCCCCTCTGTTTCAGCCCCTCTGTTTCAGCCACTCTGTTTCAGCCCCTCTCTTTCTCGCCCTCTTTTTCTCGCCCTCTGTTTCTCGCCCTCTGTTTCAGCCCCTCTGTGTCAGCCCCTCTGTTTCAGCCCCTCTGTTTCTCGCCCTCTGTTTCTCGCCCTCTGTTTCTCGCTCTTTCTTTCTCGCCCTCTGTTTCAGCCCCTCTGTTTCAGCCCCTCTGTTTAAGCCCCTCTGTTTCCGCCCCTCTGTTTCTCGCCCTCTGTTTCTCGCCCTCTGTTTCTCGCCCTCTGTTTCTCGCCCTCTGTTTCAGCCCCTCTGTTTCAGCCCCTCTGTTTCAGCCCCTCTGCTACTCGCCCTCTGTTTCTCGCCCTCTGTTTCTCGCTCTCTGTTTCTCGCCAGCTGTTTCTCGCCCTCTGTTTCAGCCCCTCTGTTTCAGCTCCTCTGTTCCTCGCTCTCTGTTTCTCGCCCTCTGTTTCAGCCCCTCTGTTTCTCGCCCACTGTTTCAGCCCCTCTGTTTCTCGCCATCTGTTTCAGCCCCTCTGTTTCAGCCCCTCTGTTTCTCGCCCTCTGTTTCAGACCCTCTGTTTCAGCCCCTCTGTTTCAGCCCCTCTGTTTCAGCACCTCTGTTTCTCGCCCTTTGTTTCTCGCCCTCTGTTTCAGCCCCTCTGTTTCTCGCCCTCTGTTTCAGCCCCTCTGTTTCAGTCCCTCTGTTTCAGCCCCTCTGTTTCCGCCACTCTGTTTCAGCCCCTCTGTTTCAGCCCCTCTGTTTCAGCCCCTCTGTTTCTCGCCCTCTGTTTCAGCCCCTCTGTTTCAGCCCCTCTGTTTCAGCCACTCTGTTTCAGCCCCTCTCTTTCTCGCCCTCTTTTTCTCGCCCTCTGTTTCTCGCCCTCTGTTTCAGCCCCTCTGTGTCAGCCCCTCTGTTTCAGCCCCTCTGTTTCTCGCCCTCTGTTTCTCGCCCTCTGTTTCTCGCTCTTTCTTTCTCGCCCTCTGTTTATCGCCCTCTGTTTCAGCCCCTCTGTTTCAGCCCCTCTGTTTCAGCCCCTCTGTTTCATCCCCTCTGTTTCAGCCCCTCTGTTTCAGCCCCTCTGTTTCTCGCCCTATGTTTCTCGCCCTCTGTTTCTCGCCCTCTGTTTCTAGCTCTCTGTTTCTCGCCCTCTGTTTCTCGCCCTCTGTTTCAGCCCCTCTGTTTCAGCCCCTCTGTTTCAGCCCCTCTGTTTCTCGCTCTCTGTTTCTCGCCCACTGTTTCTCGCCCTCTGTTTCAGCCCCTCTGTTTCAGCCCCTCTGTTTCAGCCCCTCTGTTTCAGCCCCTCTGTTTCTCGCCCTCTGTTTCATCCCCGCGGTTTCAGCCCCTCTGTTTCAGCTCCTCTGTTAAAGCCCCTCTGTTTCAGCCCCTCTGTTTCTCGCCCTCTGTTTCAGCACCTCTGTTTCTCGCCCTTTGTTTCTCGCCCTCTGTTTCAGCCCCTCTGTTTCTCGCCCTCTGTTTCAACCCCTCTGTTTCTAGCACTCTGTTTCTGCCCCTCTGTTTCAGCCCCTCTGTTTCTCGCCCTCTGTTTCAGCCCCTCTGTTTCAGCCCCTCTGTATCAGCCCCTCTGTTTCAGCCCCTCTGTTTCTCGCCCTCTGTTTCAGCCCCTCTGTTTCTCGCCCTCTGTTTCATCCCCTCTGTTTCAGCCCCTCTGTTTCAGACCCTCTGTTTCAGCCCCTCTGTTTCAGCCCCTCTGTTTCAGCCCCTCTGTTTCTCGCCCTCTGTTTCTCGCCCACTGTTTCTCGCCCTCTGTTTCAGCCCCTCTGTTTCAGCCCCTCTGTTTCAGCCCGTCTGTTTCAGCCCCTCTGTTTCAGCCCCTCTGTTTCTCGCCCTCTGTTTCATCCCCGCGTTTTCAGCCCCTCTGTTTCAGCTCCTCTGTTTCAGCCCCTCTGTTTCAGCCCCTCTGTTTCTCGCCCTCTGTTTCAGCACCTCTGTTTCTCGCCCTTTGTTTCTCGCCCTCTGTTTCAGCCCCTCTGTTTCTCGCCCTCTGTTTCAGCCCCTCTGTTTCAGCCCCTCTGTATCAGCCCCTCTGTTTCAGCCCCTCTGTTTCTCGCCCTCTGTTTCAGCCCCTCTGTTTCTCGCCCTCTGTTTCATCCCCTCTGTTTCAGCCGCTCTGTTTCAGACCCTCTGTTTCAGCCCCTCTGTTTCAGCCCCTCTGTTTCAGCCCCTCTGTTTCAGCACCTCTGTTTCTCGCCCTCTGTTTCTCGCCCTCTGTTTCAGCCCCTCTGTTTCAGCCCCTCTGTTTCAGCCCCTCTGTTTCAGCCCCTCAGTTTCTCGCCCTCTGTTTCTCGCTCTCTCTTTCTCGCCCTCTGTTTCTCGCCCTCTGTTTCAGCCCCTCTGTTTCAGCCCCTCTGTTTCAGCCCCTCTGTTTCTGGCCCTCTGTTTCTCGCCAACTGTTTCTCGACCGCTGTTTCAGCCCCTCTGTTTCAGCCCCTTTGTTTCAGCCCCTCTGTTTCAGCCCCTCTGTTTCTCGCCCTCTGTTTCAGCCCCTCTGTTTCAGCCCCTCTGTTTCAGCCCCTCTGTTTCAGCCCCTCTGTTTCTCGCCCTCTGTTTCTCGCCCTCTGTTTCTCGCCCTCTGTTTCTCGCCCTCTGTTTCAGCCCCTCTGTTTCAGCCCCTCTGTTTCAGCCCCTCTGCTACTCGCCCTCTGTTTCTCGCCCTCTGTTTCTCGCTCTCTGTTTCTCGCCAGCTGTTTCTCGCCCTCTGTTTCAGCCCCTCTGTTTCAGCTCCTCTGTTCCTCGCTCTCTGTTTCTCGCCCTCTGTTTCAGCCCCTCTGTTTCTCGCCCACTGTTTCAGCCCCTCTGTTTCTCGCCATCTGTTTCAGCCCCTCTGTTTCAGCCCCTCTGTTTCTCGCCCTCTGTTTCAGACCCTCTGTTTCAGCCCCTCTGTTTCAGCCCCTCTGTTTCAGCACCTCTGTTTCTCGCCCTTTGTTTCTCGCCCTCTGTTTCAGCCCCTCTGTTTCTCGCCCTCTGTTTCAGCCCCTCTGTTTCCGTCCCTCTGTTTCAGCCCCTCTGTTTCCGCCCCTCTGTTTCATCCCCTCTGTTTCAGCCCCTCTGTTTCAGCCCCTCTGTTTCTCGCCCTCTGTTTCAGCCCCTCTGTTTCAGCCCCTCTGTTCCAGGCCCACTGTTTCAGCCCCTCTGTTTCTCGCCATCTGTTTCAGCCCCTCTGTTTCAGCCCCTCTGTTTCTCGCCCTCTGTTTTAGCCCCTCTGTTTCAGCCCCTCAGTTTCAGCCCCTCTTTTTCAGCCCCTCTGTTTCTCGCCCTCTGTTTCTCGCTCTCTGTTTCTCGCCCTCTGTTTCTCGCCCTCTGTTTCAGCCCCTCTGTTTCAGCCACTCTGTTTCAGCTCCTCTGTTTCTCGCCCTCTGTTTCTAGCCCACTGTTTCTCGCCCTCTGTTTCAGCCCCTCTGTTTCAGCCCCTCTGTTTCAGCCCCTCAGTTTCTCGCCCTCTGTTTCTCGCTCTCTCTTTCTCGCCCTCTGTTTCTCGCCCTCTGTTTCAGCCCGTCTGTTTCAGCCCCTCTGTTACAGCCCCTCTGTTTCTCGCCCTCAGTTTCAGCCCCTCTGTTTCTCGCCCTCTGTTTCCGCCCCTCTGTTTCTCGCCCTCTGTTGCAGCCCCTCTGTTTCAGCCCCTCTGTTTCAGCCCCTCTGTTTCAGCTCCTCTGTTTCAGACCCTCTGTTTCTCGCCCTCTGTTTCTCGCCCTCTGTTTCAGCCCCTCTGTTTCGTCCCCTCTGTTTCAGCTCCTCTGTTTCTCGCCCTCTGTTTGAGCCCCTCTGTTTCAGCCCCTCTGTTTCAGCCACTCTGTTTCAGCCCCTCTGTTTCAGGCCCACTGTTTCAGCCCCTCTGTTTCTCGCCATCTGTTTCAGCCCCTCTGTTTCAGCCCCTCTGTTTCTCGCCCTCTGTTTCAGCCCCTCTGTTTCAGCCCCTCTGTTTCAGCCCCTCTGTTTCAGCCACTCTGTTTCAACTCCTCTGTTTCTCGCCCTCTGTTTCTCGCCCACTGTTTCTCGCCCTCTGTTTCAGCCCCTCTGTTTCAGCCCCTCTGTTTCAGCCCCTCTGTTTCAGCCCCTCTGTTTCTCACCCTCTGTTTCTCGCCCTCTGTTTCTCGCTCTCTCTTTCTCGCCCTCTGTTTCTCGCCCTCTGTTTCAGCCCCTCTGTTTCAGCTCCTCTGTTTCAGCCCCTCTGTTTCTCGCCCTCTGTTTCAGCCACTCTGTTTCAGCCCCTCTGTTTCTCGCCCTCTGTTTCTTGCCCTCTGTTTCAGCCCCTCTGTTTCAGCCCCTCTGTTTCTCGCCCTCTGTTTTTCGCCCTCTGTTTCTCGCCCTCTGTTTCTTGCCCTCTGTTTCAGCCCCTCTGTTTCAGCCTCTCAGTTTCAGCCCCTCTGTTTCTCGCCCTCTGTTTCTCACCCTCTGTTTCTCGCTCTCTGTTTCTCGCCCTCTGTTTCTCGCCCTCTGTTTCAGCCCCTCTGTTTCAGCTCCTCTGTTCCTCGCTCTCTGTTTCTCGCAATCTGTTTCAGCCCCTCTGTTTCTCGCCCACTGTTTCAGCCCCCCTGTTTCAGCCCCTCTGTTTCAGCCCCTCTGTTTCAGCCCCTCTGTTTCAGCCACTCTGTTTCAGCCCCACTGTTTCACGCCCTCTGTTTCAGCCCCTCTGTTTCAGCCCCTCTGTTTCAGCCCCTCTGTTTCAGCCCCTCTGTTTCAGCCCCTCTGTTTCAGCCCCTCTGTTTCTCGCCCTCTGTTTCTCGCCCTCTGTTTCTCGCTCTTTGTTTCTCGCCCTCTGTTTCTCGCCCTCTGTTTCAGCCCCTCTGTTTCAGCCCCTCTGTTTCTCGCCCTCTGTTTCTCGCCCTCTGTTTCTTGCCCTCTGTTTCTCGCTCTCTGTTTCTCGCCCTCTGTTTCTCGCCCTCTGTTTCCGCCCCTCTGTTTCTCGCCCTCTGTTTCTCGCCCTCTGTTTCTCGCCCTCAGGTTCAGCCCCTCTGTTTCAGCCCCTTTGTTTCAGCCCCTCTGTTTCTGCCCCTCTGTTTCTCGCCCACTGTTTCTCCCCCTCTGTTTCAGCCCCTCTGTTTCAGCCCCTCTGTTTCAGCCCCTCTGTTTCTCGCCCTCTATTTCTCGCCCTCTGTTTCTCGCCCTCTGTTTCTCGCCCTCTGTTACAGCCCCTGTGTTTAAGCCCCTCTATTTCTCGCCCTCTGTTTCTCGCCCTCTGTTTCAGCCCCTCTGTTTCAGCCCCTCTGTATCTCGCCCTCTGTTTCAGCCCCTCTGTTTCTCGCCATCTGTTTCAGCCCCTCTGTTTCAGCCCCTCTGTTTCTCGCCCACTGTTTCAGACCCTTTAGTTTCAGCCCCTCTGTTTCAGCCCCTCTGTTTCAGCCCCTCTGTTTCAGCACCTCTGTTTCTCGCCCTTTGTTTCTCGCCCTCTGTTTCAGCCCCTCTGTTTCTCGCCCTCTGTTTCAGCCCTTCTGTTTCTCGCACTCTGTTTCAGCCCCTCTGTTTCAGCCACTCTTTTTCTCGCCCTCTGTTTCAGCCCCTCTGTTTCAGCCCCTCTGTATCAGCCCCTCTGTTTCAGCCCCTCTGTTTCTCGCCCTCTGTTTCTCGCCCAATGTTTCAGCCCCTCTGTTTCAGCCCCTCTGTTTCAGTCCCTCTGTTTCAGCCCCTCTGTTTCAGCCCCTCTGATTCTCGCCCTCTGTTTCTCGCCCTCTGTTTATCGCCCTCTGTTTCTCGCTCTCTCTTTCTCGCCCTCTGTTTCTCTCCCTCTGTTTCAGCCCCTCTGTTTCTGCAACTCTGTTTCAGCCCCTCTGTTTCAGCCCCTCTGTTTCAGCCCCTCTGTTTCTCGCCCTCTGGTTCTCGCCCTCTGTTTCTTGCCCTCTGTTTCTCGATCTCTGTTTCTCGCCCTCTGTTTCTCGCCCTCTGTTTCAGCACCTCTGTTTCAGCCCCTCTGTTTCAGCCCCTCTGTTTCTCGCCCTCTGTTTCTCGCCCTCTATTTCTCGCCCTCAGTTTCAGCCCCTCTGTTTCAGCCCCTTTGTTTCAGCCCCACTGTTTCAGCCCCTCTGTTTCTCGCCCACTGTTTCTCGCCCTCTGTTTCAGCCCCTCTGTTTCAGCCCCTCTGTTTCAGCCCCTCTGTTTCAGCCCCTCTGTTTCAACACCTCTGTTTCATCCCCTCTGTTTCTCGCCCTCTGTTTCTCGCCCTCTGTTTCTCGCCCTCTGTTTCTCGCCCTCTGTTTCAGCCCCTCTGTTTCAGCCCCTCTGTTTCAGCCCCTCTGTTTCTCGCCCTCTGTTTCTCGCCCTCTGTTTCAGCCCCTCTGTTTCTGCCCCTCAGTTCCAGCCCCTCTGTTTCTTGCCCTCTGTTTCAGCACCTCTGTTTCTCGCCCTCTCTTTCAGCCCCTCTCTTTCTCGCCCTCTGTTGCAGACCCTCTGTTTCAGCCCGTCTGTTTCAGCCCCTCTGTTACAGCCCCTCTGTTTCTCGCCCTCAGTTTCAGCCCCTCTGTTTCTCGCCCTCTGTTTCCGCCCCTCTGTTTCTCGCCCACTGTTGCAGCCCCTCTGTTTCAGCCCCTCTGTTTCAGCCCCTCTGTTTCAGCTCCTCTGTTTCAGACCCTCTGTTTCTCGCCCTCTGTTTCTCGCCCTCTGTTTCAGCCCCTCTGTTTCGTCCCCTCTGTTTCAGCTCCTCTGTTTCTCGCCCTCTGTTTGAGCCCCTCTGTTTCAGCCCCTCTGTTTCAGCCACTCTGTTTCAGCCCCTCTGTTTCAGGCCCACTGTTTCAGCCCCTCTGTTTCTCGCCATCTGTTTCAACCCCTCTGTTTCAGCCCCTCTGTTTCTCGCCCTCTGTTTCAGCCCCTCTGTTTCAGCCCCTCTGTTTCAGCCCCTCTGTTTCAGCCACTCTGTTTCAACTCCTCTGTTTCTCGCCCTCTGTTTCTCGCCCACTGTTTCTCGCCCTCTGTTTCAGCCCCTCTGTTTCAGCCCCTCTGTTTCAGCCCCTCTGTTTCAGCCCCTCTGTTTCTCGCCCTCTGTTTCTCGCCCTCTGTTTCTCGCTCTCTCTTTCTCGCCCTCTGTTTCTCGCCCTCTGTTTCAGCCCCTCTGTTTCAGCTCCTCTGTTTCAGCCCCTCTGTTTCTCGCCCTCTGTTTCAGCCACTCTGTTTCAGCCCCTCTGTTTCTCGCCCTCTGTTTCTTGCCCTCTGTTTCAGCCCCTCTGTTTCAGCCCCTCTGTATCTCGCCCTCTGTTTCTCGCCCTCTGTTTCTCGCCCTCTGTTTCTTGCCCTCTGTTTCAGCCCCTCTGTTTCAGCCCCTCAGTTTCAGCCCCTCTGTTTCTCGCCCTCTGTTTCTCGCCCTCTGTTTCTCGCTCTCTGTTTCTCGCCCTCTGTTTCTCGCCCTCAGTTTCAGCCCCTCTGTTTCAGCTCCTCTGTTCCTCGCTCTCTGTTTCTCGAAATCTGTTTCAGCCCCTCTGTTTCTCGCCCACTGTTTCAGCCCCTCTGTTTCTCGCCATCTGTTTCAGCCCCTCTGTTTCAGCCCCTCTGTTTCTCGCCCTCTGTTTCAGCCCCCCTGTTTCAGCCCCTCTGTTTCAGCCCCTCTGTTTCAGCCCCTCTGTTTCAGCCACTCTGTTTCAGCCCCACTGTTTCACGCCCTCTGTTTCAGCCCCTCTGTTTCAGCCCCTCTGTTTCAGCCCCTCTGTTTCAGCCCCTCTGTTTCAGCCCCTCTGTTTCTCGCCCTCTGTTTCTCGCCCTCTGTTTCTCGCTCTTTGTTTCTCGCCCTCTGTTTCTCGCCCTCTGTTTCAGCCCCTCTGTTTCAGCCCCTCTGTTTCAGCCCCTCTGTTTCATCCCCTCTGTTTCAGCTCCTCTGTTTCAGCCCCTCTGTTTCTCGCTCTCTGTTTCTCGCCCTCTGTTTCTCGCCCTCTGTTTCAGCCCCTCTGTTTCAGCCCCTCTGTTTCAGCCCCTCTGTTTCTCGCCCTCTGTTTCTCGCCCACTGTTTCTCGCCCTCTGTTTCAGCCCCTCTGTTTCAGCCCCTCTGTTTCAGCCCCTCTGTTTCAGCCCCTCTGTTTCTCGCCATCTGTTTCATCCCCTCTGTTTCAGCCCCTCTGTTTCAGCTCCTCTGTTTCAGCCCCTCTGTTTCAGCCTCTCTGTTTCTCGCCCTCTGTTTCTCGCCCTCGGTTTCAGCCCCTCTGTTTCTCGCCCTGTGTTTCAGCCCCTCTGTTTCTCGCCCTCTGTTTCAGCCCCTCTTTCTCAGCCCCTCTGTTTCAGCCCCTCTTTTAAAGCCCTTCTGTTTAAGCCCCTCTGTTTCAGCCCCTCTGATTCTCGCCCTCTGTTTCAGCCCCTCTGTTTCTCGCCCTCTGTTTCAGACCCTCTGTTTCAGCCCCTCAGTATCAGCCCCTCTCTTTCAGCCCCTCTGTTTCTCGCCCTCTGTTTCTCGCCCTCTGTTTCTCGCCCTCTGTTTCTCGCCCACTGTTTTAGCCCCTCTGTTTCAGCCCCTCTGTTTAAGCCCATCTGTTTCAGCCCCTCTGTTTCAGCCCCTCTGTTTCAGCCCCACTGTTTCTCGCCCTCGGTTTCAGCCCCTCTGTTTCTCGCCCTCTGTTTCAGCCCCTCTGTTTCTCGCCCACTGTTTCAGCCCCTCTGTTTCTCGCCATCTGTTTCAGCCCCTCTGTTTCAGCCCCTCTGTTTCTCGCCCTCTGCTTCAGCCCCTCTGTTTCAGCCCCTCTGTTTCAGCCCCTCTGTTTCAGCCCCTCTGTTTCTCGCCCTCTGTTTCTCGCCCTCTGTTTCAGCCCCTCTGTTTCAGCCCCTCTGTTTCAGCCCCTCTGTTTCAGCCCCTCTGTTTCAGCCCCTCTGTTTCTCGCCCTCTGTTTCTCGCCCTCTGTTTCTTGCCCTCTGTTTCTAGCTCTCTGTTTCTCGCCCTCTGTTTCTCGCCCTCTGTTTCAGCCCCTCTGTTTCAGCCCCTCTGTTTCACCCCATCTGTTTCTCGCCCTCTGTTTCAGCCCCTCTGTTTCTCGCCCTCTGTTTCTCGCCCACTGTTTCTCGCCCTCTGTTTCAGCCGCCCTGTTCAGCACCTCTGTTTCAGCCCCTCTGTTTCTCGCCCTGTGTTTCAGCCCCTCTGTTTCCCGCCCTCTGTTTCAGCCCCTCTGTTTCAGCCCCTCTGTTTCAGCCCCTCTGTTTCAGCCCCTCTGTTTCTCGCCCTCTGTTTCTCGCCCTATGTTTCTTGCCCTCTGTTTCTCGCTCTCTGTTTCTCGCCCTCTGTTTCTCGCCGTCTGTTTCAGCCCCTCTGTTTCTCGCCCTCTGTTTCTCGCCCTCTGTTTCTCGCCCTCAGGTTCAGCCCCTCTGTTTCAGCCCCTTTGTTTCAGCCCCTCTGTTTCTGCCCCTCTGTTTCTCGCCCACTGTTTCTCGCCCTCTGTTTCAGCCCCTCTGTTTCAGCCCCTCTGTTTCAGCCCCTCTGTTTCAGCCCCTCTGTTTCTCGCCCTCTATTTCTCGCCCTCTGTTTCTCGCCCTCTGTTTCTCGCCCTCTGTTACAGCCCCTGTGTTTAAGCCCCTCTGTTTCTCGCCCTCTGTTTCTCGCCCTCTGTTTCAGCCCCTCTGTTTCAGCCCCTCTGTTTCAGCCCCTCTGTATCTCGCCCTCTGTTTCAGCCCCTCTGTTTCTCGCCATCTGTTTCAGCCCCTCTGTTTCAGCCCCTCTGTTTCTCGCCCTCTGTTTCAGACCCTCTGTTTCAGCCCCTCTGTTTCAGCCCCTCTGTTTCAGCCCCTCTGTTTCGGCACCTCTGTTTCTCGCCCTTTGTTTCTCGCCCTCTGTTTCAGCCCCTCTGTTTCTCGCCCTCTGTTTCAGCCCCTCTGTTTCTCGCACTCTGTTTCAGCCCCTCTGTTTCAGCCACTCAGTTTCTCGCCCTCTGTTTCAGCCCCTCTGTTTCAGACCCTCTGTATCAGCCCCTCTGTTTCAGCCCCTCTTTTTCTCGCCCTCTGTTTCTCGCCCAATGTTTCAGCCCCTCTGTTTCAGCCCCTCTGTTTCAGTCCCTCTGTTTCAGCCCCTCTGTTTCAGCCCCTCTGATTCTCGCCCTCTGTTTCTCGCCCTCTGTTTCTCGCCCTCTGTTTCTCGCTCTCTCTTTCTCGCCCTCTGTTTCTCGCCCTCTGTTTCAGCCCCTCTGTTTCTGCAACTCTGTTTCAGCCCCTCTGTTTCAGCCCCTCTGTTTCAGCCCCTCTGTTTCTCGCCCTCTGTTTCAGCCCCTCTGTTTCTGCCCCTCAGTTCCAGCCCCTCTGTTTCTTGCCCTCTGTTTCAGCACCTCTGTTTCTCGCCCTCTCTTTCAGCCCCTCTCTTTCTCGCCCTCTGTTGCAGACCCTCTGTTTCAGCCCGTCTGTTTCAGCCCCTCTGTTACAGCCCCTCTGTTTCTCGCCCTCAGTTTCAGCCCCTCTGTTTCTCGCCCTCTGTTTCCGCCCCTCTGTTTCTCGCCGTCTGTTGCAGCCCCTCTGTTTCAGCCCCTCTGTTTCAGCCCCTCTGTTTCAGCTCCTCTGTTTCAGACCCTCTGTTTCTCGCCCTCTGTTTCTAGCCCTCTGTTTCAGCCCCTCTGTTTCGTCCCCTCTGTTTCAGCTCCTCTGTTTCTCGCCCTCTGTTTGAGCCCCTCTGTTTCAGCCCCTCTGTTTCAGCCACTCTGTTTCAGCCCCTCTGTTTCAGGCCCACTGTTTCAGCCCCTCTGTTTCTCGCCATCTGTTTCAGCCCCTCTGTTTCAGCCCCTCTGTTTCTCGCCCTCTGTTTCAGCCCCTCTGTTTCAGCCCCTCTGTTTCAGCCCCTCTTTTTCAGCCCCTCTGTTTCTCGCCCTCTGTTTCTCGCCCTCTGTTTCTCGCTCTCTGTTTCTCGCCCTCTGTATCTCGCCCTCTGTTTCAGCCCCTCTGTTTCAGCCACTCTGTTTCAACTCCTCTGTTTCTCGCCCTCTGTTTCTCGCCCACTGTTTCTCGCCCTCTGTTTCAGCCCCTCTGTTTCAGCCCCTCTGTTTCAGCCCCTCTGGTTCAGCCCCTCTGTTTCTCGCCCTCTGTTTCTCGCCCTCTGTTTCTCGCTCTCTCTTTCTCGCCCTCTGTTTCTCGCCCTCTGTTTCAGCCCCTCTGTTTCAGCCCCTCTGTTTCAGCCCCTCTGTTTCTCGCCCTCTGTTTCAGCCACTCTGTTTCAGCCCCTCTGTTTCTCGCCCTCTGTTTCTCGCCCTCTGTTTCAGCCCCTCTGTTTCAGCCCCTCTGTTTCTCGCCCTCTGTTTCTAGCCCTCTGTTTCTCGCCCTCTGTTTCTTGCCCTCTGTTTCAGCCCCTCTGTTTCAGCCCCTCAGTTTCAGCCCCTCTGTTTCTTGCCCTCTGTTTCTCGCCCTCTGTTTCTCGCTCTCTGTTTCTCGCCCTCTGTTTCTCGCCCTCTGTTTCAGCCCCTCTGTTTCAGCTCCTCTGTTCCTCGCTCTCTGTTTCTCGCAATCTGTTTCAGCCCCTCTGTTTCTCGCCCTTTGTTTCTCGCCCTCTGTTTCAGCCCCTCTGTTTCTCGCCCTCTGTTTCAGCCCCTCTGTTTTTCGCACTCTGTTTCAGCCCCTCTGTTTCAGCCACTCTGTTTCTCGCCCTCTGTTTCAGCCCCTCTGTTTCAGCCCCTCTGTATCAGCCCCTCTGTTTCAGCCCCGCTTTTTCTCGCCCTCTGTTTCTCGCCCAATGTTTCAGCCCCTCTGTTTCAGCCCCTCTGTTTCAGTCCCTCTGTTTCAGCCCCTCTGTTTCAGCCCCTCTGATTCTCGCCCTCTGTTTCTCGCCCTCTGTTTCTCGCCCTCTGTTTCTCGCTCTCTCTTTCTCGCCCTCTGTTTCTCGCCCTCTGTTTCAGCCCCTCTGTTTCTGCAACTCTGTTTCAGCCCCTCTGTTTCAGCCCCTCTGTTTCAGCCCCTCTGTTTCTCGCCCTCTGTTTCAGCCCCTCTGTTTCTGCCCCTCAGTTCCAGCCCCTCTGTTTCTTGCCCTCTGTTTCAGCACCTCTGTTTCTCGCCCTCTCTTTCAGCCCCTCTCTTTCTCGCCCTCTGTTGCAGACCCTCTGTTTCAGCCCGTCTGTTTCAGCCCCTCTGTTACAGCCCCTCTGTTTCTCGCCCTCAGTTTCAGCCCCTCTGTTTCTCGCCCTCTGTTTCCGCCCCTCTGTTTCTCGCCGTCTGTTGCAGCCCCTCTGTTTCAGCCCCTCTGTTTCAGCCCCTCTGTTTCAGCTCCTCTGTTTCAGACCCTCTGTTTCTCGCCCTCTGTTTCTCGCCCTCTGTTTCAGCCCCTCTGTTTCGTCCCCTCTGTTTCAGCTCCTCTGTTTCTCGCCCTCTGTTTGAGCCCCTCTGTTTCAGCCCCTCTGTTTCAGCCACTCTGTTTCAGCCCCTCTGTTTCAGGCCCACTGTTTCAGCCCCTCTGTTTCTCGCCATCTGTTTCAGCCCCTCTGTTTCAGCCCCTCTGTTTCTCGCCCTCTGTTTCAGCCCCTCTGTTTCAGCCCCTCTGTTTCAGACCGTCTTTTTCAGCCCCTCTGTTTCTCGCCCTCTGTTTCTCGCCCTCTGTTTCTCGCTCTCTGTTTCTCGCCCTCTGTATCTCGCCCTCTGTTTCAGCCCCTCTGTTTCAGCCACTCTGTTTCAACTCCTCTGTTTCTCGCCCTCTGTTTCTCGCCCACTGTTTCTCGCCCTCTGTTTCAGCCCCTCTGTTTCAGCCCCTCTGTTTCAGCCCCTCTGTTTCAGCCCCTCTGTTTCTCGCCCTCTGTTTCTCGCCCTCTGTTTCTCGCTCTCTCTTTCTAGCCCTCTGTTTCTCGCCCTCTGTTTCAGCCCCTCTGTTTCAGCCCCTCTGTTTCAGCCCCTCTGTTTCTCGCCCTCTGTTTCAGCCACTCTGTTTCAGCCCCTCTGTTTCTCGCCCTCTGTTTCTCGCCCTGTGTTTCAGACCGTCTGTTAAGGCCCCTCTGTTTCTCGCCCTCTGTTTCTAGCCCTCTGTTTCTCGCCCTCTGTTTCTTGCCCTCTGTTTCAGCCCCTCTGTTTCAGTCCCTCAGTTTCAGCCCCTCTGTTTCTTGCCCTCTGTTTCTCGCCCTCTGTTTCTCGCTCTCTGTTTCTCGCCCTCTGTTTCTCGCCCTCTGTTTCAGCCCCTCTGTTTCAGCTCCTCTGTTCCTCGCTCTCTGTTTCTCGCAATCTGTTTCAGCCCCTCTGTTTCTCGCCCACTGTTTCAGCCCCTCTGTTTCTCGCCATCTGTTTCAGCCCCTCTGTTTCAGCCCCTCTGTTTCTCGCCCTCTGTTTCAGCCCCTCTGTTTCAGCCCCTCTGTTTCAGCCCCTATGTTTCAGCCCCTCTGTTTCAGCACCTCTGTTTCTCGCCCCTTGTTTCTCGCCCTCTGTTTCAGCCCCTCTGTTTCTCGCCCTCTGTTTCAGCCCCTCTGTTTCAGTCCCTCTGTTTCAGCCCCTCTGTTTCCGCCCCTCTGTTTCAGCCCCTCTGTTTCAGCCCCTCTGTTTCAGCCCCTCTCTTTCTCGCCCTCTGTTTCAGCCCCTCTGTTTCAGCCCCTCTGTTTCAGCCACTCTGTTTCAGCCCCTCTGTTTCACGCCCTCTGTTTCAGCCCCTCTGTTTCAGCCCCTCTGTTTCAGCCCCTCTGTTTCAGCCCCTCTGTTTCAGCCCCTCTGTTTCTCGCCCTCTGTTTCTCGCCCTCTGTTTCTCGCTCTTTGTTTCTCGCCCTCTGTTTCTCGCCCTCTGTTTCACCCCCTCTGTTTCAGCCCCTCTGTTTCAGCCCCTCTGTTTCATCCCCTCTGTTTCAGCCCCTCTGTTTCAGCCCCTCTGTTTCTCGCCCTCTGTTTCTCACCCTCTGTTTCTCGCCCTCTGTTTCTCGCTCTCTGTTTCTCGCCCTCTGTTTCTCGCCCTCTGTTTCAGCCCCTCTGTTTCAGCCCCTCTGTTTCAGCCCCTCTGTTTCTCGCCCTCTGTTTCAGCCCCACTTTCTCAGCCCCTCAGTTTCAGCCCCTCTTTTAAAGCCCTTCTGTTTAAGCCCCTCTGTTTCAGCCCCTCTGATTCTCGCCCTCTGTTTCAGCCCCTCTGTTTCTCGCCCTCTGTTTCAGACCCTCTGTTTCAGCCCCTCAGTATCAGCCCCTCTCTTTCAGCCCCTCTGTTTCTCGCCCTCTGTTTCTCGCCCTCTGTTTCTCGCCCTCTGTTTCTCGCCCACTGTTTCAGCCCCTCTGTTTCAGCCCCTCTGTTTAAGCCCATCTGTTTCAGCCCCTCTGTTTCAGCCCCTCTGTTTCAGCCCCTCTGTTTCAGCCCCACTGTTTCTCGCCCTCGGTTTCAGCCCCTCTGTTTCTCGCCCTCTGTTTCAGCCCCTCTGTTTCTCGCCCACTGTTTCAGCCCCTCTGTTTCTCGCCATCTGTTTCAGCCCCTCTGTTTCAGCCCCTCTGTTTCTCGCCCTCTGTTTCAGCCCCTCAGTTTCAGCCCCTCTGTTTCAGCCCCTCTGTTTCAGCCCCTTTGTTTCTCGCCCTCTGTTTCTCGCCCTCTGTTTCAGCCCCTCTGTTTCAGCCCCTCTGTTTCAGCCCCTCTGTTTCAGCCCCTCTGTTTCAGCCCCACTGTTTCTCGCCCTCTGTTTCTCGCCCTCTGTTTCTTGCCCTCTGTTTCTAGCTCTCTGTTTCTCGCCCTCTGTTTCTCGCCCTCTGTTTCAGCCCCTCTGTTTCAGCCCCTCTGTTTCAGCCCATCTGTTTCTCGCCCTCTGTTTCAGCCCCTCTGTTTCTCGCCCTCTGTTTCTCGCCCACTGTTTCTCGCCCTCTGTTTCAGCCCCCCTGTTCAGCACCTCTGTTTCAGCCCCTCTGTTTCTCGCCCTGTGTTTCAGCCCCTCTGTTTCTCGCCCTCTGTTTCAGCCCCTCTGTTTCAGCCCCTCTGTTTCAGCCCCTCTGTTTCAGCCCCTCTGTTTCTCGCCCTCTGTTTCTCGCCCTCTGTTTCTTGCCCTCTGTTTCTCGCTCTCTGTTTCTCGCCCTCTGTTTCTCGCCGTCTGTTTCAGCCCCTCTGTTTCTCGCCCTCTGTTTCTCGCCCTCTGTTTCTCGCCCTCAGGTACAGCCCCTCTGTTTCAGCCCCTTTGTTTCAGCCCCTCTGTTTCTGCCCCTCTGTTTCTCGCCCACTGTTTCTCGCCCTCTGTTTCAGCCCCTTTGTTTCAGCCCCTCTGTTTCAGCCCCTCTGTTTCAGCCCCTCTGTTTCTCGCCCTCTATTTCTCGCCCTCTGTTTCTCGCCCTCTGTTTCTCGCCCACTGTTACAGCCCCTGTGTTAAAGCCCCTCTGTTTCTCGCCCTCTGTTTCTCGCCCTCTGTTTCAGCCCCTCTGTTTCAGCCCCTCTGTTTCAGCCCCTCTGTATCTCGCCCTCTGTTTCGGCCCCTCTGTTTCTCGCCTTCTGTTTCAGCCCCTCTGTTTCAGCCCCTCTGTTTCTCGCCCTCTGTTTCAGACCCTCTGTTTCAGCCCCTCTGTTTCAGCCCCTCTGTTTCAGCCCCTCTGTTTCAGCACCTCTGTTTCTCGCCCTTTGTTTCTCGCCCTCTGTTTCAGCCCCTCTGTTTCTCGCGCTCTGTTTCAGCCCCTCTGTTTCTCGCACTCTGTTTCAGCCCCTCTGTTTCAGCCACTCTGTTTCTCGCCCTCTGTTTCAGCCCCTCTGTTTCAGCCCCTCTGTATCAGCCCGTCTGTTTCAGCCCCTCTTTACCTCGCCCTCTGTTTCTCGCCCAATGTTTCAGCCCCTCTGTTTCAGCCCCTCTGTTTCACTCCCTCTGTTTCAGCCCCTCTGTTTCAGCCCCTCTGATTCTCGCCCTCTGTTTCTCGCCCTCTGTTTCTCGCCCTCTGTTTCTCGCTCTCTCTTTCTCGCCCTCTGTTTCTCGCCCTCTGTTTCAGCCCCTCTGTTTCTGCAACTCTGTTTCAGCCCCTCTGTTTCAGCCCCTCTGTTTCAGCCCCTCTGTTTCTCGCCCTCTGGTTCTCGCCCTCTGTTTCTTGCCCTCTGTTTCTCGCTCTCTGTTTCTCGCCCTCTGTTTCTCGCCCTCTGTTTCAGCACCTCTGTTTCAGCCCCTCTGTTTCAGCCCCTCTGTTTCTCGCCCTCTGTTTCTCGCCCTCTATTTCTCGCCCTCAGTTTCAGCCCCTCTGTTTCAGCCCCTCTGTTTCAGCCCCTCTGTTACAGCCCCTCTGTTTCAGCACCTCTGTTTCAGCCCCTCTGTTTCTCGCCCTCTGTTTCTCGCCCTCTGTTTCTCGCCCTCTGTTTCTCGCCCTCTGTTTCAGCCCCTCTGTTTCAGCCCCTCTGTTTCAGCCCCTCTGTTTCTGCCCCTCAGTTCCAGCCCCTCTGTTTCTTGCCCTCTGTTTCAGCACCTCTGTTTCTCGCCCTCTCTTTCAGCCCCTCTCTTTCTCGCCCTCTGTTGCAGACCCTCTGTTTCAGCCCGTCTGTTTCAGCCCCTCTGTTACAGCCCCTCTGTTTCAGCCCCTCTGTTTCTCGCCCTCAGTTTCAGCCCCTCTGTTTCTCGCCCTCTGTTTCCGCCCCTCTGTTTCTCGCCGTCTGTTGCAGCCCCTCTGTTTCAGCCCCTCTGTTTCAGCCCCTCTGTTTCAGCTCCTCTGTTTCAGACCCTCTGTTTCTCGCCCTCTGTTTCTCGCCCTCTGTTTCAGCCCCTCTGTTTCGTCCCCTCTGTTTCAGCTCCTCTGTTTCTCGCCCTCTGTTTGAGCCCCTCTGTTTCAGCCCCTCTGTTTCAGCCACTCTGTTTCAGCCCCTCTGTTTCAGGCCCACTGTTTCAGCCCCTCTGTTTCTCGCCATCTGTTTCAGCCCCTCTGTTTCAGCCCCTCTGTTTCTCGCCCTCTGTTTCAGCCCCTCTGTTTCAGCCCCTCTGTTTCAGCCCCTCTTTTTCAGCCCCTCTGTTTCTCGCCCTCTGTTTCTCGCCCTCTGTTTCTCGCTCTCTGTTTCTCGCCATCTGTATCTCGCCCTCTGTTTCAGCCCCTCTGTTTCAGCCACTCTGTTTCAACTCCTCTGTTTCTCGCCCTCTGTTTCTCGCCCACTGTTTCTCGCCCTCTGTTTCAGCCCCTCTGTTTCAGCCCCTCTGTTTCAGCCCCTCTGTTTCAGCCCCTCTTTTTCAGCCCCTCTGTTTCTCGCCCTCTGTTTCTCGCCCTCTGTTTCTCGCCCTCTGTTTCTTGCCCTCTGTTTCAGCCCCTCTGTTTCAGCCCCTCAGTTTCAGCCCCTCTGTTTCTCGCCCTCTGTTTCTCGCCCTCTTTTTCTCGCTCTCTGTTTCTCGCCCTCTGTTTGTCGCCCTCTGTTTCAGCCCCTCTGTTTCAGCTCCTCTGTTCCTCGCTCTCTGTTTCTCGCAATCTGTTTCAGCCCCTCTGTTTCTCGCCCACTGTTTCAGCCCCTCTGTTTCTCGCCATCTGTTTCAGCCCCTCTGTTTCAGCCCCTCTGTTTCTCGCCCTCTGTTTCAGACCCTCTGTTTCAGCCCCTCTGTTTCAGCCCCTATGTTTCAGCCCCTCTGTTTCAGCACCTCTGTTTCTCGCCCTTTGTTTCTCGCCCTCTGTTTCAGCCCCTCTGATTCTCGCCCTCTGTTTCAGCCCCTCTGTTTCAGTCCCTCTGTTTCAAACCCTCTGTTTCCGCCACTCTGTTTCAGCCCCTCTGTTTCAGCCCCTCTGTTTCAGCCCCTCTCTTTCTCGCCCTCTGTTTCAGCCCCTCTGTTTCAGCCCCTCTGTTTCAGCCACTCTGTTTCAGCCACTCTGTTTCACGCCCTCTGTTTCAGCCCCTCTGTTTCAGCCCCTCTGTTTCAGCCCCTCTGTTTCAGCCCCTCTGTTTCAGCCCCTCTGTTTCAGCCCCTCTGTTTCTCGCCCTCTGTTTCTCGCCCTCTGTTTCTCGCTCTTTGTTTCTCGCCCTCTGTTTCTCGCCCTCTGTTTCAGCCCCTCTGTTTCAGCCCCTCTGTTTCAGCCCCTCTGTTTCATCCCCTCTGTTTCAGCCCCTCTGTTTCAGCCCCTCTGTTTCTCGCCCTCTGTTTCTCACCCTCTGTTTCTCGCCCTCTGTTTCTCGCTCTCTGTTTCTCGCCCTCTGTTTCTCGCCCTCTGTTTCAGCCCCTCTGTTTCAGCCCCTCTGTTTCAGCCCCTCTGTTTCTCGCCCTCTGTTTCTCGCCCACTGTTTCTCGCCCTCTGTTTCAGCCCCTCTGTTTCAGCCCCTCTGTTTCAGCCCCTCTTTTAAAGCCCTTCTGTTTAAGCCCCTCTGTTTCAGCCCCTCTGATTCTCGCCCTCTGTTTCAGCCCCTCTGTTTCAGCCCCTCTGTTTCAGCCCCTCTTTTAAAGCCCTTCTGTTTAAGCCTCTCTGTTTCAGCCTCTCTGTTTCTCGCCCTCTGTTTCTCGCCCTCGGTTTCAGCCCCTCTGTTTCTCGCCCTGTGTTTCAGCCCCTCTGTTTCTCGCCCTCTGTTTCAGCCCCTCTGTTTCAGCCCCTCAGTTTCAGCCCCTCTTTTAAAGCCCTTCTGTTTAATCCCCTCTGTTTCAGCCCCTCTGATTCTCGCCCTCTGTTTCAGCCCCTCTGTTTCTCGCCCTCTGTTTCAGACCCTCTGTTTCAGCCCCTCAGTATCAGCCCCTCTCTTTCAGCCCCTCTGTTTCTCGCCCTCTGTTTCTCGCCCTCTGTTTCTCGCCCTCTGTTTCTCGCCCACTGTTTCAGCCCCTCTGTTTCAGCCCCTCTGTTTAAGCCCATCTGTTTCAGCCCCTCTGTTTCAGTCCCTCTGTTTCAGCCCCTCTGTTTCAGCCCCACTGTTTCTCGCCCTCTGTTTCTCTTTCTCTGTTTCTCGCCCTCTGTTTCAGCCCCTCTGTTTCTCGCCCACTGTTTCAGCCCCTCTGTTTCTCGCCATCTGTTTCAGCCCCTCTGTTTCAGCCCCTCTGTTTCTCGCCCTCTGTTTCAGCCCCTCTGTTTCAGCCCCTCTGTTTCAGCCCCTCTGTTTCAGCCCCTCTGTTTCTTGCCCTCTGTTTCAGCACCTCTGTTTCTCGCCCTCTCTTTCAGCCCCTCTCTTTCTCGCCCTCTGTTGCAGACCCTCTGTTTCAGCCCGTCTGTTTCAGCCCCTCTGTTACAGCCCCTCTGTTTCTCGCCCTCAGTTTCAGCCCCTCTGTTTCTCGCCCTCTGTTTCCGCCCCTCTGTTTCTCGCCGTCTGTTGCAGCCCCTCTGTTTCAGCCCCTCTGTTTCAGCCCCTCTGTTTCAGCTCCTCTGTTTCAGACCCTCTGTTTCTCGCCCTCTGTTTCTCGCCCTCTGTTTCAGCCCCTCTGTTTCGTCCCCTCTGTTTCAGCTCCTCTGTTTCTCGCCCTCTGTTTCAGCCCCTCTGTTTCAGGCCCACTGTTTCAGCCCCTCTGTTTCTCGCCATCTGTTTCAGCCCCTCTGTTTCAGCCCCTCTGTTTCTCGCCCTCTGTTTCAGCCCCTCTGTTTCAGCCCCTCTGTTTCAGCCCCTCTTTTTCAGCCCCTCTGTTTCTCGCCCACTGTTTCTCGCCCTCTGTTTCTCGCTCTCTGTTTCTCGCCCTCTGTATCTCGCCCTCTCTTTCAGCCCCTCTGTTTCAGCCACTCTGTTTCAACTCCTCTGTTTCTCGCCCTCTGTTTCTCGCCCACTGTTTCTCGCCCTCTGTTTCAGCCCCTCTGTTTCAGCCCCTCTGTTTCAGCCCCTCTGTTTCAGCCCCTCTTTTTCAGCCCCTCTGTTTCTCGCCCTCTGTTTCTCGCCCTCTGTTTCTCGCCCTCTGTTTCTTGCCCTCTGTTTCAGCCCCTCTGTTTCAGCCCCTCAGTTTCAGCCCCTCTGTTTCTCGCCCTCTGTTTCTCGCCCTCTTTTTCTCGCTCTCTGTTTCTCGCCCTCTGTTTCTCGCCCTCTGTTTCAGCCCCTCTGTTTCAGCTCCTCTGTTCCTCGCTCTCTGTTTCTCGCAATCTGTTTCAGCCCCTCTGTTTCTCGCCCACTGTTTCAGCCCCTCTGTTTCTCGCCATCTGTTTCAGCCCCTCTGTTTCAGCCCCTCTGTTTCTCGCCCTCTGTTTCAGACCCTCTGTTTCAGCCCCTGTGTTTCAGCCCCTATGTTTCAGCCCCTCTGTTTCAGCACCTCTGTTTCTCGCCCTTTGTTTCTCGCCCTCTGTTTCAGCCCCTCTGTTTCTCGCCCTCTGTTTCAGCCCCTCTGTTTCAGTCCCTCTGTTTCAGCCCCTCTGTTTCCGCCACTCTGTTTCAGCCCCTCTGTTTCAGCCCCTCTGTTTCAGCCCCTCTCTTTCTCGCCCTCTGTTTCAGCCCCTCTGTTTCAGCCCCTCTGTTTCAGCCACTCTGTTTCAGCCACTCTGTTTCACGCCCTCTGTTTCAGCCCCTCTGTTTCAGCCCCTCTGTTTCAGCCCCTCTGTTTCAGCCCCTCTGTTTCAGCCCCTCTGTTTCAGCCCCTCTGTTTCTCGCCCTCTGTTTCTCGCCCTCTGTTTCTCGCTCTTTGTTTCTCGCCCTCTGTTTCTCGCCCTCTGTTTCAGCCCCTCTGTTTCAGCCCCTCTGTTTCAGCCCCTCTGTTTCATCCCCTCTGTTTCAGCCCCTCTGTTTCAGCCCCTCTGTTTCTCGCCCTCTGTTTCTCACCCTCTGTTTCTCGCCCTCTGTTTCTCGCTCTCTGTTTCTCGCCCTCTGTTTCTCGCCCTCTGTTTCAGCCCCTCTGTTTCAGCCCCTCTGTTTCAGCTCCTCTGTTTCTCGCCCTCTGTTTCTCGCCCACTGTTTCTCGCCCTCTGTTTCAGCCCCTCTGTTTCAGCCCCTCTGTTTCAGCTCCTCTTTTAAAGCCCTTCTGTTTAAGCCCCTCTGTTTCAGCCCCTCTGATTCTCGCCCTCTGTTTCAGCCCCTCTGTTTCAGCCCCTCTGTTTCAGCCCCTCTTTTAAAGCCCTTCTGTTTAAGCCCCTCTGTTTCAGCCTCTCTGTTTCTCGCCCTCTGTTTCTCGCCCTCGGTTTCAGCCCCTCTGTTTCTCGCCCTGTGTTTCAGCCCCTCTGTTTCTCGCCCTCTGTTTCAGCCCCTCTGTTTCAGCCCCTCAGTTTCAGCCCCTCTTTTAAAGCCCTTCTGTTTAAGCCCCTCTGTTTCAGCCCCTCTGATTCTCGCTCTCTGTTTCAGCCCCTCTGTTTCTCGCCCTCTGTTTCAGACCCTCTGTTTCAGCCCCTCAGTATCAGCCCCTCTCTTTCAGCCCCTCTGTTTCTCGCCCTCTGTTTCTCGCCCTCTGTTTCTCGCCCTCTGTTTCTCGCCCACTGTTTCAGCCCCTCTGTTTCAGCCCCTCTGTTTAAGCCCATCTGTTTCAGCCCCTGTGTTTCAGTCCCTCTGTTTCAGCCCCTCTGTTTCAGCCCCACTGTTTCTCGCCCTCTGTTTCTCTTTCTCTGTTTCTCGCCCTCTGTTTCAGCCCCTCTGTTTCTCGCCCACTGTTTCAGCCCCTCTGTTTCTCGCCATCTGTTTCAGCCCCTCTGTTTCAGCCCCTCTGTTTCTCGCCCTCTGTTTCAGCCCCTCTGTTTCAGCCCCTCTGTTTCAGCCCCTCTGTTTCAGCCCCTCTGTTTCAGCCCCTCTGTTTCTCGCCCTCTGTTTCTCGCCCTCTGTTTCAGCCCCTCTGTTTCAGCCCCTCTGTTTCAGCCCCTCTGTTTCTCGCCCTCTGTTTCTCGCCCTCTGTTTCTCGCCCTCTGTTTCTCGATCTCTGTTTCTCGCCCTCTGTTTCTCGCTCTCTGTTTCAGCCCCTGTGTTTCCGCCCCTCTGTTTCAGCCCCTCTGTTTCAGCCCCTCTGTTTCAGCCCCTCTGTTTCAGCCCCTCTGATTCTCGCCCTCTGTTTCTCGCCCATTGTTTCTCGCCCTCTGTTTCAGCCCCTCTGTTTCAGCCCCTCTGTTTCAGCCCCTCTGTTTCAGCCCCTCTGTTTCTCGCCCTCTGTTTCTCGCCCTCTGTTACTTGCCCTCTGTTTCTAGCTCCATGTTTCTCGCCCTCTGTTTCTCGCCCTCTGTTTCAGCCCCTCTGTTTCAGCCCCTCTGTTTCAGCCCCTCTGTTTCTCGCCCTCTGTTTCTCGCCCACTGTTTCTCGCCCTCTGTTTCAGCCCCTCTGTTTCAGGCCCTCTGTTTCAGCCCCTCTGTTTCAGCCCCTCTGTTTCTCGCCCTCTGTTTCTAGCCCTCTGTTTCTTGCCCTCTGTTTCTAGCTCTCTGTTTCTCGCCCTCTGTTTCTCGCCCTCTGTTTCAGCCCCTCTGTTTCAGCCCCTCTCTTTCAGCCCATCTGTTTCTCGCCCTCTGTTTCAGCTCCTCTGTTTCTCGCCCTCTGTTTCTCGCTCTCTGTTTCTCGCCCTCTGTTTCTCGCCCTCTGTTTCAGCCCCTCTGTTTCTCGCCCTCTGTTTCTCGCCCTCAGGTTCAGCCCCTCTGTTTCTCGCCCACTGTTTCAGCCCCTCTGTTTCTCGCCATCTGTTTCAGCCCCTCTGTTTCAGCCCCTCTGTTTCTCGCCCTCTGTTTCAGCCCCTCTGTTTCAGCCCCTCTGTTTCAGCCCCTATGTTTCAGCCCCTCTGTTTCAGCCCCTCTGTTTCAGCCCCTCTGTTTCTCGCCCTCTGTTTCTCGCCCTCTGTTTCTTGCCCTCTGTTACTCGCTCTCTGTTTCTCGCCCTCTGTTTCTCGCCCTCTGTTTCAGCCCCTCTGTTTCTCGCCCTCTGTTTCTCGCCCTCTGTTTCTCGCCCTCAGGTTCAGCCCCTCTGTTTCAGCCCCTCTGTTTCAGCCCCTCTGTTTCTCGCACTCTGTTTCTCGCCCTCTGTTTCTCGCTCTTTGTTTCTCGCCCTCTGTTTCTCGCCCTCTGTTTCAGCCCCTCTGTTTCAGCCCCTCTGTTTCAGCCCCTCTGTTTCATCCCCTCTGTTTCAGCCCCTCTGTTTCAGCCCCTCTGTTTCTCGCCCTCTGTTTCTCACCCTCTGTTTCTAACCCTCTGTTTCTCGCTCTCTGTTTCTCGCCCTCTGTTTCTCGCCCTCTGTTTCAGCCCCTCTGTTTCAGCCCTTCTGTTTCAGCCCCTCTGTTTCTCGCCCTCTGTTTCTCGCCCACTGTTTCTCGCCCTCTGTTTCAGCCCCTCTGTTTCAGCCCCTCTGTTTCAGCCCCTCTGTTTCAGCCCCTCTGTTTCTCGCCATCTGTTTCATCCCCTCTGTTTCACCCCCTCTGTTTCAGCTCCTCTGTTTCAGCCCCTCTGTTTCAGCCCCTCTGTTTCTCGCCCTCTGTTTCTCGCCCTCGGTTTCAGCCCCTCTGTTCCTCGCCCTGTGTTTCAGCCCCTCTGTTTCTCGCCCTCTGTTTCAGCCCCTCTGTTTCAGCCCCTCTGTTTCAGCCCCTCTGTTTCTCGCCCTCTGGTTCTCGCCCTCTGTTTCTTGCCCTCTTTTTCTCGCTCTCTGTTTCTCGCCCTCTGTTTCTCGCCCTCTGTTTCAGCACCTCAGTTTCAGCCCCTCTGTTTCAGCCCCTCTGTTTCTCGCCCTCTGTTTCTCGCCCTCTATTTCTCGCCCTCCGTTTCAGCCCCTCTGTTTCAGCCCCTTTGTTTCAGCCCCTCTGTTTCAGCCACTCTGTTTCTCGCCCACTGTTTCTCGCCCTCTGTTTCAGCCCCTCTGTTTCAGCCCCTCTGTTTCAGCCCCTCTGTTTCAGCCCCTCTGTTTCAGCACCTCTGTTTCAGCCCCTCTGTTTCTCGCCCTCTGTTTCTCGCCCTCTGTTTCTCGCCCTCTGTTTCTCGCCCTCTGTTTCAGCCCCTCTGTTTCAGCCCCTCTGTTTCAGCCCCTCTGTTTCTCGCCCTCTGTTTCTCGCCCTCTGTTTCAGCCCCTCTGTTTCTGCCCCTCAGTTCCAGCCCCTCTGTTTCTTGCCCTCTGTTTCAGCACCTCTGTTTCTCGCCCTCTCTTTCAGCCCCTCTCTTTCTCGCCCTCTGTTGCAGACCCTCTGTTTCAGCCCGTCTGTTTCAGCCCCTCTGTTACAGCCCCTCTGTTTCTCGCCCTCAGTTTCAGCCCCTCTGTTTCTCGCCCTCTGTTTCCGCCCCTCTGTTTCTCGCCGTCTGTTGCAGCCCCTCTGTTTCAGCCCCTCTGTTTCAGCCCCTCTGTTTCAGCTCCTCTGTTTCAGACCCTCTCTTTCTCGCCCTCTGTTTCTCGCCCTCTGTTTCAGTCCCTCTGTTTCGTCCCCTCTGTTTCAGCTCCTCCTTTTCTCGCCCTCTGTTTGAGCCCCTCTGTTTCAGCCCCTCTGTTTCAGCCACTCTGTTTCAGCCCCTCTGTTTCAGGCCCACTGTTTCAGCCCCTCTGTTTCTCGCCATCTGTTTCAGCCCCTCTGTTTCAGCCCCTCTGTTTCTCGCCCTCTGTTTCAGCCCCTCTGTTTCAGCCCCTCTGTTTCAGCCCCTCTTTTTCAGCCCCTCTGTTTCTCGCCCTCTGTTTCTCGCCCTCTGTTTCTCGCTCTCTGTTTCTCGCCCTCTGTATCTCGCCCTCTGTTTCAGCCCCTCTGTTTCAGCCACTCTGTTTCAACTCCTCTGTTTCTCGCCCTCTGTTTCTCGCCCACTGTTTCTCGCCCTCTGTTTCAGCCCCTCTGTTTCAGCCCCTCTGTTTCAGCCCCTCTGTTTCAGCCCCTCTGTTTCTCGCCCTCTGTTTCTCGCCCTCTGTTTCTCGCTCTCTCTTTCTCGCCCTCTGTTTCTCGCCCTCTGTTTCAGCCCCTCTGTTTCAGCCCCTCTGTTTCAGCCCCTCTGTTTCTCGCCCTCTGTTTCAGCCACTCTGTTTCAGCCCCTCTGTTTCTCGCCCTCTGTTTCTCGCCCTCTGTTTCAGCCCCTCTGTTTCAGCCCCTCTGTTTCTCGCCCTCTGTTTCTCGCCCTCTGTTTCTCGCTCTCTGTTTCTTGCCCTCTGTTTCAGCTCCTCTGTTTCAGCCCCTCAGTTTCAGCCCCTCTGTTTCTCGCCCTCTGTTTCTCGCCCTCTGTTTCTCGCTCTCTGTTTCTCGCCCTCTGTTTCTCGCCCTCTGTTTCAGCCCCTCTGTTTCAGCTCCTCTGTTCCTCGCTCTCTGTTTCTCGCAATCTGTTTCAGCCCCTCTGTTTCTCGCCCACTGTTTCAGCCCCTCTGTTTCTCGCCATCTGTTTCAGCCCCTCTGTTTCAGCCCCTCTGTTTCTCGCCCTCTGTTTCAGCCCCTCTGTTTCAGCCCCTCTGTTTCAGCCCCTCTGTTTCTCGCCCTCTGTTTCTCGCCCTCTGTTTCTCGCTCTTTGTTTCTCGCTCTTTGTTTCTCGCCCTCTGTTTCTGCCCCTCTGTTTCAGCCCCTCTGTTTCAGCCCCTCTGTTTCATCCCCTCTGTTTCAGCCCCTCTGTTTCAGCCCCTCTGTTTCTCGCCCTCTGTTTCTCACCCTCTGTTTCTAACCCTCTGTTTCTCGCTCTCTGTTTCTCGCCCTCTGTTTCTCGCCCTCTGTTTCAGCCCCTCTGTTTCAGCCCCTCTGTTTCAGCCCCTCTGTTTCTCGCCCTCTGTTTCTCGCCCACTGTTTCTCGCCCTCTGTTTCAGCCCCTCTGTTTCAGCCCCTCTGTTTCAGCCCCTCTGTTTCAGCCCCTCTGTTTCTCGCCATCTGTTTCATCCCCTCTGTTTCAGCCCCTCTGTTTCAGCTCCTCTGTTTCAGCCCCTCTGTTTCAGCCCCTCTGTTTCTCGCCCTCTGTTTCTCGCCCTCGGTTTCAGCCCCTCTGTTCCTCGCCCTGTGTTTCAGCCCCTCTGTTTCTCGCCCTCTGTTTCAGCCCCTCTGTTACAGCCCCTCTGTTTCAGCCCCTCTGTTTCTCGCCCTCTGGTTGTCGCCCTCTGTTTCTTGCCCTCTTTTTCTCGCTCTCTGTTTCTCTCCCTCTGTTTCTCGCCCTCTGTTTCAGCACCTCTGTTTCAGCCCCTCTGTTTCAGCCCCTCTGTTTCTCGCCCTCTGTTTCTCGCCCTCTATTTCTCGCCCTCCGTTTCAGCCCCTCTGTTTCAGCCCCTTTGTTTCAGCCCCTCTGTTTCAGCCACTCTGTTTCTCGCCCACTGTTTGTCGCCCTCTGTTTCAGCCCCTCTGTTTCAGCCCCTCTGTTTCAGCCCCTCTGTTTCAGCCCCTCTGTTTCAGCACCTCTGTTTCAGCCCCTCTGTTTCTCGCCCTCTGTTTCTCGCCCTCTGTTTCTCGCCCTCTGTTTCTCGCCCTCTGTTTCAGCCCCTCTGTTTCAGCCCCTCTGTTTCAGCCCCTCTGTTTCTCGCCCTCTGTTTCTCGCCCTCTGTTTCAGCCCCTCTGTTTCTGCCCCTCAGTTCCAGCCCCTCTGTTTCTTGCCCTCTGTTTCAGCACCTCTGTTTCTCGCCCTCTCTTTCAGCCCCTCTCTTTCTCGCCCTCTGTTGCAGACCCTCTGTTTCAGCCCGTCTGTTTCAGCCCCTCTGTTACAGCCCCTCTGTTTCTCGCCCTCAGTTTCAGCCCCTCTGTTTCTCGCCCTCTGTTTCCGCCCCTCTGTTTCTCGCCGTCTGTTGCAGCCCCTCTGTTTCAGCCCCTCTGTTTCAGCCCCTCTGTTTCAGCTCCTCTGTTTCAGACCCTCTCTTTCTCGCCCTCTGTTTCTCGCCCTCTGTTTCAGTCCCTCTGTTTCGTCCCCTCTGTTTCAGCTCCTCTGTTTCTCGCCCTCTGTTTGAGCCCCTCTGTTTCAGCCCCTCTGTTTCAGCCACTCTGTTTCAGCCCCTCTGTTTCAGGCCCACTGTTTCAGCCCCTCTGTTTCTCGCCATCTGTTTCAGCCCCTCTGTTTCAGCCCCTCTGTTTCTCGCCCTCTGTTTCAGCCCCTCTGTTTCAGCCCCTCTGTTTCAGCCCCTCTTTTTCAGCCCCTCTGTTTCTCGCCCTCTGTTTCTCGCCCTATGTTTCTCGCCCTCTGTTTCAGCACCTCTGTTTCAGACCCTCTGTTTCAGCCCCTCTGTTTCTCGCCCTCTGTTTCTCGCCCTCTATTTCTCGACCTCCGTTTCAGCCCCTCTGTTTCAGCCCCTTTGTTTCAGCCCCTCTGTTTCAGCCACTCTGTTTCTCGCCCACTGTTTCTCGCCCTCTGTTTCAGCCCCTCTGTTTCAGCCCCTCTGTTTCAGCCCCTCTGTTTCAGCACCTCTGTTTCAGCACCTCTGTTTCAGCCCCTCTGTTTCTCGCCCTCTGTTTCTCGCCCTCTGTTTCTCGCCCTCTGTTTCTCGCCCTCTGTTTCAGCCCCTCTGTTTCAGCCCCTCTGTTTCAGCCCCTCTGTTTCTCGCCCTCTGTTTCTCGCCCTCTGTTTCAGCCCCTCTGTTTCTGCCCCTCAGTTCCAGCCCCTCTGTTTCTTGCCCTCTGTTTCAGCACCTCTGTTTCTCGCCCTCTCTTTCAGCCCCTCTCTTTCTCGCCCTCTGTTGCAGACCCTCTGTTTCAGCCCGTCTGTTTCAGCCCCTCTGTTACAGCCCCTCTGTTTCTCGCCCTCAGTTTCAGCCCCTCTGTTTCTCGCCCTCTGTTTCCGCCCCTCTGTTTCTCGCCGTCTGTTGCAGCCCCTCTGTTTCAGCCCCTCTGTTTCAGCCCCTCTGTTTCAGCTCCTCTGTTTCAGACCCTCTCTTTCTCGCCCTCTGTTTCTCGCCCTCTGTTTCAGTCCCTCTGTTTCGTCCCCTCTGTTTCAGCTCCTCTGTTTCTCGCCCTCTGTTTGAGCCCCTCTGTTTCAGCCCCTCTGTTTCAGCCAGTCTGTTTCAGCCCCTCTGTTTCAGGCCCACTGTTTCAGCCCCTCTGTTTCTCGCCATCTGTTTCAGCCCCTCTGTTTCAGCCCCTCTGTTTCTCGCCCTCTGTTTCAGCCCCTCTGTTTCAGCCCCTCTGTTTCAGCCCCTCTTTTTCAGCCCCTCTGTTTCTCGCCCTCTGTTTCTCGCCCTCTGTTTCTCGCTCTCTGTTTCTCGCCCTCTGTATCTCGCCCTCTGTTTCAGCCCCTCTGTTTCAGCCACTCTGTTTCAACTCCTCTGTTTCTCGCCCTCTGTTTCTCGCCCACTGTTTCTCGCCCTCTGTTTCAGCCCCTCTGTTTCAGCCCCTCTGTTTCAGCCCCTCTGTTTCAGCCCCTCTGTTTCTCGCCCTCTGTTTCTCGCCCTCTGTTTCTCGCTCTCTCTTTCTCGCCCTCTGTTTCTCGCCCTCTGTTTCAGCCCCTCTGTTTCAGCCCCTCTGTTTCAGCCCCTCTGTTTCTCGCCCTCTGTTTCAGCCACTCTGTTTCAGCCCCTCTGTTTCTCGCCCTCTGTTTCTCGCCCTCTGTTTCAGCCCCTCTGTTTCAGCCCCTCTGTTTCTCGCCCTCTGTTTCTCGCCCTCTGTTTCTCGCCCTCTGTTTCTTGCCCTCTGTTTCAGCTCCTCTGTTTCAGCCCCTCAGTTTCAGCCCCTCTGTTTCTCGCCCTCTGTTTCTCGCCCTCTGTTTCTCGCTCTCTGTTTCTCGCCCTCTGTTTCTCGCCCTCTGTTTCAGCCCCTCTGTTTCAGCTCCTCTGTTCCTCGCTCTCTGTTTCTCGCAATCTGTTTCAGCCCCTCTGTTTCTCGCCCACTGTTTCAGCCCCTCTGTTTCTCGCCATCTGTTTCAGCCCCTCTGTTTCAGCCCCTCTGTTTCTCGCCCTCTGTTTCAGCCCCTCTGTTTCAGCCCCTCTGTTTCATCCCCTCTGTTTCAGCCCCTCTGTTTCAGCACCTCTGTTTCTCGCCCTTTGTTTCTCGCCCTCTGTTTCAGCCCCTCTATTTCTCGCCCTCTGTTTCAGCCCCTCTGTTTCAGTCCCTCTGTTTCAGCCCCTCTGTTTCCGCCCCTCTGTTTCAGCCCCTCTGTTTCAGCCCCTCTGTTTCAGCCCCTCTCTTTCTCGCCCTCTGTTTCAGCCCCTCTGTTTCAGCCCCTCTGTTTCCGCCACTCTGTTTCAGCCCCTCTGTTTCACGCCCTCTGTTTCAGCCCCTCTGTTTCAGCCCCTCTGTTTCAGCCCCTCTGTTTCAGCCCCTCTGTTTCAGCCCCTCTGTTTCAGCCCCTCTGTTTCTCGCCCTCTGTTTCTCGCCCTCTGTTTCTCGCTCTTTGTTTCTCGCCCTCTGTTTCTCGCCCTCTGTTTCAGCCCCTCTGTTTCAGCCCCTCTGTTTCAGCCCCTCTGTTTCATCCCCTCTGTTTCAGCCCCTCTGTTTCAGCCCCTCTGTTTCTCGCCCTCTGTTTCTCACCCTCTGTTTCTCGCCCTCTGTTTCTCGCTCTCTGTTTCTCGCCCTCTGTTTCTCGCCCTCTGTTTCAGCCCCTCTGTTTCAGCCCCTCTGTTTCAGCCCCTCTGTTTCTCGCCCTCTGTTTCTCGCCCACTGTTTCTCGCCCTCTGTTTCAGCCCCTCTGTTTCAGCCCCTCTGTTTCAGCCCCTCTGTTTCAGCCCCTCTGTTTCTCGCCATCTGTTTCATCCCCTCTGTTTCAGCCCCTCTGTTTCAGCTCCTCTGTTTCAGCCCCTCTGTTTCAGCCTCTCTGTTTCTCGCCCTCTGTTTCTCGCCCTCGGTTTCAGCCCCTCTGTTTCTCGCCCTGTGTTTCAGCCCCTCTGTTTCTCGCCCTCTGTTTCAGCCCCTCTGTTTCAGCCCCTCAGTTTCAGCCCCTCTTTTAAAGCCCTTCTGTTTAAGCCCCTCTGTTTCAGCCCCTCTGATTCTCGCCCTCTGTTTCAGCCCCTCTGTTTCTCGCCCTCTATTTCAGACCCTCTGTTTCAGCCCCTCAGTATCAGCCCCTCTCTTTCAGCCCCTCTGTTTCTCGCCCTCTGTTTTTCGCCCTCTGTTTCTTGCCCTCTGTTTCTCGCCCACTGTTTCAGCCCCTCTGTTTCAGCCCCTCTGTTTAAGCCCATCTGTTTCAGCCCCTCTGTTTCAGCCCCTCTGTTTCAGCCCCTCTGTTTCAGCCCCACTGTTTCTCGCCCTCTGTTTCTCTTTCTCTGTTTCTCGCCCTCTGTTTCAGCCCCTCTGTTTCTCGCCCACTGTTTCAGCCCCTCTGTTTCTCGCCATCTGTTTCAGCCCCTCTGTTTCAGCCCCTCTGTTTCTCGCCCTCTGTTTCAGCCCCTCTGTTTCAGCCCCTCTGTTTCAGCCCCTCTGTTTCAGCCACTCTGTTTCAGCCCCTCTGTTTCTCGCCCTCTGTTTCTCGCCCTCTGTTTCAGCCCCTCTGTTTCAGCCCCTCTGTTTCAGCCCCTCTGTTACTCGCCCTCTGTTTCTCGCCCTCTGTTTCTCCCCCTCTGTTTCTCGATCTCTGTTTCTCGCCCTCTGTTTCTCGCTCTCTGTTTCAGCCCCTCTGTTTCAGCCCCTCTGTTTCAGCCCCTCTGTTTCAGCCCCTCTGTTTCTCGCCCTCTGTTTCTCGCCCTATGTTTCTCGCCCTCTGTTTTTCGCTCTCTGTTTCTCGCCCTCTGTTTCTCGCCCTCTGTTTCAGCCCCTCTGTTTCAGCCCCTCTGTTTCAGCCCCTCTGTTTCTCGCCCTCTGTTTCTCGCCCACTGTTTCTCGCCCTCTGTTTCAGCCCCTCTGTTTCAGCCCCTCTGTTTCAGCCCCTCTGTTTCAGCCCCGCTGTTTCTCGCCCTCCGTTTCTCGCCCTCTGTTTCTTGCCCTCTGTTTCTAGCTCTCTGTTTCTCGCCCTCTGTTTCTCGCCCTCTGTTTCAGCCCCTCTGTTTCAGCCCCTCTGTTTCAGCCCCTCTGTTTCTCGCCCTCTGTTTCTCGCTCTCTGTTTCTCGCCCTCTGTATCTCGCCCTCTGTTTCAGCCCCTCTGTTTCAGCCACTCTGTTTCAACTCCTCTGTTTCTCGCCCTCTGTTTCTCGCCCACTGTTTCTCGCCCTCTGTTTCAGCCCCTCTGTTTCAGCCCCTCTGTTTCAGCCCCTCTGTTTCAGCCCCTCTGTTTCTCGCCCTCTGTTTCTCGCCCTCTGTATCTCGCTCTCTCTTTCTCGCCCTCTGTTTCTCGCCCTCTGTTTCAGCCCCTCTGTTTCAGCCCCTCTGTTTCTCGCCCTCTGTTTCAGCCACTCTGTTTCAGCCCCTCTGTTTCTCGCCCTCTGTTTCTCGCCCTCTGTTTCAGCCCCTCTGTTTCAGCCCCTCTGTTTCTCGCCCTCTGTTTCTCGCCCTCTGTTTCTCGCCCTCTGTTTCTCGCCCTCTGTTTCAGCCCCTCAGTTTCAGCCCCTCTGTTTCTCGCCCTCTGTTTCTCGCCCTCTGTTTCTCGCTCTCTGTTTCTCGCCCTCTGTTTCTCGCCCTCTGTTTCAGCCCCTCTGTTTCAGCTCCTCTGTTCCTCGCTCTCTGTTTCTCGCAATCTGTTTCAGCCCCTCTGTTTCTCGCCCACTGTTTCAGCCCCTCTGTTTCTCGCCATCTGTTCCAGCCGCCCTGTTTCAGCCCCTCTGTTTCTCGCCCTCTGTTTCAGCCCCTCTGTTTCAGCCCCTCTGTTTCAGCCCCTCTGTTTCAGCCCCTCTGTTTCAGCACCTCTGTTTCTCGCCCTTTGTTTCTCGCCCTCTGTTTCAGCCCCTCTGTTTCTCGCCCTCTGTTTCAGCCCAGCTGTTTCAGTCCCTGTGTTTCAGCCCCTCTGTTTCCGCCCCTCTGTTTCAGCCCCTCTGTTTCAGCCCCTCTGTTTCAGCCCCTCTCTTTCTCGCCCTCTGTTTCAGCCCCTCTGTTTCAGCCCCTCTGTTTCAGCCACTCTGTTTCAGCCCCTCTGTTTCACGCCCTCTGTTTCAGCCCCTCTGTTTCAGCCCCTCTGTTTCAGCCCCTCTGTTTCAGCCCCTCTGTTTCAGCCCCTCTGTTTCAGCCCCTCTGTTTCTCGCCCTCTGTTTCTCGCCCTCTGTTTCTCGCTCTTTGTTTTTCGCCCTCTGTTTCTCGCCCTCTGTTTCAGCCCCTCTGTTTCAGCCCCTCTGTTTCAGCCCCTCTGTTTCATCCCCTCTGTTTCAGCCCCTCTGTTTCAGACCCTCTGTTTCTTGCCCTCTGTTTCTCACCCTCTGTTTCTCGCCCTCTGTTTCTCGCTCTCGGTTTCTCGCCCTCTGTTTCTCGCCCTCTGTTTCAGCCCCTCTGTTTCAGCCCCTCTGTTTCAGCCCCTCTGTTTCTCGCCCTCTGTTTCTCGCCCACTGTTTCTCGCCCTCTGTTTCAGCCCCTCTGTTTCAGCCCCTCTGTTTCAGCCCCTCTGTTTCAGCCCCTCTGTTTCTCGCCATCTGTTTCATTCCCTCTGTTTCAGCCCCTCTGTTTCAGCTCCTCTGTTTCAGCCCCTCTGTTTCAGCCTCTCTGTTTCTCGCCCTCTGTTTCTCGCCCTCGGTTTCAGCCCCTCTGTTTCTCGCCCTGTGTTTCAGCCCCTCTGTTTCTCGCCCTCTGTTTCAGCCCCTCTGTTTCAGCCCCTCAGTTTCAGCCCCTCTTTTAAAGCCCTTCTGTTTAAGCCCCTCTGTTTCAGCCCCTCTGATTCTCGCCCTCTGTTTCAGCCCCTCAGTTTCTCGCCCTCTGTTTCAGACCCTCTGTTTCAGCCCCTCAGTATCAGCCCCTCTCTTTCAGCCCCTCTGTTTCTCGCCCTCTGTTTCTCGCCCTCTGTTTCTCGCCCTCTGTTTCTCGCCCTCTGTTTCAGCCCCTCTGTTTCAGCCCCTCTGTTTAAGCCCATCTGTTTCAGCCCCTCTGTTTCAGCCCCTCTGTTTCAGCCCCTCTGTTTCAGCCCCACTGTTTCTCGCCCTCTGTTTCTCTTTCTCTGTTTCTCGCCCTCTGTTTCAGCCCCTCTGTTTCTCGCCCATTGTTTCAGCCCCTCTGTTTCTCGCCATCTGTTTCAGTCCCTCTGTTTCAGCCCCTCTGTTTCTCGCCCTCTGTTTCAGCCCCTCTGTTTCAGCCCCTCTGTTTCAGCCCCTCTGTTTCAGCCCCTCTGTTTCAGCCCCTCTGTTTCTCGCCCTCTGTTTCTCGCCCTCTGTTTCAGCCCCTCTGCTTCACCCCCTCTGTTTCACCCCCTCTGTTTCTCGCCCTCTGTTTCTCGCCCTCTGTTTCTCGCCCTCTGTTTCTCGATCTCTGTTTCTCGCCCTCTGTTTCTCGCTCTCTGTTTCAGCCCCTCTGTTTCAGCCCCTCTGTTTCAGCCCCTCTGTTTCAGCCCGTCTGTTTCAGCCCCTCTGTTTCTCGCCCTCTGTTTCTCGCCCTCTGTTTCTCCCCCTCTGTTTCTCGCTCTCTGTTTCTCGCCCTCTGTTTCTCGCTCTCTGTTTCAGCCCCTCTGTTTCAGCCCCTCTGTTTCAGCCCCTCTGTTTCTCGCCCTCTGTTTCTCGCCCACTGTTTCTCGCCCTCTGTTTCAGCCCCTCTGTTTCAGCCCCTCTGTTTCAGCCCCTCTGTTTCAGCCCCTCTGTTTCTCGCCCTCTGTTTCTCGCACTCTGTTTCTTGCCCTCTGTTTCCAGCTCTCTGTTTCTCGCCCTCTGTTTCTCGCCCTCTGTTTCAGCCCCTCTGTTTCAGCCCCTCTGTTTCAGCCCCTCTGTTTCTCGCCCTCTGTTTCTCGCCCACTGTTTCTCGCCCTCTGTTTCAGCCCCTCTGTTTCAGCCCCTCTGTTTCAGCCCCTCTGTTTCAGCCCCTCTGTTTCTCGCCCTCTGTTTCTAGCCCTCTTTTTTTTGCCCTCTGTTTCTAGCTCTCTGTTTCTCGCCCTCTGTTTCTCGCCCTCTGTTTCAGCCCCTCTGTTTCAGCCCCTCTGTTTCAGCCCATCTGTTTCTCGCCCTCTGTTTCAGCCCCTCTGTTTCTCGCCCTCTGTTTCTCGCTCTCTGTTTCTCGCCCTCTGTTTCTCGCCCTCTGTTTCAGCCCCTCTGTTTCTCGCCCTCTGTTTCTCGCCCTCAGGTTCAGCCCCTCTGTTACTCGCCCACTGTTTCAGCCCCTCTGTTTCTCGCCATCTGTTTCAGCCCCTCTGTTTCAGCCCCTTGTTTCTCGCCCTCTGTTTCAGCCCCTCTGTTTCAGCAACTCTGTTTCAGCCCCTCTGTTTCTCGCCCTCTGTTTCTCGCCCTCTGTTTCTCGCTCTTTGTTTCTCGCCCTCTGTTTCTCGCCCTCTGTTTCAGCCCCTCTGTTTAAGCCCCTCTGTTTCAGCCCCTCTGTTTCATCCCCTCTGTTTCAGCCCCTCTGTTTCAGCCCCTCTGTTTCTCGCCCTCTGTTTCTCACCCTCTGTTTCTCGCCCTCTGTTTCTCGCTCTCTGTTTCTCGCCCTCTGTTTCTCGCCCTCTGTTTCAGCCCCTCTGTTTCAGGCCCTCTGTTTCAGCCCCTATGTTTCTCGCCCTCTGTTTCTCGCCCACTGTTTCTCGCCCTCTGTTTCAGCCCCTCTGTTTCAGCCCCTCTGTTTCAGCCCCTCTGTTTCAGCCCCTCTGTTTCTCGCCATCTGTTTCATCCCCTCTGTTTCAGCCCCTTTGTTTCAGCTCCTCTGTTTCAGCCCCTCTGTTTCAGCCTCTCTGTTTCTCGCCCTCTGTTTCTCGCCCTCGGTTTCAGCCCCTCTGTTTCTCGCCCTGTGTTTCAGCCCCTCTGTTTCTCGCCCTCTGTTTCGGCCCCTCTGTTTCAGCCCCTCAGTTTCAGCCCCTCTTTTAAAGCCCTTCTGTTTAGCCCCTCTGTTTCAGCCCCTCTGATTCTCGCCCTCTGTTTCAGCCCCTCTGTTTCTCGCCCTCTGTTTCAGACCCTCTGTTTCAGCCCCTCAGTATCAGCCCCTCTCTTTCAGCCCCTCTGTTTCTCGCCCTCTGTTTCTCGCCCTCTGTTTCTCGCCCTCTGTTTCTCGCCCTCTGTTTCTCGCCCACTGGTTCAGCCCCTCTGTTTCAGCCCCTCTGTTTAAGCCCATCTGTTTCAGCCCCTCTGTTTCAGCCCCTCTGTTTCAGCCCCTCTGTTTCAGCCCCACTGTTTCTCGCCCTCTGTTTCTCTTTCTCTGTTTCTCGCCCTCTGTTTCAGCCCCTCTGTTTCTCGCCCACTGTTTCAGCCCCTCTGTTTCTCGCCCTCTGTTTCAGCCCCTCTGTTTCAGCCCCTCTGTTTCAGCCCCTCTGTTTCAGCCCCTCTGTTTCAGCCCCTCTGTTTCTCGCCCTCTGTTTCTCGCCCTCTGTTTCAGCCCCTCTGTTTCAGCCCCTCTGTTTCAGCCCCTCTGTTTCTCGCCCTCTGCTTCACGCCCTCTGTTTCTCGCCCTCTGTTTCTCGATCTCTGTTTCTCGCCCTCTGTTTCTCGCTCTCTGTTTCAGCCCCTCTGTTTCAGCCCCTCTGTTTCAGCCCCTCTGTTTCAGCCCCTCTGTTCAGCCCCTCTGTTTCTCGCCCTCTGTTTCTCGCCCTCTGTTTCTCGCCCTCTGTTTCTCGCTCTCTGTTTCAGCCCCTCTGTTTCAGCCCCTCTGTTTCAGCCCCTCTGTTTCAGCCCCTCTGTTTCTCGCCATCTGTTTCATCCCCTCTGTTTCACCCCCTCTGTTTCAGCTCCTCTGTTTCAGCCCCTCTGTTTCAGCCCCTCTGTTTCTCGCCCTCTGTTTCTCGCCCTCGGTTTCAGCCCCTCTGTTCCTCGCCCTGTGTTTCAGCCCCTCTGTTTCTCGCCCTCTGTTTCAGCCCCTCTGTTTCAGCCCCTCTGTTTCAGCCCCTCTGTTTCTCGCCCTCTGGTTCTCGCCCTCTGTTTCTTGCCCTCTTTTTCTCGCTCTCTGTTTCTCGCCCTCTGTTTCTCGCCCTCTGTTTCAGCACCTCAGTTTCAGCCCCTCTGTTTCAGCCCCTCTGTTTCTCGCCCTCTGTTTCTCGCCCTCTATTTCTCGCCCTCCGTTTCAGCCCCTCTGTTTCAGCCCCTTTGTTTCAGCCCCTCTGTTTCAGCCACTCTGTTTCTCGCCCACTGTTTCTCGCCCTCTGTTTCAGCCCCTCTGTTTCAGCCCCTCTGTTTCAGCCCCTCTGTTTCAGCCCCTCTGTTTCAGCACCTCTGTTTCAGCCCCTCTGTTTCTCGCCCTCTGTTTCTCGCCCTCTGTTTCTCGCCCTCTGTTTCTCGCCCTCTGTTTCAGCCCCTCTGTTTCAGCCCCTCTGTTTCAGCCCCTCTGTTTCTCGCCCTCTGTTTCTCGCCCTCTGTTTCAGCCCCTCTGTTTCTGCCCCTCAGTTCCAGCCCCTCTGTTTCTTGCCCTCTGTTTCAGCACCTCTGTTTCTCGCCCTCTCTTTCAGCCCCTCTCTTTCTCGCCCTCTGTTGCAGACCCTCTGTTTCAGCCCGTCTGTTTCAGCCCCTCTGTTACAGCCCCTCTGTTTCTCGCCCTCAGTTTCAGCCCCTCTGTTTCTCGCCCTCTGTTTCCGCCCCTCTGTTTCTCGCCGTCTGTTGCAGCCCCTCTGTTTCAGCCCCTCTGTTTCAGCCCCTCTGTTTCAGCTCCTCTGTTTCAGACCCTCTCTTTCTCGCCCTCTGTTTCTCGCCCTCTGTTTCAGTCCCTCTGTTTCGTCCCCTCTGTTTCAGCTCCTCCTTTTCTCGCCCTCTGTTTGAGCCCCTCTGTTTCAGCCCCTCTGTTTCAGCCACTCTGTTTCAGCCCCTCTGTTTCAGGCCCACTGTTTCAGCCCCTCTGTTTCTCGCCATCTGTTTCAGCCCCTCTGTTTCAGCCCCTCTGTTTCTCGCCCTCTGTTTCAGCCCCTCTGTTTCAGCCCCTCTGTTTCAGCCCCTCTTTTTCAGCCCCTCTGTTTCTCGCCCTCTGTTTCTCGCCCTCTGTTTCTCGCTCTCTGTTTCTCGCCCTCTGTATCTCGCCCTCTGTTTCAGCCCCTCTGTTTCAGCCACTCTGTTTCAACTCCTCTGTTTCTCGCCCTCTGTTTCTCGCCCACTGTTTCTCGCCCTCTGTTTCAGCCCCTCTGTTTCAGCCCCTCTGTTTCAGCCCCTCTGTTTCAGCCCCTCTGTTTCTCGCCCTCTGTTTCTCGCCCTCTGTTTCTCGCTCTCTCTTTCTCGCCCTCTGTTTCTCGCCCTCTGTTTCAGCCCCTCTGTTTCAGCCCCTCTGTTTCAGCCCCTCTGTTTCTCGCCCTCTGTTTCAGCCACTCTGTTTCAGCCCCTCTGTTTCTCGCCCTCTGTTTCTCGCCCTCTGTTTCAGCCCCTCTGTTTCAGCCCCTCTGTTTCTCGCCCTCTGTTTCTCGCCCTCTGTTTCTCGCTCTCTGTTTCTTGCCCTCTGTTTCAGCTCCTCTGTTTCAGCCCCTCAGTTTCAGCCCCTCTGTTTCTCGCCCTCTGTTTCTCGCCCTCTGTTTCTCGCTCTCTGTTTCTCGCCCTCTGTTTCTCGCCCTCTGTTTCAGCCCCTCTGTTTCAGCTCCTCTGTTCCTCGCTCTCTGTTTCTCGCAATCTGTTTCAGCCCCTCTGTTTCTCGCCCACTGTTTCAGCCCCTCTGTTTCTCGCCATCTGTTTCAGCCCCTCTGTTTCAGCCCCTCTGTTTCTCGCCCTCTGTTTCAGCCCCTCTGTTTCAGCCCCTCTGTTTCAGCCCCTCTGTTTCTCGCCCTCTGTTTCTCGCCCTCTGTTTCTCGCTCTTTGTTTCTCGCTCTTTGTTTCTCGCCCTCTGTTTCTGCCCCTCTGTTTCAGCCCCTCTGTTTCAGCCCCTCTGTTTCATCCCCTCTGTTTCAGCCCCTCTGTTTCAGCCCCTCTGTTTCTCGCCCTCTGTTTCTCACCCTCTGTTTCTAACCCTCTGTTTCTCGCTCTCTGTTTCTCGCCCTCTGTTTCTCGCCCTCTGTTTCAGCCCCTCTGTTTCAGCCCCTCTGTTTCAGCCCCTCTGTTTCTCGCCCTCTGTTTCTCGCCCACTGTTTCTCGCCCTCTCTTTCAGCCCCTCTGTTTCAGCCCCTCTGTTTCAGCCCCTCTGTTTCAGCCCCTCTGTTTCTCGCCATCTGTTTCATCCCCTCTGTTTCAGCCCCTCTGTTTCAGCTCCTCTGTTTCAGCCCCTCTGTTTCAGCCCCTCTGTTTCTCGCCCTCTGTTTCTCGCCCTCGGTTTCAGCCCCTCTGTTCCTCGCCCTGTGTTTCAGCCCCTCTGTTTCTCGCCCTCTGTTTCAGCCCCTCTGTTACAGCCCCTCTGTTTCAGCCCCTCTGTTTCTCGCCCTCTGGTTGTCGCCCTCTGTTTCTTGCCCTCTTTTTCTCGCTCTCTGTTTCTCTCCCTCTGTTTCTCGCCCTCTGTTTCAGCACCTCTGTTTCAGCCCCTCTGTTTCAGCCCCTCTGTTTCTTGCCCTCTGTTTCTCGCCCTCTATTTCTCGCCCTCCGTTTCAGCCCCTCTGTTTCAGCCCCTTTGTTTCAGCCCCTCTGTTTCAGCCACTCTGTTTCTCGCCCACTGTTTCTCGCCCTCTGTTTCAGCCCCTCTGTTTCAGCCCCTCTGTTTCAGCCCCTCTGTTTCAGCCCCTCTGTTTCAGCACCTCTGTTTCAGCCCCTCTGTTTCTCGCCCTCTGTTTCTCGCCCTCTGTTTCTCGCCCTCTGTTTCTCGCCCTCTGTTTCAGCCCCTCTGTTTCAGCCCCTCTGTTTCAGCCCCTCTGTTTCTCGCCCTCTGTTTCTCGCCCTCTGTTTCAGCCCCTCTGTTTCTGCCCCTCAGTTCCAGCCCCTCTGTTTCTTGCCCTCTGTTTCAGCACCTCTGTTTCTCGCCCTCTCTTTCAGCCCCTCTCTTTCTCGCCCTCTGTTGCAGACCCTCTGTTTCAGCCCGTCTGTTTCAGCCCCTCTGTTACAGCCCCTCTGTTTCTCGCCCTCAGTTTCAGCCCCTCTGTTTCTCGCCCTCTGTTTCCGCCCCTCTGTTTCTCGCCGTCTGTTGCAGCCCCTCTGTTTCAGCCCCTCTGTTTCAGCCCCTCTGTTTCAGCTCCTCTGTTTCAGACCCTCTCTTTCTCGCCCTCTGTTTCTCGCCCTCTGTTTCAGTCCCTCTGTTTCGTCCCCTCTGTTTCAGCTCCTCTGTTTCTCGCCCTCTGTTTGAGCCCCTCTGTTTCAGCCCCTCTGTTTCAGCCACTCTGTTTCAGCCCCTCTGTTTCAGGCCCACTGTTTCAGCCCCTCTGTTTCTCGCCATCTGTTTCAGCCCCTCTGTTTCAGCCCCTCTGTTTCTCGCCCTCTGTTTCAGCCCCTCTGTTTCAGCCCCTCTGTTTCAGCCCCTCTTTTTCAGCCCCTCTGTTTCTCGCCCTCTGTTTCTCGCCCTCTGTTTCTCGCCCTCTGTTTCAGCACCTCTGTTTCAGACCCTCTGTTTCAGCCCCTCTGTTTCTCGCCCTCTGTTTCTCGCCCTCTATTTCTCGCCCTCCGTTTCAGCCCCTCTGTTTCAGCCCCTTTGTTTCAGCCCCTCTGTTTCAGCCACTCTGTTTCTCGCCCACTGTTTCTCGCCCTCTGTTTCAGCCCCTCTGTTTCAGCCCCTCTGTTTCAGCCCCTCTGTTTCAGCACCTCTGTTTCAGCACCTCTGTTTCAGCCCCTCTGTTTCTCGCCCTCTGTTTCTCGCCCTCTGTTTCTCGCCTTCTGTTTCTCGCCCTCTGTTTCAGCCCCTCTGTTTCAGCCCCTCTGTTTCAGCCCCTCTGTTTCTCGCCCTCTGTTTCTCGCCCTCTGTTTCAGCCCCTCTGTTTCTGCCCCTCAGTTCCAGCCCCTCTGTTTCTTGCCCTCTGTTTCAGCACCTCTGTTTCTCGCCCTCTCTTTCAGCCCCTCTCTTTCTCGCCCTCTGTTGCAGACCCTCTGTTTCAGCCCGTCTGTTTCAGCCCCTCTGTTACAGCCCCTCTGTTTCTCGCCCTCAGTTTCAGCCCCTCTGTTTCTCGCCCTCTGTTTCCGCCCCTCTGTTTCTCGCCGTCTGTTGCAGCCCCTCTGTTTCAGCCCCTCTGTTTCAGCCCCTCTGTTTCAGCTCCTCTGTTTCAGACCCTCTCTTTCTCGCCCTCTGTTTCTCGCCCTCTGTTTCAGTCCCTCTGTTTCGTCCCCTCTGTTTCAGCTCCTCTGTTTCTCGCCCTCTGTTTCTCGCAATCTGTTTCAGCCCCTCTGTTTCTCGCCCACTGTTTCAGCCCCTCTGTTTCTCGCCATCTGTTTCAGCCCCTCTGTTTCAGCCCCTCTGTTTCTCGCCCTCTGTTTCAGCCCCTCTGTTTCAGCCCCTCTGTTTCAGCCCCTCTGTTTCTCGCCCTCTGTTTCTCGCCCTCTGTTTCTCGCTCTTTGTTTCTCGCTCTTTGTTTCTCGCCCTCTGTTTCTGCCCCTCTGTTTCAGCCCCTCTGTTTCAGCCCCTCTGTTTCATCCCCTCTGTTTCAGCCCCTCTGTTTCAGCCCCTCTGTTTCTCGCCCTCTGTTTCTCACCCTCTGTTTCTAACCCTCTGTTTCTCGCTCTCTGTTTCTCGCCCTCTGTTTCTCGCCCTCTGTTTCAGCCCCTCTGTTTCAGCCCCTCTGTTTCAGCCCCTCTGTTTCTCGCCCTCTGTTTCTCGCCCACTGTTTCTCGCCCTCTGTTTCAGCCCCTCTGTTTCAGCCCCTCTGTTTCAGCCCCTCTGTTTCAGCCCCTCTGTTTCTCGCCATCTGTTTCATCCCCTCTGTTTCAGCCCCTCTGTTTCAGCTCCTCTGTTTCAGCCCCTCTGTTTCAGCCCCTCTGTTTCTCGCCCTCTGTTTCTCGCCCTCGGTTTCAGCCCCTCTGTTCCTCGCCCTGTGTTTCAGCCCCTCTGTTTCTCGCCCTCTGTTTCAGCCCCTCTGTTACAGCCCCTCTGTTTCAGCCCCTCTGTTTCTCGCCCTCTGGTTGTCGCCCTCTGTTTCTTGCCCTCTTTTTCTCGCTCTCTGTTTCTCTCCCTCTGTTTCTCGCCCTCTGTTTCAGCACCTCTGTTTCAGCCCCTCTGTTTCAGCCCCTCTGTTTCTTGCCCTCTGTTTCTCGCCCTCTATTTCTCGCCCTCCGTTTCAGCCCCTCTGTTTCAGCCCCTTTGTTTCAGCCCCTCTGTTTCAGCCACTCTGTTTCTCGCCCACTGTTTCTCGCCCTCTGTTTCAGCCCCTCTGTTTCAGCCCCTCTGTTTCAGCCCCTCTGTTTCAGCCCCTCTGTTTCAGCACCTCTGTTTCAGCCCCTCTGTTTCTCGCCCTCTGTTTCTCGCCCTCTGTTTCTCGCCCTCTGTTTCTCGCCCTCTGTTTCAGCCCCTCTGTTTCAGCCCCTCTGTTTCAGCCCCTCTGTTTCTCGCCCTCTGTTTCTCGCCCTCTGTTTCAGCCCCTCTGTTTCTGCCCCTCAGTTCCAGCCCCTCTGTTTCTTGCCCTCTGTTTCAGCACCTCTGTTTCTCGCCCTCTCTTTCAGCCCCTCTCTTTCTCGCCCTCTGTTGCAGACCCTCTGTTTCAGCCCGTCTGTTTCAGCCCCTCTGTTACAGCCCCTCTGTTTCTCGCCCTCAGTTTCAGCCCCTCTGTTTCTCGCCCTCTGTTTCCGCCCCTCTGTTTCTCGCCGTCTGTTGCAGCCCCTCTGTTTCAGCCCCTCTGTTTCAGCCCCTCTGTTTCAGCTCCTCTGTTTCAGACCCTCTCTTTCTCGCCCTCTGTTTCTCGCCCTCTGTTTCAGTCCCTCTGTTTCGTCCCCTCTGTTTCAGCTCCTCTGTTTCTCGCCCTCTGTTTGAGCCCCTCTGTTTCAGCCCCTCTGTTTCAGCCACTCTGTTTCAGCCCCTCTGTTTCAGGCCCACTGTTTCAGCCCCTCTGTTTCTCGCCATCTGTTTCAGCCCCTCTGTTTCAGCCCCTCTGTTTCTCGCCCTCTGTTTCAGCCCCTCTGTTTCAGCCCCTCTGTTTCAGCCCCTCTTTTTCAGCCCCTCTGTTTCTCGCCCTCTGTTTCTCGCCCTCTGTTTCTCGCCCTCTGTTTCAGCACCTCTGTTTCAGACCCTCTGTTTCAGCCCCTCTGTTTCTCGCCCTCTGTTTCTCGCCCTCTATTTCTCGCCCTCCGTTTCAGCCCCTCTGTTTCAGCCCCTTTGTTTCAGCCCCTCTGTTTCAGCCACTCTGTTTCTCGCCCACTGTTTCTCGCCCTCTGTTTCAGCCCCTCTGTTTCAGCCCCTCTGTTTCAGCCCCTCTGTTTCAGCACCTCTGTTTCAGCACCTCTGTTTCAGCCCCTCTGTTTCTCGCCCTCTGTTTCTCGCCCTCTGTTTCTCGCCCTCTGTTTCTCGCCCTCTGTTTCAGCCCCTCTGTTTCAGCCCCTCTGTTTCAGCCACTCTGTTTCTCGCCCTCTGTTTCTCGCCCTCTGTTTCAGCCCCTCTGTTTCTGCCCCTCAGTTCCAGCCCCTCTGTTTCTTGCCCTCTGTTTCAGCACCTCTGTTTCTCGCCCTCTCTTTCAGCCCCTCTCTTTCTCGCCCTCTGTTGCAGACCCTCTGTTTCAGCCCGTCTGTTTCAGCCCCTCTGTTACAGCCCCTCTGTTTCTCGCCCTCAGTTTCAGCCCCTCTGTTTCTCGCCCTCTGTTTCCGCCCCTCTGTTTCTCGCCGTCTGTTGCAGCCCCTCTGTTTCAGCCCCTCTGTTTCAGCCCCTCTGTTTCAGCTCCTCTGTTTCAGACCCTCTCTTTCTCGCCCTCTGTTTCTCGCCCTCTGTTTCAGTCCCTCTGTTTCGTCCCCTCTGTTTCAGCTCCTCTGTTTCTCGCCCTCTGTTTGAGCCCCTCTGTTTCAGCCCCTCTGTTTCAGCCACTCTGTTTCAGCCCCTCTGTTTCAGGCCCACTGTTTCAGCCCCTCTGTTTCTCGCCATCTGTTTCAGCCCCTCTGTTTCAGCCCCTCTGTTTCTCGCCCTCTGTTTCAGCCCCTCTGTTTCAGCCCCTCTGTTTCAGCCCCTCTTTTTCAGCCCCTCTGTTTCTCGCCCTCTGTTTCTCGCCCTCTGTTTCTCGCTCTCTGTTTCTCGCCCTCTGTATCTCGCCCTCTGTTTCAGCCCCTCTGTTTCAGCCACTCTGTTTCAACTCCTCTGTTTCTCGCCCTCTGTTTCTCGCCCACTGTTTCTCGCCCTCTGTTTCAGCCCCTCTGTTTCAGCCCCTCTGTTTCAGCCCCTCTGTTTCTCGCCCTCTGTTTCTCGCCCTCTGTTTCTCGCTCTCTCTTTCTCGCCCTCTGTTTCTCGCCCTCTGTTTCAGCCCCTCTGTTTCAGCCCCTCTGTTTCAGCCCCTCTGTTTCTCGCCCTCTGTTTCAGCCCCTCTGTTTCAGCCCCTCTGTTTCTCGCCCTCTGTTTCTCGCCCTCTGTTTCTCGCCCTCTGTTTCTTGCCCTCTGTTTCAGCTCCTCTGTTTCAGCCCCTCAGTTTCAGCCCCTCTGTTTCTCGCCCTCTGTTTCTCGCCCTCTGTTTCTCGCTCTCTGTTTCTCGCCCTCTGTTTCTCGCCCTCTGTTTCAGCCCCTCTGTTTCAGCTCCTCTGTTCCTCGCTCTCTGTTTCTCGCAATCTGTTTCAGCCCCTCTGTTTCTCGCCCACTGTTTCAGCCCCTCTGTTTCTCGCCATCTGTTTCAGCCCCTCTGTTTCAGCCCCTCTGTTTCTCGCCCTCTGTTTCAGCCCCTCTGTTTCAGCCCCTCTGTTTCATCCCCTCTGTTTCAGCCCCTCTGTTTCAGCACCTCTGTTTCTCGTCCTTTGTTTCTCGCCCTCTGTTTCAGCCCCTCTATTTCTCGCCCTCTGTTTCAGCCCCTCTGTTTCAGTCCCTCTGTTTCAGCCCCTCTGTTTCCGCCCCTCTGTTTCAGCCCCTCTGTTTCAGCCCCTCTGTTTCAGCCCCTCTCTTTCTCGCCCTCTGTTTCAGCCCCTCTGTTTCAGCCCCTCTGTTTCCACCACTCTGTTTCAGCCCCTCTGTTTCACGCCCTCTGTTTCAGCCCCTCTGTTTCAGCCCCTCTGTTTCAGCCCCTCTGTTTCAGCCCCTCTGTTTCAGCCCCTCTGTTTCAGCCCCTCTGTTTCTCGCCCTCTGTTTCTCGCCCTCTGTTTCTCGCTCTTTGTTTCTCGCCCTCTGTTTCTCGCCCTCTGTTTCAGCCCCTCTGTTTCAGCCCCTCTGTTTCAGCCCCTCTGTTTCATCCCCTCTGTTTCAGCCCCTCTGTTTCAGCCCCTCTGTTTCTCGCCCTCTGTTTCTCACCCTCTGTTTCTCGCCCTCTGTTTCTCGCTCTCTGTTTCTCGCCCTCTGTTTCTCGCCCTCTGTTTCAGCCCCTCTGTTTCAGCCCCTCTGTTTCAGCCCCTCTGTTTCTCGCCCTCTGTTTCTCGCCCACTGTTTCTCGCCCTCTGTTTCAGCCCCTCTGTTTCAGCCCCTCTGTTTCAGCCCCTCTGTTTCAGCCCCTCTGTTTCTCGCCATCTGTTTCATCCCCTCTGTTTCAGCCCCTCTGTTTCAGCTCCTCTGTTTCAGCCCCTCTGTTTCAGCCTCTCTGTTTCTCGCCCTCTGTTTCTCGCCCTCGGTTTCAGCCCCTCTGTTTCTCGCCCTGTGTTTCAGCCCCTCTGTTTCTCGCCCTCTGTTTCAGCCCCTCTGTTTCAGCCCCTCAGTTTCAGCCCCTCTTTTAAAGCCCTTCTGTTTAAGCCCCTCTGTTTCAGCCCCTCTGATTCTCGCCCTCTGTTTCAGCCCCTCTGTTTCTCGCCCTCTATTTCAGACCCTCTGTTTCAGCCCCTCAGTATCAGCCCCTCTCTTTCAGCCCCTCTGTTTCTCGCCCTCTGTTTTTCGCCCTCTGTTTCTTGCCCTCTGTTTCTCGCCCACTGTTTCAGCCCCTCTGTTTCAGCCCCTCTGTTTAAGCCCATCTGTTTCAGCCCCTCTGTTTCAGCCCCTCTGTTTCAGCCCCTCTGTTTCAGCCCCACTGTTTCTCGCCCTCTGTTTCTCTTTCTCTGTTTCTCGCCCTCTGTTTCAGCCCCTCTGTTTCTCGCCCACTGTTTCAGCCCCTCTGTTTCTCGCCATCTGTTTCAGCCCCTCTGTTTCAGCCCCTCTGTTTCTCGCCCTCTGTTTCAGCCCCTCTGTTTCAGCCCCTCTGTTTCAGCCCCTCTGTTTCAGCCACTCTGTTTCAGCCTCTCTGTTTCTCGCCCTCTGTTTCTCGCCCTCTGTTTCAGCCCCTCTGTTTCAGCCCCTCTGTTTCAGCCCCTCTGTTACTCGCCCTCTGTTTCTCGCCCTCTGTTTCTCCCCCTCTGTTTCTCGATCTCTGTTTCTCGCCCTCTGTTTCTCGCTCTCTGTTTCAGCCCCTCTGTTTCAGCCCCTCTGTTTCAGCCCCTCTGTTTCAGCCCCTCTGTTTCAGCCCCTCTGTTTCTCGCCCTCTGTTTCTCGCCCTATGTTTCTCGCCCTCTGTTTTTCGCTCTCTGTTTCTCGCCCTCTGTTTCTCGCCCTCTGTTTCAGCCCCTCTGTTTCAGCCCCTCTGTTTCAGCCCCTCTGTTTCTCGCCCTCTGTTTCTCGCCCACTGTTTCTCGCCCTCTGTTTCAGCCCCTCTGTTTCAGCCCCTCTGTTTCAGCCCCTCTGTTTCAGCCCCGCTGTTTCTCGCCCTCCGTTTCTCGCCCTCTGTTTCTTGCCCTCTGTTTCTAGCTCTCTGTTTCTCGCCCTCTGTTTCTCGCCCTCTGTTTCAGCCCCTCTGTTTCAGCCCCTCTGTTTCAGCCCCTCTGTTTCTCGCCCTCTGTTTCTCGCTCTCTGTTTCTCGCCCTCTGTATCTCGCCCTCTGTTTCAGCCCCTCTGTTTCAGCCACTCTGTTTCAACTCCTCTGTTTCTCGCCCTCTGTTTCTCGCCCACTGTTTCTCGCCCTCTGTTTCAGCCCCTCTGTTTCAGCCCCTCTGTTTCAGCCCCTCTGTTTCAGCCCCTCTGTTTCTCGCCCTCTGTTTCTCGCCCTCTGTATCTCGCTCTCTCTTTCTCGCTCTCTGTTTCTCGCCCTCTGTTTCAGCCCCTCTGTTTCAGCCCCTCTGTTTCTCGCCCTCTGTTTCAGCCACTCTGTTTCAGCCCCTCTGTTTCTCGCCCTCTGTTTCTCGCCCTCTGTTTCAGCCCCTCTGTTTCAGCCCCTCTGTTTCTCGCCCTCTGTTTCTCGCCCTCTGTTTCTCGCCCTCTGTTTCTCGCCCTCTGTTTCAGCCCCTCAGTTTCAGCCCCTCTGTTTCTCGCCCTCTGTTTCTCGCCCTCTGTTTCTCGCTCTCTGTTTCTCGCCCTCTGTTTCTCGCCCTCTGTTTCAGCCCCTCTGTTTCAGCTCCTCTGTTCCTCGCTCTCTGTTTCTCGCAATCTGTTTCAGCCCCTCTGTTTCTCGCCCACTGTTTCAGCCCCTCTGTTTCTCGCCATCTGTTCCAGCCGCCCTGTTTCAGCCCCTCTGTTTCTCGCCCTCTGTTTCAGCCCCTCTGTTTCAGCCCCTCTGTTTCAGCCCCTCTGTTTCAGCCCCTCTGTTTCAGCACCTCTGTTTCTCGCCCTTTGTTTCTCGCCCTCTGTTTCAGCCCCTCTGTTTCTCGCCCTCTGTTTCAGCCCCTCTGTTTCAGTCCCTGTGTTTCAGCCCCTCTGTTTCCGCCCCTCTGTTTCAGCCCCTCTGTTTCAGCCCCTCTGTTTCAGCCCCTCTCTTTCTCGCCCTCTGTTTCAGCCCCTCTGTTTCAGCCCCTCTGTTTCAGCCACTCTGTTTCAGCCCCTCTGTTTCACGCCCTCTGTTTCAGCCCCTCTGTTTCAGCCCCTCTGTTTCAGCCCCTCTGTTTCAGCCCCTCTGTTTCAGCCCCTCTGTTTCAGCCCCTCTGTTTCTCGCCCTCTGTTTCTCGCCCTCTGTTTCTCGCTCTTTGTTTTTCGCCCTCTGTTTCTCGCCCTCTGTTTCAGCCCCTCTGTTTCAGCCCCTCTGTTTCAGCCCCTCTGTTTCATCCCCTCTGTTTCAGCCCCTCTGTTTCAGACCCTCTGTTTCTTGCCCTCTGTTTCTCACCCTCTGTTTCTCGCCCTCTGTTTCTCGCTCTCGGTTTCTCGCCCTCTGTTTCTCGCCCTCTGTTTCAGCCCCTCTGTTTCAGCCCCTCTGTTTCAGCCCCTCTGTTTCTCGCCCTCTGTTTCTCGCCCACTGTTTCTCGCCCTCTGTTTCAGCCCCTCTGTTTCAGCCCCTCTGTTTCAGCCCCTCTGTTTCAGCCCCTCTGTTTCTCGCCATCTGTTTCATTCCCTCTGTTTCAGCCCCTCTGTTTCAGCTCCTCTGTTTCAGCCCCTCTGTTTCAGCCTCTCTGTTTCTCGCCCTCTGTTTCTCGCCCTCGGTTTCAGCCCCTCTGTTTCTCGCCCTGTGTTTCAGCCCCTCTGTTTCTCGCCCTCTGTTTCAGCCCCTCTGTTTCAGCCCCTCAGTTTCAGCCCCTCTTTTAAAGCCCTTCTGTTTAAGCCCCTCTGTTTCAGCCCCTCTGATTCTCGCCCTCTGTTTCAGCCCCTCAGTTTCTCGCCCTCTGTTTCAGACCCTCTGTTTCAGCCCCTCAGTATCAGCCCCTCTCTTTCAGCCCCTCTGTTTCTCGCCCTCTGTTTCTCGCCCTCTGTTTCTCGCCCTCTGTTTCTCGCCCTCTGTTTCAGCCCCTCTGTTTCAGCCCCTCTGTTTAAGCCCATCTGTTTCAGCCCCTCTGTTTCAGCCCCTCTGTTTCAGCCCCTCTGTTTCAGCCCCACTGTTTCTCGCCCTCTGTTTCTCTTTCTCTGTTTCTCGCCCTCTGTTTCAGCCCCTCTGTTTCTCGCCCATTGTTTCAGCCCCTCTGTTTCTCGCCATCTGTTTCAGTCCCTCTGTTTCAGCCCCTCTGTTTCTCGCCCTCTGTTTCAGCCCCTCTGTTTCAGCCCCTCTGTTTCAGCCCCTCTGTTTCAGCCCCTCTGTTTCAGCCCCTCTGTTTCTCGCCCTCTGTTTCTCGCCCTCTGTTTCAGCCCCTCTGCTTCACCCCCTCTGTTTCACCCCCTGTGTTTCTCGCCCTCTGTTTCTCGCCCTCTGTTTCTCGCCCTCTGTTTCTCGCCCTCTGTTTCTCGCCCTCTGTTTCTCGCCCTCTGTTTCTCGCCCTCTGTTTCTCGCCCTCTGTTTCTCCCCCTCTGTTTCTCGCTCTCTGTTTCTCGCCCTCTGTTTCTCGCTCTCTGTTTCAGCCCCTCTGTTTCAGCCCCTCTGTTTCAGCCCCTCTGTTTCTCGCCCTCTGTTTCTCGCCCACTGTTTCTCGCCCTCTGTTTCAGCCCCTCTGTTTCAGCCCCTCTGTTTCAGCCCCTCTGTTTCAGCCCCTCTGTTTCTCGCCCTCTGTTTCTCGCACTCTGTTTCTTGCCCTCTGTTTCCAGCTCTCTGTTTCTCGCCCTCTGTTTCTCGCCCTCTGTTTCAGCCCCTCTGTTTCAGCCCCTCTGTTTCAGCCCCTCTGTTTCTCGCCCTCTGTTTCTCGCCCACTGTTTCTCGCCCTCTGTTTCAGCCCCTCTGTTTCAGCCCCTCTGTTTCAGCCCCTCTGTTTCAGCCCCTCTGTTTCTCGCCCTCTGTTTCTAGCCCTCTTTTTTTTGCCCTCTGTTTCTAGCTCTCTGTTTCTCGCCCTCTGTTTCTCGCCCTCTGTTTCAGCCCCTCTGTTTCAGCCCCTCTGTTTCAGCCCATCTGTTTCTCGCCCTCTGTTTCAGCCCCTCTGTTTCTCGCCCTCTGTTTCTCGCTCTCTGTTTCTCGCCCTCTGTTTCTCGCCCTCTGTTTCAGCCCCTCTGTTTCTCGCCCTCTGTTTCTCGCCCTCAGGTTCAGCCCCTCTGTTACTCGCCCACTGTTTCAGCCCCTCTGTTTCTCGCCATCTGTTTCAGCCCCTCTGTTTCAGCCCCTTGTTTCTCGCCCTCTGTTTCAGCCCCTCTGTTTCAGCCCCTCTGTTTCAGCCCCTCTGTTTCTCGCCCTCTGTTTCTCGCCCTCTGTTTCTCGCTCTTTGTTTCTCGCCCTCTGTTTCTCGCCCTCTGTTTCAGCCCCTCTGTTTAAGCCCCTCTGTTTCAGCCCCTCTGTTTCATCCCCTCTGTTTCAGCCCCTCTGTTTCAGCCCCTCTGTTTCTCGCCCTCTGTTTCTCACCCTCTGTTTCTCGCCCTCTGTTTCTCGCTCTCTGTTTCTCGCCCTCTGTTTCTCGCCCTCTGTTTCAGCCCCTCTGTTTCAGGCCCTCTGTTTCAGCCCCTATGTTTCTCGCCCTCTGTTTCTCGCCCACTGTTTCTCGCCCTCTGTTTCAGCCCCTCTGTTTCAGCCCCTCTGTTTCAGCCCCTCTGTTTCAGCCCCTCTGTTTCTCGCCATCTGTTTCATCCCCTCTGTTTCAGCCCCTTTGTTTCAGCTCCTCTGTTTCAGCCCCTCTGTTTCAGCCTCTCTGTTTCTCGCCCTCTGTTTCTCGCCCTCGGTTTCAGCCCCTCTGTTTCTCGCCCTGTGTTTCAGCCCCTCTGTTTCTCGCCCTCTGTTTCGGCCCCTCTGTTTCAGCCCCTCAGTTTCAGCCCCTCTTTTAAAGCCCTTCTGTTTAGCCCCTCTGTTTCAGCCCCTCTGATTCTCGCCCTCTGTTTCAGCCCCTCTGTTTCTCGCCCTCTGTTTCAGACCCTCTGTTTCAGCCCCTCAGTATCAGCCCCTCTCTTTCAGCCCCTCTGTTTCTCGCCCTCTGTTTCTCGCCCTCTGTTTCTCGCCCTCTGTTTCTCGCCCTCTGTTTCTCGCCCACTGGTTCAGCCCCTCTGTTTCAGCCCCTCTGTTTAAGCCCATCTGTTTCAGCCCCTCTGTTTCAGCCCCTCTGTTTCAGCCCCTCTGTTTCAGCCCCACTGTTTCTCGCCCTCTGTTTCTCTTTCTCTGTTTCTCGCCCTCTGTTTCAGCCCCTCTGTTTCTCGCCCACTGTTTCAGCCCCTCTGTTTCTCGCCCTCTGTTTCAGCCCCTCTGTTTCAGCCCCTCTGTTTCAGCCCCTCTGTTTCAGCCCCTCTGTTTCAGCCCCTCTGTTTCTCGCCCTCTGTTTCTCGCCCTCTGTTTCAGCCCCTCTGTTTCAGCCCCTCTGTTTCAGCCCCTCTGTTTCTCGCCCTCTGCTTCACGCCCTCTGTTTCTCGCCCTCTGTTTCTCGATCTCTGTTTCTCGCCCTCTGTTTCTCGCTCTCTGTTTCAGCCCCTCTGTTTCAGCCCCTCTGTTTCAGCCCCTCTGTTTCAGCCCCTCTGTTCAGCCCCTCTGTTTCTCGCCCTCTGTTTCTCGCCCTCTGTTTCTCGCCCTCTGTTTCTCGCTCTCTGTTTCTCGCCCTCTGTTTCTCGCCCTCTGTTTCAGCCCCTCTGTTTCAGCCCATCTGTTTCAGCCCCTCTGTTTCTCGCCCTCTGTTTCTCGCCCACTGTTTCTCGCCCTCTGATTCAGCCCCTCTGTTTCAGCCCCTCTGTTTCAGCCCCTCTGTTTCAGCCCCTCTGTTTCTCGCCCTCTGTTTCTCGCCCTCTGTTTCTTGCCCTCTGTTTCTAGCTCTCTGTTTCTCGCCCTCTGTTTCTCGCCCTCTGTTTCAGCCCCTCTGTTTCAGCCCCTCTGTTTCAGCCCCTCTGTTTCTCGCCCTCTGTTTCTCGCCCACTGTTTCTCGACCTCTGTTTCAGCCCCTGTGTTTCAGCCCCTCTGTTTCAGCCCCTCTGTTTCAGCCCCTCTGTTTCTCGCCCTCTGTTTCTGGCCCTCTTTTTTTGCCCTCTGTTTCTAGCTCTCTGTTTCTCGCCCTCTGTTTCTCGCCCTCTGTTTCAGCCCCTCTGTTTCAGCCCCTCTGTTTCAGCCCATCTGTTTCTCGCCCTCTGTTTCAGCCCCTCTGTTTCTCGCCCTCTGTTTCTCGCTCTCTGTTTCTCGCCCTCTGTTTCTCGCCCTCTGTTTCAGCCCCTCTGTTTCTCGCCCTCTGTTTCTCGCCCTCAGGTTCAGCCCCTCTGTTTCAGCCCCTCTGTTTCTCGCCCTCTGTTTCAGCCCCTCTGTTTCAGCCCCTCTGTTTCAGCCCCTATGTTTCAGCCCCTCTGTTTCAGCCCCTCAGTTTCAGCCCCTCTGTTTCTTGCCCTCTGTTTCTCGCCCTCTGTTTCTTGCCCTCTGTTTCTCGCTCTCTGTTTCTCGCCCTCTGTTTCTCGCCCTCTGTTTCAGCCCCTCTGTTTCTCGCCCTCTGTTTCTCGCCCTCTGTTTCTCGCCCTCAGGTTCAGCCCCTCTGTTTCAGCCCCTCTGTTTCAGCCCCTCTGTTTCTCGCCCTCTGTTTCTCGCCCTCTGTTTCTCGCTTTTTGTTTCTCGCCCTCTGTTTCTCGCCCTCTGTTTCAGCCCCTCTGTTTCAGCCCCTCTGTTTCAGCCCCTCTGTTTCATCCCCTCTGTTTCAGCCCCTCTGTTTCAGCCCCTCTGTTTCTCGCCCTCTGTTTCTCACCCTCTGTTTCTCGCCCTCTGTTTCTCGCTCTCTGTTTCTCGCCCTCTGTTTCTCGCCCTCTGTTTCAGCCCCTCTGTTTCAGCCCCTCTGTTTCAGCCCCTCTGTTTCTCGCCCTCTGTTTCTCGCCCACTGTTTCTCGCCCTCTGTTTCAGCCCCTCTGTTTCAGCCCCTCTGTTTCAGCCCCTCTGATTCAGCCCCTCTGTTTCTCGCCATCTGTTTCATCCCCTCTGTTTCAGCCCCTCTGTTTCAGCTCCTCTGTTTCAGCCCCTCTGTTTCAGCCCCTCTGTTTCTCGCCCTCTGTTTCTCGCCCTCGGTTTCAGCCCCTCTGTTTCTCGCCCTGTGTTTCAGCCCCTCTGTTTCTCGCCCTCTGTTTCAGCCCCTCTGTTTCAGCCCCTCAGTTTCAGCCCCTCTTTTAAAGCCCTTCTGTTTAAGCCCCTCTGTTTCAGCCCCTCTGATTCTCGCCCTCTGTTTCAGCCCCTCTGTTTCTCGCCCTCTGTTTCAGACCCTCTGTTTCAGCCCCTCAGTATCAGCCCCTCTCTTTCAGCCCCTCTGTTTCTCGCCCTCTGTTTCTCGCCCTCTGTTTCTCGCCCTCTGTTTCTCGCCCACTGTTTCAGCCCCTCTGTTTCAGCCCCTCTGTTTAAGCCCATCTGTTTCAGCCCCTCTGTTTCAGCCCCTCTGTTTCAGCCCCTCTGTTTCAGCCCCACTGTTTCTCGCCCTCTGTTTCTCTTTCTCTGTTTCTCGCCATCTGTTTCAGCCCCTCTGTTTCAGCCCCTCTGTTTCTCGCCCTCTGTTTCAGCCCCTCTGTTTCAGCCCCTCTGTTTCAGCCCCTCTGTTTCAGCCCCTCTGTTTCAGCCCCTCTGTTTCAGCCCCTCTGTTTCTCGCCCTCTGTTTCTCGCCCTCTGTTTCTTGCCCTCTGTTTCTCGCTCTCTGTTTCTCGCCCTCTGTTTCTCGCCCTCTGTTTCAGCCCCTCTGTTTCTCGCCCTCTGTTTCTCGCCCTCTGTTTCTCGCCCTCAGGTTCAGCCCCTCTGTTTCAGCCCCTCTGTTTCAGCCCCTCTGTTTCTCGCCCTCTGTTTCTCGCCCTCTGTTTCTCGCTCTTTGTTTCTCGCCCTCTGTTTCTCGCCCTCTGTTTCAGCCCCTCTGTTTCAGCCCCTCTGTTTCAGCCCCTCTGTTTCATCCCCTCTGTTTCAGCCCCTCTGTTTCAGCCCCTCTGTTTCTCGCCCTCTGTTTCTCACCCTCTGTTTCTCGCCCTCTGTTTCTCGCTCTCTGTTTCTCGCCCTCTGTTTCTCGCCCTCTGTTTCAGCCCCTCTGTTTCAGCCCCTCTGTTTCAGCCCCTCTGTTTCTCGCCCTCTGTTTCTCGCCCACTGTTTCTCGCCCTCTGTTTCAGCCCCTCTGTTTCAGCCCCTCTGTTTCAGCCCCTCTGTTTCAGCCCCTCTGATTCTCGCCCTCTGTTTCAGCCCCTCTGTTTCTCGCCCTCTGTTTCAGACCCTCTGTTTCAGCCCCTCAGTATCAGCCCCTCTCTTTCAGCCCCTCTGTTTCTCGCCCTCTGTTTCTCGCCCTCTGTTTCTCGCCCTCTGTTTCTCGCCCTCTGTTTCTCGCCCACTGGTTCAGCCCCTCTGTTTCAGCCCCTCTGTTTAAGCCCATCTGTTTCAGCCCCTCTGTTTCAGCCCCTCTGTTTCAGCCCCTCTGTTTCAGCCCCACTGTTTCTCGCCCTCTGTTTCTCTTTCTCTGTTTCTCGCCCTCTGTTTCAGCCCCTCTGTTTCTCGCCCACTGTTTCAGCCCCTCTGTTTCTCGCCCTCTGTTTCAGCCCCTCTGTTTCAGCCCCTCTGTTTCAGCCCCTCTGTTTCAGCCCCTCTGTTTCAGCCCCTCTGTTTCTCGCCCTCTGTTTCTCGCCCTCTGTTTCAGCCCCTCTGTTTCAGCCCCTCTGTTTCAGCCCCTCTGTTTCTCGCCCTCTGCTTCACGCCCTCTGTTTCTCGCCCTCTGTTTCTCGATCTCTGTTTCTCGCCCTCTGTTTCTCGCTCTCTGTTTCAGCCCCTCTGTTTCAGCCCCTCTGTTTCAGCCCCTCTGTTTCAGCCCCTCTGTTCAGCCCCTCTGTTTCTCGCCCTCTGTTTCTCGCCCTCTGTTTCTCGCCCTCTGTTTCTCGCTCTCTGTTTCTCGCCCTCTGTTTCTCGCCCTCTGTTTCAGCCCCTCTGTTTCAGCCCATCTGTTTCAGCCCCTCTGTTTCTCGCCCTCTGTTTCTCGCCCACTGTTTCTCGCCCTCTGATTCAGCCCCTCTGTTTCAGCCCCTCTGTTTCAGCCCCTCTGTTTCAGCCCCTCTGTTTCTCGCCCTCTGTTTCTCGCCCTCTGTTTCTTGCCCTCTGTTTCTAGCTCTCTGTTTCTCGCCCTCTGTTTCTCGCCCTCTGTTTCAGCCCCTCTGTTTCAGCCCCTCTGTTTCAGCCCCTCTGTTTCTCGCCCTCTGTTTCTCGCCCACTGTTTCTCGCCCTCTGTTTCAGCCCCTGTGTTTCAGCCCCTCTGTTTCAGCCCCTCTGTTTCAGCCCCTCTGTTTCTCGCCCTCTGTTTCTGGCCCTCTTTTTTTGCCCTCTGTTTCTAGCTCTCTGTTTCTCGCCCTCTGTTTCTCGCCCTCTGTTTCAGCCCCTCTGTTTCAGCCCCTCTGTTTCAGCCCATCTGTTTCTCGCCCTCTGTTTCAGCCCCTCTGTTTCTCGCCCTCTGTTTCTCGCTCTCTGTTTCTCGCCCTCTGTTTCTCGCCCTCTGTTTCAGCCCCTCTGTTTCTCGCCCTCTGTTTCTCGCCCTCAGGTTCAGCCCCTCTGTTTCAGCCCCTCTGTTTCTCGCCCTCTGTTTCAGCCCCTCTGTTTCAGCCCCTCTGTTTCAGCCCCTATGTTTCAGCCCCTCTGTTTCAGCCCCTCAGTTTCAGCCCCTCTGTTTCTTGCCCTCTGTTTCTCGCCCTCTGTTTCTTGCCCTCTGTTTCTCGCTCTCTGTTTCTCGCCCTCTGTTTCTCGCCCTCTGTTTCAGCCCCTCTGTTTCTCGCCCTCTGTTTCTCGCCCTCTGTTTCTCGCCCTCAGGTTCAGCCCCTCTGTTTCAGCCCCTCTGTTTCAGCCCCTCTGTTTCTCGCCCTCTGTTTCTCGCCCTCTGTTTCTCGCTTTTTGTTTCTCGCCCTCTGTTTCTCGCCCTCTGTTTCAGCCCCTCTGTTTCAGCCCCTCTGTTTCAGCCCCTCTGTTTCATCCCCTCTGTTTCAGCCCCTCTGTTTCAGCCCCTCTGTTTCTCGCCCTCTGTTTCTCACCCTCTGTTTCTCGCCCTCTGTTTCTCGCTCTCTGTTTCTCGCCCTCTGTTTCTCGCCCTCTGTTTCAGCCCCTCTGTTTCAGCCCCTCTGTTTCAGCCCCTCTGTTTCTCGCCCTCTGTTTCTCGCCCACTGTTTCTCGCCCTCTGTTTCAGCCCCTCTGTTTCAGCCCCTCTGTTTCAGCCCCTCTGATTCAGCCCCTCTGTTTCTCGCCATCTGTTTCATCCCCTCTGTTTCAGCCCCTCTGTTTCAGCTCCTCTGTTTCAGCCCCTCTGTTTCAGCCCCTCTGTTTCTCGCCCTCTGTTTCTCGCCCTCGGTTTCAGCCCCTCTGTTTCTCGCCCTGTGTTTCAGCCCCTCTGTTTCTCGCCCTCTGTTTCAGCCCCTCTGTTTCAGCCCCTCAGTTTCAGCCCCTCTGTTTCTCGCCCTCTGTTTCAGACCCTCTGTTTCAGCCCCTCAGTATCAGCCCCTCTCTTTCAGCCCCTCTGTTTCTCGCCCTCTGTTTCTCGCCCTCTGTTTCTCGCCCACTGTTTCAGCCCCTCTGTTTCAGCCCCTCTGTTTAAGCCCATCTGTTTCAGCCCCTCTGTTTCAGCCCCTCTGTTTCAGCCCCTCTGTTTCAGCCCCACTGTTTCTCGCCCTCTGTTTCTCTTTCTCTGTTTCTCGCCATCTGTTTCAGCCCCTCTGTTTCAGCCCCTCTGTTTCTCGCCCTCTGTTTCAGCCCCTCTGTTTCAGCCCCTCTGTTTCAGCCCCTCTGTTTCAGCCCCTCTGTTTCAGCCCCTCTGTTTCAGCCCCTCTGTTTCTCGCCCTCTGTTTCTCGCCCTCTGTTTCTTGCCCTCTGTTTCTCGCTCTCTGTTTCTCGCCCTCTGTTTCTCGCCCTCTGTTTCAGCCCCTCTGTTTCTCGCCCTCTGTTTCTCGCCCTCTGTTTCTCGCCCTCAGGTTCAGCCCCTCTGTTTCAGCCCCTCTGTTTCAGCCCCTCTGTTTCTCGCCCTCTGTTTCTCGCCCTCTGTTTCTCGCTCTTTGTTTCTCGCCCTCTGTTTCTCGCCCTCTGTTTCAGCCCCTCTGTTTCAGCCCCTCTGTTTCAGCCCCTCTGTTTCATCCCCTCTGTTTCAGCCCCTCTGTTTCAGCCCCTCTGTTTCTCGCCCTCTGTTTCTCACCCTCTGTTTCTCGCCCTCTGTTTCTCGCTCTCTGTTTCTCGCCCTCTGTTTCTCGCCCTCTGTTTCAGCCCCTCTGTTTCAGCCCCTCTGTTTCAGCCCCTCTGTTTCTCGCCCTCTGTTTCTCGCCCACTGTTTCTCGCCCTCTGTTTCAGCCCCTCTGTTTCAGCCCCTCTGTTTCAGCCCCTCTGTTTCAGCCCCTCTGTTTCTCGCCATCTGTTTCATCCCCTCTGTTTCAGCCCCTCTGTTTCAGCTCCTCTGTTTCAGCCCCTCTGTTTCAGCCCCTCTGTTTCTCGCCCTCTGTTTCTCGCCCTCGGTTTCAGCCCCTCTGTTCCTCGCCCTGTGTTTCAGCCCCTCTGTTTCTCGCCCTCTGTTTCAGCCCCTCTGTTTCAGCCCCTCTGTTTCAGCCCCTCTGTTTCTCGCCCTCTGGTTCTCGCCCTCTGTTTCTTGCCCTCTGTTTCTCGCTCTCTGTTTCTCGCCCTCTGTTTCTCGCCCTCTGTTTCAGCACCTCTGTTTCAGCCCCTCTGTTTCAGCCCCTCTGTTTCTCGCCCTCTGTTTCTCGCCCTCTATTTCTCGCCCTCCGTTTCAGCCCCTCTGTTTCAGCCCCTTTGTTTCAGCCCCTCTGTTTCAGCCACTCTGTTTCTCGCCCACTGTTTCTCGCCCTCTGTTTCAGCCCCTCTGTTTCAGCCCCTCTGTTTCAGCCCCTCTGTTTCAGCCCCTCTGTTTCAGCACCTCTGTTTCAGCCCCTCTGTTTCTCGCCCTCTGTTTCTCGCCCTCTGTTTCTCGCCCTCTGTTTCTCGCCCTCTGTTTCAGCCCCTCTGTTTCAGCCCCTCTGTTTCAGCCCCTCTGTTTCTCGCCCTCTGTTTCTCGCCCTCTGTTTCAGCCCCTCTGTTTCTGCCCCTCAGTTCCAGCCACTCTGTTTCTTGCCCTCTGTTTCAGCACCTCTGTTTCTCGCCCTCTCTTTCAGCCCCTCTCTTTCTCGCCCTCTGTTGCAGACCCTCTGTTTCAGCCCGTCTGTTTCAGCCCCTCTGTTACAGCCCCTCTGTTTCAGCCCCTCTGTTTCAGCCCCTCTGTTTCTCGCCCTCTGTTTCTCGCCCTCTGTTTCTCGCTCTTTGTTTCTCGCCCTCTGTTTCTCGCCCTCTGTTTCAGCCCCTCTGTTTCAGCCCCTCTGTTTCAGCCCCTCTGTTTCATCCCCTCTGTTTCAGCCCCTCTGTTTCAGCCCCTCTGTTTCTCGCCCTCTGTTTCTCACCCTCTGTTTCTCGCCCTCTGTTTCTCGCTCTCTGTTTCTCGCCCTCTGTTTCTCGCCCTCTGTTTCAGCCCCTCTGTTTCAGCCCCTCTGTTTCAGCCCCTCTGTTTCTCGCCCTCTGTTTCTCGCCCACTGTTTCTCGCCCTCTGTTTCAGCCCCTCTGTTTCAGCCCCTCTGTTTCAGCCCCTCTGTTTCAGCCCCTCTGTTTCTCGCCATCTGTTTCATCCCCTCTGTTTCAGCCCCTCTGTTTCAGCTCCTCTGTTTCAGCCCCTCTGTTTCAGCCTCTCTGTTTCTCGCCCTCTGTTTCTCGCCCTCGGTTTCAGCCCCTCTGTTTCTCGCCCTGTGTTTCAGCCCCTCTGTTTCTCGCCCTCTGTTTCAGCCCCTCTGTTTCAGCCCCTCAGTTTCAGCCCCTCTTTTAAAGCCCTTCTGTTTAAGCCCCTCTGTTTCAGCCCCTCTGATTCTCGCCCTCTGTTTCAGCCCCTCTGTTTCTCGCCCTCTATTTCAGACCCTCTGTTTCAGCCCCTCAGTATCAGCCCCTCTCTTTCAGCCCCTCTGTTTCTCGCCCTCTGTTTTTCGCCCTCTGTTTCTTGCCCTCTGTTTCTCGCCCACTGTTTCAGCCCCTCTGTTTCAGCCCCTCTGTTTAAGCCCATCTGTTTCAGCCCCTCTGTTTCAGCCCCTCTGTTTCAGCCCCTCTGTTTCAGCCCCACTGTTTCTCGCCCTCTGTTTCTCTTTCTCTGTTTCTCGCCCTCTGTTTCAGCCCCTCTGTTTCTCGCCCACTGTTTCAGCCCCTCTGTTTCTCGCCATCTGTTTCAGCCCCTCTGTTTCAGCCCCTCTGTTTCTCGCCCTCTGTTTCAGCCCCTCTGTTTCAGCCCCTCTGTTTCAGCCCCTCTGTTTCTCGCCCTCTGTTTCTCGCCCACTGTTTCTCGCCCTCTGTTTCAGCCCCTGTGTTTCAGCCCCTCTGTTTCAGCCCCTCTGTTTCAGCCCCTCTGTTTCTCGCCCTCTGTTTCTGGCCCTCTTTTTTTGCCCTCTGTTTCTAGCTCTCTGTTTCTCGCCCTCTGTTTCTCGCCCTCTGTTTCAGCCCCTCTGTTTCAGCCCCTCTGTTTCAGCCCATCTGTTTCTCGCCCTCTGTTTCAGCCCCTCTGTTTCTCGCCCTCTGTTTCTCGCTCTCTGTTTCTCGCCCTCTGTTTCTCGCCCTCTGTTTCAGCCCCTCTGTTTCTCGCCCTCTGTTTCTCGCCCTCAGGTTCAGCCCCTCTGTTTCAGCCCCTCTGTTTCTCGCCCTCTGTTTCAGCCCCTCTGTTTCAGCCCCTCTGTTTCAGCCCCTATGTTTCAGCCCCTCTGTTTCAGCCCCTCAGTTTCAGCCCCTCTGTTTCTTGCCCTCTGTTTCTCGCCCTCTGTTTCTTGCCCTCTGTTTCTCGCTCTCTGTTTCTCGCCCTCTGTTTCTCGCCCTCTGTTTCAGCCCCTCTGTTTCTCGCCCTCTGTTTCTCGCCCTCTGTTTCTCGCCCTCAGGTTCAGCCCCTCTGTTTCAGCCCCTCTGTTTCAGCCCCTCTGTTTCTCGCCCTCTGTTTCTCGCCCTCTGTTTCTCGCTTTTTGTTTCTCGCCCTCTGTTTCTCGCCCTCTGTTTCAGCCCCTCTGTTTCAGCCCCTCTGTTTCAGCCCCTCTGTTTCATCCCCTCTGTTTCAGCCCCTCTGTTTCAGCCCCTCTGTTTCTCGCCCTCTGTTTCTCACCCTCTGTTTCTCGCCCTCTGTTTCTCGCTCTCTGTTTCTCGCCCTCTGTTTCTCGCCCTCTGTTTCAGCCCCTCTGTTTCAGCCCCTCTGTTTCAGCCCCTCTGTTTCTCGCCCTCTGTTTCTCGCCCACTGTTTCTCGCCCTCTGTTTCAGCCCCTCTGTTTCAGCCCCTCTGTTTCAGCCCCTCTGATTCAGCCCCTCTGTTTCTCGCCATCTGTTTCATCCCCTCTGTTTCAGCCCCTCTGTTTCAGCTCCTCTGTTTCAGCCCCTCTGTTTCAGCCCCTCTGTTTCTCGCCCTCTGTTTCTCGCCCTCGGTTTCAGCCCCTCTGTTTCTCGCCCTGTGTTTCAGCCCCTCTGTTTCTCGCCCTCTGTTTCAGCCCCTCTGTTTCAGCCCCTCAGTTTCAGCCCCTCTTTTAAAGCCCTTCTGTTTAAGCCCCTCTGTTTCAGCCCCTCTGATTCTCGCCCTCTGTTTCAGCCCCTCTGTTTCTCGCCCTCTGTTTCAGACCCTCTGTTTCAGCCCCTCAGTATCAGCCCCTCTCTTTCAGCCCCTCTGTTTCTCGCCCTCTGTTTCTCGCCCTCTGTTTCTCGCCCTCTGTTTCTCGCCCACTGTTTCAGCCCCTCTGTTTCAGCCCCTCTGTTTAAGCCCATCTGTTTCAGCCCCTCTGTTTCAGCCCCTCTGTTTCAGCCCCTCTGTTTCAGCCCCACTGTTTCTCGCCCTCTGTTTCTCTTTCTCTGTTTCTCGCCATCTGTTTCAGCCCCTCTGTTTCAGCCCCTCTGTTTCTCGCCCTCTGTTTCAGCCCCTCTGTTTCAGCCCCTCTGTTTCAGCCCCTCTGTTTCAGCCCCTCTGTTTCAGCCCCTCTGTTTCAGCCCCTCTGTTTCTCGCCCTCTGTTTCTCGCCCTCTGTTTCTTGCCCTCTGTTTCTCGCTCTCTGTTTCTCGCCCTCTGTTTCTCGCCCTCTGTTTCAGCCCCTCTGTTTCTCGCCCTCTGTTTCTCGCCCTCTGTTTCTCGCCCTCAGGTTCAGCCCCTCTGTTTCAGCCCCTCTGTTTCAGCCCCTCTGTTTCTCGCCCTCTGTTTCTCGCCCTCTGTTTCTCGCTCTTTGTTTCTCGCCCTCTGTTTCTCGCCCTCTGTTTCAGCCCCTCTGTTTCAGCCCCTCTGTTTCAGCCCCTCTGTTTCATCCCCTCTGTTTCAGCCCCTCTGTTTCAGCCCCTCTGTTTCTCGCCCTCTGTTTCTCACCCTCTGTTTCTCGCCCTCTGTTTCTCGCTCTCTGTTTCTCGCCCTCTGTTTCTCGCCCTCTGTTTCAGCCCCTCTGTTTCAGCCCCTCTGTTTCGGCCCCTCTGTTTCTCGCCCTCTGTTTCTCGCCCACTGTTTCTCGCCCTCTGTTTCAGCCCCTCTGTTTCAGCCCCTCTGTTTCAGCCCCTCTGTTTCAGCCCCTCTGATTCTCGCCCTCTGTTTCAGCCCCTCTGTTTCTCGCCCTCTGTTTCAGACCCTCTGTTTCAGCCCCTCAGTATCAGCCCCTCTCTTTCAGCCCCTCTGTTTCTCGCCCTCTGTTTCTCGCCCTCTGTTTCTCGCCCTCTGTTTCTCGCCCTCTGTTTCTCGCCCACTGGTTCAGCCCCTCTGTTTCAGCCCCTCTGTTTAAGCCCATCTGTTTCAGCCCCTCTGTTTCAGCCCCTCTGTTTCAGCCCCTCTGTTTCAGCCCCACTGTTTCTCGCCCTCTGTTTCTCTTTCTCTGTTTCTCGCCCTCTGTTTCAGCCCCTCTGTTTCTCGCCCACTGTTTCAGCCCCTCTGTTTCTCGCCCTCTGTTTCAGCCCCTCTGTTTCAGCCCCTCTGTTTCAGCCCCTCTGTTTCAGCCCCTCTGTTTCAGCCCCTCTGTTTCTCGCCCTCTGTTTCTCGCCCTCTGTTTCAGCCCCTCTGTTTCAGCCCCTCTGTTTCAGCCCCTCTGTTTCTCGCCCTCTGCTTCACGCCCTCTGTTTCTCGCCCTCTGTTTCTCGATCTCTGTTTCTCGCCCTCTGTTTCTCGCTCTCTGTTTCAGCCCCTCTGTTTCAGCCCCTCTGTTTCAGCCCCTCTGTTTCAGCCCCTCTGTTCAGCCCCTCTGTTTCTCGCCCTCTGTTTCTCGCCCTCTGTTTCTTGCCCTCTGTTTCTAGCTCTCTGTTTCTCGCCCTCTGTTTCTCGCCCTCTGTTTCAGCCCCTCTGTTTCAGCCCCTCTGTTTCAGCCCCTCTGTTTCTCGCCCTCTGTTTCTCGCCCACTGTTTCTCGCCCTCTGTTTCAGCCCCTGTGTTTCAGCCCCTCTGTTTCAGCCCCTCTGTTTCAGCCCCTCTGTTTCTCGCCCTCTGTTTCTGGCCCTCTTTTTTTGCCCTCTGTTTCTAGCTCTCTGTTTCTCGCCCTCTGTTTCTCGCCCTCTGTTTCAGCCCCTCTGTTTCAGCCCCTCTGTTTCAGCCCATCTGTTTCTCGCCCTCTGTTTCAGCCCCTCTGTTTCTCGCCCTCTGTTTCTCGCTCTCTGTTTCTCGCCCTCTGTTTCTCGCCCTCTGTTTCAGCCCCTCTGTTTCTCGCCCTCTGTTTCTCGCCCTCAGGTTCAGCCCCTCTGTTTCAGCCCCTCTGTTTCTCGCCCTCTGTTTCAGCCCCTCTGTTTCAGCCCCTCTGTTTCAGCCCCTATGTTTCAGCTCCTCTGTTTCAGCCCCTCAGTTTCAGCCCCTCTGTTTCTTGCCCTCTGTTTCTCGCCCTCTGTTTCTTGCCCTCTGTTTCTCGCTCTCTGTTTCTCGCCCTCTGTTTCTCGCCCTCTGTTTCAGCCCCTCTGTTTCTCGCCCTCTGTTTCTCGCCCTCTGTTTCTCGCCCTCAGGTTCAGCCCCTCTGTTTCAGCCCCTCTGTTTCAGCCCCTCTGTTTCTCGCCCTCTGTTTCTCGCCCTCTGTTTCTCGCCCTCTGTTTCTCGCCCTCTGTTTCTCGCCCTCTGTTTCAGCCCCTCTGTTTCAGCCCCTCTGTTTCAGCCCCTCTGTTTCATCCCCTCTGTTTCAGCCCCTCTGTTTCAGCCCCTCTGTTTCTCGCCCTCTGTTTCTCACCCTCTGTTTCTCGCCCTCTGTTTCTCGCTCTCTGTTTCTCGCCCTCTGTTTCTCGCCCTCTGTTTCAGCCCCTCTGTTTCAGCCCCTCTGTTTCAGCCCCTCTGTTTCTCGCCCTCTGTTTCTCGCCCACTGTTTCTCGCCCTCTGTTTCAGCCCCTCTGTTTCAGCCCCTCTGTTTCAGCCCCTCTGATTCAGCCCCTCTGTTTCTCGCCATCTGTTTCATCCCCTCTGTTTCAGCCCCTCTGTTTCAGCTCCTCTGTTTCAGCCCCTCTGTTTCAGCCCCTCTGTTTCTCGCCCTCTGTTTCTCGCCCTCGGTTTCAGCCCCTCTGTTTCTCGCCCTGTGTTTCAGCCCCTCTGTTTCTCGCCCTCTGTTTCAGCCCCTCTGTTTCAGCCCCTCAGTTTCAGCCCCTCTTTTAAAGCCCTTCTGTTTAAGCCCCTCTGTTTCAGCCCCTCTGATTCTCGCCCTCTGTTTCAGCCCCTCTGTTTCTCGCCCTCTGTTTCAGACCCTCTGTTTCAGCCCCTCAGTATCAGCCCCTCTCTTTCAGCCCCTCTGTTTCTCGCCCTCTGTTTCTCGCCCTCTGTTTCTCGCCCTCTGTTTCTCGCCCACTGTTTCAGCCCCTCTGTTTCAGCCCCTCTGTTTAAGCCCATCTGTTTCAGCCCCTCTGTTTCAGCCCCTCTGTTTCAGCCCCTCTGTTTCAGCCCCACTGTTTCTCGCCCTCTGTTTCTCTTTCTCTGTTTCTCGCCATCTGTTTCAGCCCCTCTGTTTCAGCCCCTCTGTTTCTCGCCCTCTGTTTCAGCCCCTCTGTTTCAGCCCCTCTGTTTCAGCCCCTCTGTTTCAGCCCCTCTGTTTCAGCCCCTCTGTTTCAGCCCCTCTGTTTCTCGCCCTCTGTTTCTCGCCCTCTGTTTCTTGCCCTCTGTTTCTCGCTCTCTGTTTCTCGCCCTCTGTTTCTCGCCCTCTGTTTCAGCCCCTCTGTTTCTCGCCCTCTGTTTCTCGCCCTCTGTTTCTCGCCCTCAGGTTCAGCCCCTCTGTTTCAGCCCCTCTGTTTCAGCCCCTCTGTTTCTCGCCCTCTGTTTCTCGCCCTCTGTTTCTCGCTCTTTGTTTCTCGCCCTCTGTTTCTCGCCCTCTGTTTCAGCCCCTCTGTTTCAGCCCCTCTGTTTCAGCCCCTCTGTTTCATCCCCTCTGTTTCAGCCCCTCTGTTTCAGCCCCTCTGTTTCTCGCCCTCTGTTTCTCACCCTCTGTTTCTCGCCCTCTGTTTCTCGCTCTCTGTTTCTCGCCCTCTGTTTCTCGCCCTCTGTTTCAGCCCCTCTGTTTCAGCCCCTCTGTTTCAGCCCCTCTGTTTCTCGCCCTCTGTTTCTCGCCCACTGTTTCTCGCCCTCTGTTTCAGCCCCTCTGTTTCAGCCCCTCTGTTTCAGCCCCTCTGTTTCAGCCCCTCTGTTTCTCGCCATCTGTTTCATCCCCTCTGTTTCAGCCCCTCTGTTTCAGCTCCTCTGTTTCAGCCCCTCTGTTTCAGCCCCTCTGTTTCTCGCCCTCTGTTTCTCGCCCTCGGTTTCAGCCCCTCTGTTCCTCGCCCTGTGTTTCAGCCCCTCTGTTTCTCGCCCTCTGTTTCAGCCCCTCTGTTTCAGCCCCTCTGTTTCAGCCCCTCTGTTTCTCGCCCTCTGGTTCTCGCCCTCTGTTTCTTGCCCTCTGTTTCTCGCTCTCTGTTTCTCGCCCTCTGTTTCTCGCCCTCTGTTTCAGCACCTCTGTTTCAGCCCCTCTGTTTCAGCCCCTCTGTTTCTCGCCCTCTGTTTCTCGCCCTCTATTTCTCGCCCTCCGTTTCAGCCCCTCTGTTTCAGCCCCTTTGTTTCAGCCCCTCTGTTTCAGCCACTCTGTTTCTCGCCCACTGTTTCTCGCCCTCTGTTTCAGCCCCTCTGTTTCAGCCCCTCTGTTTCAGCCCCTCTGTTTCAGCCCCTCTGTTTCAGCACCTCTGTTTCAGCCCCTCTGTTTCTCGCCCTCTGTTTCTTGCCCTCTGTTTCTCGCCCTCTGTTTCTCGCCCTCTGTTTCAGCCCCTCTGTTTCAGCCCCTCTGTTTCAGCCCCTCTGTTTCTCGCCCTCTGTTTCTCGTCCTCTGTTTCAGCCCCTCTGTTTCTGCCCCTCAGTTCCAGCCCCTCTGTTTCTTGCCCTCTGTTTCAGCACCTCTGTTTCTCGCCCTCTCTTTCAGCCCCTCTCTTTCTCGCCCTCTGTTGCAGACCCTCTGTTTCAGCCCGTCTGTTTCAGCCCCTCTGTTACAGCCCCTCTGTTTCAGCCCCTCTGTTTCAGCCCCTCTGTTTCTCGCCCTCTGTTTCTCGCCCTCTGTTTCTCGCTCTTTGTTTCTCGCCCTCTGTTTCTCGCCCTCTGTTTCAGCCCCTCTGTTTCAGCCCCTCTGTTTCAGCCCCTCTGTTTCATCCCCTCTGTTTCAGCCCCTCTGTTTCAGCCCCTCTGTTTCTCGCCCTCTGTTTCTCACCCTCTGTTTCTCGCCCTCTGTTTCTCGCTCTCTGTTTCTCGCCCTCTGTTTCTCGCCCTCTGTTTCAGCCCCTCTGTTTCAGCCCCTCTGTTTCAGCCCCTCTGTTTCTCGCCCTCTGTTTCTCGCCCACTGTTTCTCGCCCTCTGTTTCAGCCCCTCTGTTTCAGCCCCTCTGTTTCAGCCCCTCTGTTTCAGCCCCTCTGTTTCTCGCCATCTGTTTCATCCCCTCTGTTTCAGCCCCTCTGTTTCAGCTCCTCTGTTTCAGCCCCTCTGTTTCAGCCTCTCTGTTTCTCGCCCTCTGTTTCTCGCCCTCGGTTTCAGCCCCTCTGTTTCTCGCCCTGTGTTTCAGCCCCTCTGTTTCTCGCCCTCTGTTTCAGCCCCTCTGTTTCAGCCCCTCAGTTTCAGCCCCTCTTTTAAAGCCCTTCTGTTTAAGCCCCTCTGTTTCAGCCCCTCTGATTCTCGCCCTCTGTTTCAGCCCCTCTGTTTCTCGCCCTCTATTTCAGACCCTCTGTTTCAGCCCCTCAGTATCAGCCCCTCTCTTTCAGCCCCTCTGTTTCTCGCCCTCTGTTTTTCGCCCTCTGTTTCTTGCCCTCTGTTTCTCGCCCACTGTTTCAGCCCCTCTGTTTCAGCCCCTCTGTTTAAGCCCATCTGTTTCAGCCCCTCTGTTTCAGCCCCTCTGTTTCAGCCCCTCTGTTTCAGCCCCACTGTTTCTCGCCCTCTGTTTCTCTTTCTCTGTTTCTCGCCCTCTGTTTCAGCCCCTCTGTTTCTCGCCCACTGTTTCAGCCCCTCTGTTTCTCGCCATCTGTTTCAGCCCCTCTGTTTCAGCCCCTCTGTTTCTCGCCCTCTGTTTCAGCCCCTCTGTTTCAGCCCCTCTGTTTCAGCCCCTCTGTTTCAGCCCCTCTGTTTCAGCCCCTCTGTTTCTCGCCCTCTGTTTCTCGCCCTCTGTTTCAGCCCCTCTGTTTCAGCCCCTCTGTTTCAGCCCCTCTGTTTCTCGCCCTCTGTTTCTCGCCCTCTGTTTCTCCCCCTCTGTTTCTCGATCTCTGTTTCTCGCCCTCTGTTTCTCGCTCTCTGTTTCAGCCCCTCTGTTTCAGCCCCTCTGTTTCAGCCCCTCTGTTTCAGCCCCTCTGTTTCAGCCCCTCTGTTTCTCGCCCTCTGTTTCTCGCCCTATGTTTCTCGCCCTCTGTTTTTCGCTCTCTGTTTCTCGCCCTCTGTTTCTCGCCCTCTGTTTCAGCCCCTCTGTTTCAGCCCCTCTGTTTCAGCCCCTCTGTTTCTCGCCCTCTGTTTCTCGCCCACTGTTTCTCGCCCTCTGTTTCAGCCCCTCTGTTTCAGCCCCTCTGTTTCAGCCCCTCTGTTTCAGCCCCGCTGTTTCTCGCCCTCCGTTTCTCGCCCTCTGTTTCTTGCCCTCTGTTTCTAGCTCTCTGTTTCTCGCCCTCTGTTTCTCGCCCTCTGTTTCAGCCCCTCTGTTTCAGCCCCTCTGTTTCAGCCCCTCTGTTTCTCGCCCTCTGTTTCTCGCTCTCTGTTTCTCGCCCTCTGTATCTCGCCATCTGTTTCAGCCCATCTGTTTCAGCCACTCTGTTTCAACTCCTCTGTTTCTCGCCCTCTGTTTCTCGCCCACTGTTTCTCGCCCTCTGTTTCAGCCCCTCTGTTTCAGCCCCTCTGTTTCAGCCCCTCTGTTTCAGCCCCTCTGTTTCTCGCCCTCTGTTTCTCGCCCTCTGTATCTCGCTCTCTCTTTCTCGCCCTCTGTTTCTCGCCCTCTGTTTCAGCCCCTCTGTTTCAGCCCCTCTGTTTCTCGCCCTCTGTTTCAGCCACTCTGTTTCAGCCCCTCTGTTTCTCGCCCTCTGTTTCTCGCCCTCTGTTTCAGCCCCTCTGTTTCAGCCCCTCTGTTTCTCGCCCTCTGTTTCTCGCCCTCTGTTTCTCGCCCTCTGTTTCTCGCCCTCTGTTTCTCGCCCTCTGTTTCAGCCCCTCAGTTTCAGCCCCTCTGTTTCTCGCCCTCTGTTTCTCGCCCTCTGTTTCTCGCTCTCTGTTTCTCGCCCTCTGTTTCTCGCCCTCTGTTTCAGCCCCTCTGTTTCAGCTCCTCTGTTCCTCGCTCTCTGTTTCTCGCAATCTGTTTCAGCCCCTCTGTTTCTCGCCCACTGTTTCAGCCCCTCTGTTTCTCGCCATCTGTTCCAGCCGCCCTGTTTCAGCCCCTCTGTTTCTCGCCCTCTGTTTCAGCCCCTCTGTTTCAGCCCCTCTGTTTCAGCCCCTCTGTTTCAGCCCCTCTGTTTCAGCACCTCTGTTTCTCGCCCTTTGTTTCTCGCCCTCTGTTTCAGCCCCTCTGTTTCTCGCCCTCTGTTTCAGCCCCTCTGTTTCAGTCCATGTGTTTCAGCCCCTCTGTTTCCGCCCCTCTGTTTCAGCCCCTCTGTTTCAGCCCCTCTGTTTCAGCCCCTCTCTTTCTCGCCCTCTGTTTCAGCCCCTCTGTTTCAGCCCCTCTGTTTCAGCCACTCTGTTTCAGCCCCTCTGTTTCACGCCCTCTGTTGCAGCCCCTCTGTTTCAGCCCCTCTGTTTCAGCCCCTCTGTTTCAGCCCCTCTGTTTCAGCCCCTCTGTTTCAGCCCCTCTGTTTCTCGCCCTCTGTTTCTCGCCCTCTGTTTCTCGCTCTTTGTTTTTCGCACTCTGTTTCTCGCCCTCTGTTTCAGCCCCTCTGTTTCAGCCCCTCTGTTTCAGCCCCTCTGTTTCATCCCCTCTGTTTCAGCCCCTCTGTTTCAGACCCTCTGTTTCTTGCCCTCTGTTTCTCACCCTCTGTTTCTCGCCCTCTGTTTCTCGCTCTCGGTTTCTCGCCCTCTGTTTCTCGCCCTCTGTTTCAGCCCCTCTGTTTCAGCCCCTCTGTTTCAGCCCCTCTGTTTCTCGCCCTCTGTTTCTCGCCCACTGTTTCTCGCCCTCTGTTTCAGCCCCTCTGTTTCAGCCCCTCTGTTTCAGCCCCTCTGTTTCAGCCCCTCTGTTTCTCGCCATCTGTTTCATTCCCTCTGTTTCAGCCCCTCTGTTTCAGCTCCTCTGTTTCAGCCCCTCTGTTTCAGCCTCTCTGTTTCTCGCCCTCTGTTTCTCGCCCTCGGTTTCAGCCCCTCTGTTTCTCGCCCTGTGTTTCAGCCCCTCTGTTTCTCGCCCTCTGTTTCAGCCCCTCTGTTTCAGCCCCTCAGTTTCAGCCCCTCTTTTAAAGCCCTTCTGTTTAAGCCCCTCTGTTTCAGCCCCTCTGATTCTCGCCCTCTGTTTCAGCCCCTCAGTTTCTCGCCCTCTGTTTCAGACCCTCTGTTTCAGCCCCTCAGTATCAGCCCCTCTCTTTCAGCCCCTCTGTTTCTCGCCCTCTGTTTCTCGCCCTCTGTTTCTCGCCCTCTGTTTCTCGCCCTCTGTTTCAGCCCCTCTGTTTCAGCCCCTCTGTTTAAGCCCATCTGTTTCAGCCCCTCTGTTTCAGCCCCTCTGTTTCAGCCCCTCTGTTTCAGCCCCACTGTTTCTCGCCCTCTGTTTCTCTTTCTCTGTTTCTCGCCCTCTGTTTCAGCCCCTCTGTTTCTCGCCCACTGTTTCAGCCCCTCTGTTTCTCGCCATCTGTTTCAGTCCCTCTGTTTCAGCCCCTCTGTTTCTCGCCCTCTGTTTCAGCCCCTCTGTTTCAGCCCCTCTGTTTCAGCCCCTCTGTTTCAGCCCCTCTGTTTCAGCCCCTCTGTTTCTCGCCCTCTGTTTCTCGCCCTCTGTTTCAGCCCCTCTGCTTCACCCCCTCTGTTTCACCCCCTCTGTTTCTCGCCCTCTGTTTCTCGCCCTCTGTTTCTCGCCCTCTGTTTCTCGATCTCTGTTTCTCGCCCTCAGTTTCTCGCTCTCTGTTTCAGCCCCTCTGTTTCAGCCCCTCTGTTTCAGCCCCTCTGTTTCAGCCCGTCTGTTTCAGCCCCTCTGTTTCTCGCCCTCTGTTTCTCGCCCTCTGTTTCTCCCCCTCTGTTTCTCGCTCTCTGTTTCTCGCCCTCTGTTTCTCGCTCTCTGTTTCAGCCCCTCTGTTTCAGCCCCTCTGTTTCAGCCCCTCTGTTTCTCGCCCTCTGTTTCTCGCCCACTGTTTCTCGCCCTCTGTTTCAGCCCCTCTGTTTCAGCCCCTCTGTTTCAGCCCCTCTGTTTCAGCCCCTCTGTTTCTCGCCCTCTGTTTCTCGCACTCTGTTTCTTGCCCTCTGTTTCCAGCTCTCTGTTTCTCGCCCTCTGTTTCTCGCCCTCTGTTTCAGCCCCTCTGTTTCAGCCCCTCTGTTTCAGCCCCTCTGTTTCTCGCCCTCTGTTTCTCGCCCACTGTTTCTCGCCCTCTGTTTCAGCCCCTCTGTTTCAGCCCCTCTGTTTCAGCCCCTCTGTTTCAGCCCCTCTGTTTCTCGCCCTCTGTTTCTAGCCCTCTTTTTTTTGCCCTCTGTTTCTAGCTCTCTGTTTCTCGCCCTCTGTTTCTCGCCCTCTGTTTCAGCCCCTCTGTTTCAGCCCCTCTGTTTCAGCCCATCTGTTTCTCGCCCTCTGTTTCAGCCCCTCTGTTTCTCGCCCTCTGTTTCTCGCTCTCTGTTTCTCGCCCTCTGTTTCTCGCCCTCTGTTTCAGCCCCTCTGTTTCTCGCCCTCTGTTTCTCGCCCTCAGGTTCAGCCCCTCTGTTTCTCGCCCACTGTTTCAGCCCCTCTGTTTCTCGCCATCTGTTTCAGCCCCTCTGTTTCAGCCCCTTGTTTCTCGCCCTCTGTTTCAGCCCCTCTGTTTCAGCCCCTCTGTTTCAGCCCCTCTGTTTCTCGCCCTCTGTTTCTCGCCCTCTGTTTCTCGCTCTTTGTTTCTCGCCCTCTGTTTCTCGCCCTCTGTTTCAGCCCCTCTGTTTAAGCCCCTCTGTTTCAGCCCCTCTGTTTCATCCCCTCTGTTTCAGCCCCTCTGTTTCAGCCCCTCTGTTTCTCGCCCTCTGTTTCTCACCCTCTGTTTCTCGCCCTCTGTTTCTCGCTCTCTGTTTCTCGCCCTCTGTTTCTCGCCCTCTGTTTCAGCCCCTCTGTTTCAGCCCCTCTGTTTCAGCCCCTATGTTTCTCGCCCTCTGTTTCTCGCCCACTGTTTCTCGCCCTCTGTTTCAGCCCCTCTGTTTCAGCCCCTCTGTTTCAGCCCCTCTGTTTCAGCCCCACTGTTTCTCGCCATCTGTTTCATCCCCTCTGTTTCAGCCCCTTTGTTTCAGCTCCTCTGTTTCAGCCCCTCTGTTTCAGCCTCTCTGTTTCTCGCCCTCTGTTTCTCGCCCTCGGTTTCAGCCCCTCTGTTTCTCGCCCTGTGTTTCAGCCCCTCTGTTTCTCGCCCTCTGTTTCGGCCCCTCTGTTTCAGCCCCTCAGTTTCAGCCCCTCTTTTAAAGCCCTTCTGTTTAGCCCCTCTGTTTCAGCCCCTCTGATTCTCGCCCTCTGTTTCAGCCCCTCTGTTTCTCGCCCTCTGTTTCAGACCCTCTGTTTCAGCCCCTCAGTATCAGCCCCTCTCTTTCAGCCCCTCTGTTTCTCGCCCTCTGTTTCTCGCCCTCTGTTTCTCGCCCTCTGTTTCTCGCCCTCTGTTTCTCGCCCACTGGTTCAGCCCCTCTGTTTCAGCCCCTCTGTTTAAGCCCATCTGTTTCAGCCCCTCTGTTTCAGCCCCTCTGTTTCAGCCCCTCTGTTTCAGCCCCACTGTTTCTCGCCCTCTGTTTCTCTTTCTCTGTTTCTCGCCCTCTGTTTCAGCCCCTCTGTTTCTCGCCCACTGTTTCAGCCCCTCTGTTTCTCGCCCTCTGTTTCAGCCCCTCTGTTTCAGCCCCTCTGTTTCAGCCCCTCTGTTTCAGCCCCTCTGTTTCAGCCCCTCTGTTTCTCGCCCTCTGTTTCTCGCCCTCTGTTTCAGCCCCTCTGTTTCAGCCCCTCTGTTTCAGCCCCTCTGTTTCTCGCCCTCTGCTTCACGCCCTCTGTTTCTCGCCCTCTGTTTCTCGATCTCTGTTTCTCGCCCTCTGTTTCTCGCTCTCTGTTTCAGCCCCTCTGTTTCAGCCCCTCTGTTTCAGCCCCTCTGTTTCAGCCCCTCTGTTCAGCCCCTCTGTTTCTCGCCCTCTGTTTCTCGCCCTCTGTTTCTCGCCCTCTGTTTCTCGCTCTCTGTTTCTCGCCCTCTGTTTCTCGCCCTCTGTTTCAGCCCCTCTGTTTCAGCCCATCTGTTTCAGCCCCTCTGTTTCTCGCCCTCTGTTTCTCGCCCACTGTTTCTCGCCCTCTGATTCAGCCCCTCTGTTTCAGCCCCTCTGTTTCAGCCCCTCTGTTTCAGCCCCTCTGTTTCTCGCCCTCTGTTTCTCGCCCTCTGTTTCTTGCCCTCTGTTTCTAGCTCTCTGTTTCTCGCCCTCTGTTTCTCGCCCTCTGTTTCAGCCCCTCTGTTTCAGCCCCTCTGTTTCAGCCCCTCTGTTTCTCGCCCTCTGTTTCTCGCCCACTGTTTCTCGCCCTCTGTTTCAGCCCCTGTGTTTCAGCCCCTCTGTTTCAGCCCCTCTGTTTCAGCCCCTCTGTTTCTCGCCCTCTGTTTCTGGCCCTCTTTTTTTGCCCTCTGTTTCTAGCTCTCTGTTTCTCGCCCTCTGTTTCTCGCCCTCTGTTTCAGCCCCTCTGTTTCAGCCCCTCTGTTTCAGCCCATCTGTTTCTCGCCCTCTGTTTCAGCCCCTCTGTTTCTCGCCCTCTGTTTCTCGCTCTCTGTTTCTCGCCCTCTGTTTCTCGCCCTCTGTTTCAGCCCCTCTGTTTCTCGCCCTCTGTTTCTCGCCCTCAGGTTCAGCCGCTCTGTTTCAGCCCCTCTGTTTCTCGCCCTCTGTTTCAGCCCCTCTGTTTCAGCCCCTCTGTTTCAGCCCCTATGTTTCAGCCCCTCTGTTTCAGCCCCTCAGTTTCAGCCCCTCTGTTTCTTGCCCTCTGTTTCTCGCCCTCTGTTTCTTGCCCTCTGTTTCTCGCTCTCTGTTTCTCGCCCTCTGTTTCTCGCCCTCTGTTTCAGCCCCTCTGTTTCTCGCCCTCTGTTTCTCGCCCTCTGTTTCTCGCCCTCAGGTTCAGCCCCTCTGTTTCAGCCCCTCTGTTTCAGCCCCTCTGTTTCTCGCCCTCTGTTTCTCGCCCTCTGTTTCTCGCTTTTTGTTTCTCGCCCTCTGTTTCTCGCCCTCTGTTTCAGCCCCTCTGTTTCAGCCCCTCTGTTTCAGCCCCTCTGTTTCATCCCCTCTGTTTCAGCCCCTCTGTTTCAGCCCCTCTGTTTCTCGCCCTCTGTTTCTCACCCTCTGTTTCTCGCCCTCTGTTTCTCGCTCTCTGTTTCTCGCCCTCTGTTTCTCGCCCTCTGTTTCAGCCCCTCTGTTTCAGCCCCTCTGTTTCAGCCCCTCTGTTTCTCGCCCTCTGTTTCTCGCCCAAAGTTTCTCGCCCTCTGTTTCAGCCCCTCTGTTTCAGCCCCTCTGTTTCAGCTCCTCTGTTTCAGCCCCTCTGTTTCAGCCCCTCTGTTTCTCGCCCTCTGTTTCTCGCCCTCGGTTTCAGCCCCTCTGTTTCTCGCCCTGTGTTTCAGCCCCTCTGTTTCTCGCCCTCTGTTTCAGCCCCTCTGTTTCAGCCCCTCAGTTTCAGCCCCTCTTTTAAAGCCCTTCTGTTTAAGCCCCTCTGTTTCAGCACCTCTGATTCTCGCACTCTGTTTCAGCCCCTCTGTTTCTCGCCCTCTGTTTCAGACCCTCTGTTTCAGCCCCTCAGTATCAGCCCCTCTCTTTCAGCCCCTCTGTTTCTCGCCCTCTGTTTCTCGCCCTCTGTTTCTCGCCCTCTGTTTCTCGCCCACTGTTTCAGCCCCTCTGTTTCAGCCCCTCTGTTTAAGCCCATCTGTTTCAGCCCCTCTGTTTCAGCCCCTCTGTTTCAGCCCCTCTGTTTCAGCCCCACTGTTTCTCGCCCTCTGTTTCTCTTTCTCTGTTTCTCGCCATCTGTTTCAGCCCCTCTGTTTCAGCCCCTCTGTTTCTCGCCCTCTGTTTCAGCCCCTCTGTTTCAGCCCCTCTGTTTCAGCCCCTCTGTTTCAGCCCCTCTGTTTCAGCCCCTCTGTTTCAGCCCCTCTGTTTCTCGCCCTCTGTTTCTCGCCCTCTGTTTCTTGCCCTCTGTTTCTCGCTCTCTGTTTCTCGCCCTCTGTTTCTCGCCCTCTGTTTCAGCCCCTCTGTTTCTCGCCCTCTGTTTCTCGCCCTCTGTTTCTCGCCCTCAGGTTCAGCCCCTCTGTTTCAGCCCCTCTGTTTCAGCCCCTCTGTTTCTCGCCCTCTGTTTCTCGCCCTCTGTTTCTCGCTCTTTGTTTCTCGCCCTCTGTTTCTCGCCCTCTGTTTCAGCCCCTCTGTTTCAGCCCCTCTGTTTCAGCCCCTCTGTTTCATCCCCTCTGTTTCAGCCCCTCTGTTTCAGCCCCTCTGTTTCTCGCCCTCTGTTTCTCACCCTCTGTTTCTCGCCCTCTGTTTCTCGCTCTCTGTTTCTCGCCCTCTGTTTCTCGCCCTCTGTTTCAGCCCCTCTGTTTCAGCCCCTCTGTTTCAGCCCCTCTGTTTCTCGCCCTCTGTTTCTCGCCCACTGTTTCTCGCCCTCTGTTTCAGCCCCTCTGTTTCAGCCCCTCTGTTTCAGCCCCTCTGTTTCAGCCCCTCTGTTTCTCGCCATCTGTTTCATCCCCTCTGTTTCAGCCCCTCTGTTTCAGCTCCTCTGTTTCAGCCCCTCTGTTTCAGCCCCTCTGTTTCTCGCCCTCTGTTTCTCGCCCTCGGTTTCAGCCCCTCTGTTCCTCGCCCTGTGTTTCAGCCCCTCTGTTTCTCGCCCTCTGTTTCAGCCCCTCTGTTTCAGCCCCTCTGTTTCAGCCCCTCTGTTTCTCGCCCTCTGGTTCTCGCCCTCTGTTTCTTGCCCTCTGTTTCTCGCTCTCTGTTTCTCGCCCTCTGTTTCTCGCCCTCTGTTTCAGCACCTCTGTTTCAGCCCCTCTGTTTCAGCCCCTCTGTTTCTCGCCCTCTGTTTCTCGCCCTCTATTTCTCGCCCTCCGTTTCAGCCCCTCTGTTTCAGCCCCTTTGTTTCAGCCCCTCTGTTTCAGCCACTCTGTTTCTCGCCCACTGTTTCTCGCCCTCTGTTTCAGCCCCTCTGTTTCAGCCCCTCTGTTTCAGCCCCTCTGTTTCAGCCCCTCTGTTTCAGCACCTCTGTTTCAGCCCCTCTGTTTCTCGCCCTCTGTTTCTCGCCCTCTGTTTCTCGCCCTCTGTTTCTCGCCCTCTGTTTCAGCCCCTCTGTTTCAGCCCCTCTGTTTCAGCCCCTCTGTTTCTCGCCCTCTGTTTCTCGCCCTCTGTTTCAGCCCCTCTGTTTCTGCCCCTCAGTTCCAGCCCCTCTGTTTCTTGCCCTCTGTTTCAGCACCTCTGTTTCTCGCCCTCTCTTTCAGCCCCTCTCTTTCTCGCCCTCTGTTGCAGACCCTCTGTTTCAGCCCGTCTGTTTCAGCCCCTCTGTTACAGCCCCTCTGTTTCTCGCCCTCAGTTTCAGCCCCTCTGTTTCTCGCCCTCTGTTTCCGCCCCTCTGTTTCTCGCCGTCTGTTGCAGCCCCTCTGTTTCAGCCCCTCTGTTTCAGCCCCTCTGTTTCAGCTCCTCTGTTTCAGACCCTCTGTTTCTCGCCCTCTGTTTCTCGCCCTCTGTTTCAGTCCCTCTGTTTCGTCCCCTCTGTTTCAGCTCCTCTGTTTCTCGCCCTCTGTTTGAGCCCCTCTGTTTCAGCCCCTCTGTTTCAGCCACTCTGTTTCAGCCCCTCTGTTTCAGGCCCACTGTTTCAGCCCCTCTGTTTCTCGCCATCTGTTTCAGCCCCTCTGTTTCAGCCCCTCTGTTTCTCGCCCTCTGTTTCAGCCCCTCTGTTTCAGCCCCTCTGTTTCAGCCCCTCTTTTTCAGCCCCTCTGTTTCAACTCCTCTGTTTCTCGCCCTCTGTTTCTCGCCCACTGTTTCTCGCCCTCTGTTTCAGCCCCTCTGTTTCAGCCCCTCTGTTTCAGCCCCTCTGTTTCAGCCCCTTTGTTTCAGCACCTCTGTTTCTCGCCCTTTGTTTCTCGCCCTCTGTTTCAGCCCCTCTGTTTCAGCCCCTCTGTTTCAGTCCCTCTGTTTCAGCCCCTCTGTTTCCGCCCCTCTGTTTCAGCCCCTCTGTTTCAGACCCTCTGTTTCAGACCCTCTCTTTCTCGCCCTCTGTTTCAGCCCCTCTGTTTCAGCCCCTCTGTTTCAGCCACTCTGTTTCAGCCCCTCTGTTTCACGTCCTCTGTTTCAGCCCCTCTGTTTCAGCCCCTCTGTTTCAGCCCCTCTGTTTCAGCCCCTCTGTTTCAGCCCCTCTGTTTCTCGCCCTCTGTTTCTCGCTCTTTGTTTCTCGCCCTCTGTTTCTCGCCCTCTGTTTCATCCCCTCTGTTTCAGCCCCTCTGTTTCAGCCCCTCTGTTTCATCCCATCTGTTTCAGCCCCTCTGTTTCAGCCCCTCTGTTTCTCGCCCTCTGTTTCTCACCCTCTGTTTCTCGCCCTCTGTTTCTCGCTCTCTGTTTCTCGCCCTCTGTTTCTCGCCCTCTGTTTCAGCCCCTCTGTTTCAGCCCCTCTGTTTCGAGCCCTCTGTTTCTCGCCCACTGTTTCTCGCCCTCTGTTTCAGCCTCTCTGTTTCAGCCCCTCTGTTTCAGCCCCTCTGTTTCAGCCCCTCTGTTTCTCGCCATCTGTTTCATCCCCTCTGTTTCAGCCCCTCTGTTTCAGCTCCTCTGTTTCAGCCCCTCTGTTTCAGCCCCTCTGTTTCTCGCCCTCTGTTTCTCGCCCTCGGTTTCAGCCCCTCTGTTTCTCGCCCTGTGTTTCAGCCCCTCTGTTTCTCGCCCTCTGTTTCAGCCCCTCTGTTTCAGCCCCTCAGTTTCAGCCCCTCTTTTAAAGCCCCTCTGTTTAAGCCCCTCTGTTTCAGCCCCTCTGATTCTCGCCCTCTGTTTCAGCCCCTCTGTTTCTCGCCCTCTGTTTCAGACCCTCTGTTTCAGCCCCTCAGTATCAGCCCCTCTCTTTCAGCCCCTCTGTTTCTCGCCCTCTGTTTCTCGCCCTCTGTTTCTCGCCCTCTGTTTCTCGCCCACTGTTTCAGCCCCTCTGTTTCAGCCCCTCTGTTTAAGCCCATCTGTTTGAGCCCCTCTGTTTCAGCCCCTCTGTTTCAGCCCCTCTGTTTCAGCCCCACTGTTTCTCGCCCTCTGTTTCTCTTTCTCTGTTTCTCGCCCTCTGTTTCAGCCCCTCTGTTTCTCGCCCACTGTTTCAGCCCCTCTGTTTCTCGCCATCTGTTTCAGCCCCTCTGTTTCAGCCCCTCTGTTTCTCGCCCTCTGTTTCAGCCCCTCTGTTTCAGCCCCTCTGTTTCAGCCCCTCTGTTTCAGCCCCTCTGTTTCAGCCCCTCTGTTTCAGCCCCTCTGTTTCAGCCCCTCTGTTTCTCGCCATCTGTTTCAGCCCCTCTGTTTCAGCCCCTTGTTTCTCGCCCTCTGTTTCAGCCCCTCTGTTTCAGCCCCTCTGTTTCAGCCCCTCTGTTTCTCGCCCTCTGTTTCTCGCCCTCTGTTTCTCGCTCTTTGTTTCTCGCCCTCTGTTTCTCGCCCTCTGTTTCAGCCCCTCTGTTTCAGCCCCTCTGTTTCAGCCCCTCTGTTTCATCCCCTCTGTTTCAGCCCCTCTGTTTCAGCCCCTCTGTTTCTAGCCCTCTGTTTCTCACCCTCTGTTTCTCGCCCTCTGTTTCTCGCTCTCTGTTTCTCGCCCTCTGTTTCTCGCCCTCTGTTTCAGCCCCTCTGTTTCAGCCCCTCTGTTTCAGCCCCTCTGTTTCTCGCCCTCTGTTTCTGGCCCTCTTTTTTTGCCCTCTGTTTCTAGCTCTCTGTTTCTCGCCCTCTGTTTCTCGCCCTCTGTTTCAGCCCCTCTGTTTCAGCCCCTCTGTTTCAGCCCATCTGTTTCTCGCCCTCTGTTTCAGCCCCTCTGTTTCTCGCCCTCTGTTTCTCGCTCTCTGTTTCTCGCCCTCTGTTTCTCGCCCTCTGTTTCAGCCCCTCTGTTTCTCGCCCTCTGTTTCTCGCCCTCAGGTTCAGCCGCTCTGTTTCAGCCCCTCTGTTTCTCGCCCTCTGTTTCAGCCCCTCTGTTTCAGCCCCTCTGTTTCAGCCCCTATGTTTCAGCCCCTCTGTTTCAGCCCCTCAGTTTCAGCCCCTCTGTTTCTTGCCCTCTGTTTCTCGCCCTCTGTTTCTTGCCCTCTGTTTCTCGCTCTCTGTTTCTCGCCCTCTGTTTCTCGCCCTCTGTTTCAGCCCCTCTGTTTCTCGCCCTCTGTTTCTCGCCCTCTGTTTCTCGCCCTCAGGTTCAGCCCCTCTGTTTCAGCCCCTCTGTTTCAGCCCCTCTGTTTCTCGCCCTCTGTTTCTCGCCCTCTGTTTCTCGCTTTTTGTTTCTCGCCCTCTGTTTCTCGCCCTCTGTTTCAGCCCCTCTGTTTCAGCCCCTCTGTTTCAGCCCCTCTGTTTCATCCCCTCTGTTTCAGCCCCTCTGTTTCAGCCCCTCTGTTTCTCGCCCTCTGTTTCTCACCCTCTGTTTCTCGCCCTCTGTTTCTCGCTCTCTGTTTCTCGCCCTCTGTTTCTCGCCCTCTGTTTCAGCCCCTCTGTTTCAGCCCCTCTGTTTCAGCCCCTCTGTTTCTCGCCCTCTGTTTCTCGCCCACTGTTTCTCGCCCTCTGTTTCAGCCCCTCTGTTTCAGCCCCTCTGTTTCAGCTCCTCTGTTTCAGCCCCTCTGTTTCAGCCCCTCTGTTTCTCGCCCTCTGTTTCTCGCCCTCGGTTTCAGCCCCTCTGTTTCTCGCCCTGTGTTTCAGCCCCTCTGTTTCTCGCCCTCTGTTTCAGCCCCTCTGTTTCAGCCCCTCAGTTTCAGCCCCTCTTTTAAAGCCCTTCTGTTTAAGCCCCTCTGTTTCAGCACCTCTGATTCTCGCACTCTGTTTCAGCCCCTCTGTTTCTCGCCCTCTGTTTCAGACCCTCTGTTTCAGCCCCTCAGTATCAGCCCCTCTCTTTCAGCCCCTCTGTTTCTCGCCCTCTGTTTCTCGCCCTCTGTTTCTCGCCCTCTGTTTCTCGCCCACTGTTTCAGCCCCTCTGTTTCAGCCCCTCTGTTTAAGCCCATCTGTTTCAGCCCCTCTGTTTCAGCCCCTCTGTTTCAGCCCCTCTGTTTCAGCCCCACTGTTTCTCGCCCTCTGTTTCTCTTTCTCTGTTTCTCGCCATCTGTTTCAGCCCCTCTGTTTCAGCCCCTCTGTTTCTCGCCCTCTGTTTCAGCCCCTCTGTTTCAGCCCCTCTGTTTCAGCCCCTCTGTTTCAGCCCCTCTGTTTCAGCCCCTCTGTTTCAGCCCCTCTGTTTCTCGCCCTCTGTTTCTCGCCCTCTGTTTCTTGCCCTCTGTTTCTCGCTCTCTGTTTCTCGCCCTCTGTTTCTCGCCCTCTGTTTCAGCCCCTCTGTTTCTCGCCCTCTGTTTCTCGCCCTCTGTTTCTCGCCCTCAGGTTCAGCCCCTCTGTTTCAGCCCCTCTGTTTCAGCCCCTCTGTTTCTCGCCCTCTGTTTCTCGCCCTCTGTTTCTCGCTCTTTGTTTCTCGCCCTCTGTTTCTCGCCCTCTGTTTCAGCCCCTCTGTTTCAGCCCCTCTGTTTCAGCCCCTCTGTTTCATCCCCTCTGTTTCAGCCCCTCTGTTTCAGCCCCTCTGTTTCTCGCCCTCTGTTTCTCACCCTCTGTTTCTCGCCCTCTGTTTCTCGCTCTCTGTTTCTCGCCCTCTGTTTCTCGCCCTCTGTTTCAGCCCCTCTGTTTCAGCCCCTCTGTTTCAGCCCCTCTGTTTCTCGCCCTCTGTTTCTCGCCCACTGTTTCTCGCCCTCTGTTTCAGCCCCTCTGTTTCAGCCCCTCTGTTTCAGCCCCTCTGTTTCAGCCCCTCTGTTTCTCGCCATCTGTTTCATCCCCTCTGTTTCAGCCCCTCTGTTTCAGCTCCTCTGTTTCAGCCCCTCTGTTTCAGCCCCTCTGTTTCTCGCCCTCTGTTTCTCGCCCTCGGTTTCAGCCCCTCTGTTCCTCGCCCTGTGTTTCAGCCCCTCTGTTTCTCGCCCTCTGTTTCAGCCCCTCTGTTTCAGCCCCTCTGTTTCAGCCCCTCTGTTTCTCGCCCTCTGGTTCTCGCCCTCTGTTTCTTGCCCTCTGTTTCTCGCTCTCTGTTTCTCGCCCTCTGTTTCTCGCCCTCTGTTTCAGCACCTCTGTTTCAGCCCCTCTGTTTCAGCCCCTCTGTTTCTCGCCCTCTGTTTCTCGCCCTCTATTTCTCGCCCTCCGTTTCAGCCCCTCTGTTTCAGCCCCTTTGTTTCAGCCCCTCTGTTTCAGCCACTCTGTTTCTCGCCCACTGTTTCTCGCCCTCTGTTTCAGCCCCTCTGTTTCAGCCCCTCTGTTTCAGCCCCTCTGTTTCAGCCCCTCTGTTTCAGCACCTCTGTTTCAGCCCCTCTGTTTCTCGCCCTCTGTTTCTCGCCCTCTGTTTCTCGCCCTCTGTTTCTCGCCCTCTGTTTCAGCCCCTCTGTTTCAGCCCCTCTGTTTCAGCCCCTCTGTTTCTCGCCCTCTGTTTCTCGCCCTCTGTTTCAGCCCCTCTGTTTCTGCCCCTCAGTTCCAGCCCCTCTGTTTCTTGCCCTCTGTTTCAGCACCTCTGTTTCTCGCCCTCTCTTTCAGCCCCTCTCTTTCTCGCCCTCTGTTGCAGACCCTCTGTTTCAGCCCGTCTGTTTCAGCCCCTCTGTTACAGCCCCTCTGTTTCTCGCCCTCAGTTTCAGCCCCTCTGTTTCTCGCCCTCTGTTTCCGCCCCTCTGTTTCTCGCCGTCTGTTGCAGCCCCTCTGTTTCAGCCCCTCTGTTTCAGCCCCTCTGTTTCAGCTCCTCTGTTTCAGACCCTCTGTTTCTCGCCCTCTGTTTCTCGCCCTCTGTTTCAGTCCCTCTGTTTCGTCCCCTCTGTTTCAGCTCCTCTGTTTCTCGCCCTCTGTTTGAGCCCCTCTGTTTCAGCCCCTCTGTTTCAGCCACTCTGTTTCAGCCCCTCTGTTTCAGGCCCACTGTTTCAGCCCCTCTGTTTCTCGCCATCTGTTTCAGCCCCTCTGTTTCAGCCCCTCTGTTTCTCGCCCTCTGTTTCAGCCCCTCTGTTTCAGCCCCTCTGTTTCAGCCCCTCTTTTTCAGCCCCTCTGTTTCAACTCCTCTGTTTCTCGCCCTCTGTTTCTCGCCCACTGTTTCTCGCCCTCTGTTTCAGCCCCTCTGTTTCAGCCCCTCTGTTTCAGCCCCTCTGTTTCAGCCCCTTTGTTTCAGCACCTCTGTTTCTCGCCCTTTGTTTCTCGCCCTCTGTTTCAGCCCCTCTGTTTCAGCCCCTCTGTTTCAGTCCCTCTGTTTCAGCCCCTCTGTTTCCGCCCCTCTGTTTCAGCCCCTCTGTTTCAGACCCTCTGTTTCAGACCCTCTCTTTCTCGCCCTCTGTTTCAGCCCCTCTGTTTCAGCCCCTCTGTTTCAGCCACTCTGTTTCAGCCCCTCTGTTTCACGTCCTCTGTTTCAGCCCCTCTGTTTCAGCCCCTCTGTTTCAGCCCCTCTGTTTCAGCCCCTCTGTTTCAGCCCCTCTGTTTCTCGCCCTCTGTTTCTCGCTCTTTGTTTCTCGCCCTCTGTTTCTCGCCCTCTGTTTCATCCCCTCTGTTTCAGCCCCTCTGTTTCAGCCCCTCTGTTTCATCCCATCTGTTTCAGCCCCTCTGTTTCAGCCCCTCTGTTTCTCGCCCTCTGTTTCTCACCCTCTGTTTCTCGCCCTCTGTTTCTCGCTCTCTGTTTCTCGCCCTCTGTTTCTCGCCCTCTGTTTCAGCCCCTCTGTTTCAGCCCCTCTGTTTCGAGCCCTCTGTTTCTCGCCCACTGTTTCTCGCCCTCTGTTTCAGCCTCTCTGTTTCAGCCCCTCTGTTTCAGCCCCTCTGTTTCAGCCCCTCTGTTTCTCGCCATCTGTTTCATCCCCTCTGTTTCAGCCCCTCTGTTTCAGCTCCTCTGTTTCAGCCCCTCTGTTTCAGCCCCTCTGTTTCTCGCCCTCTGTTTCTCGCCCTCGGTTTCAGCCCCTCTGTTTCTCGCCCTGTGTTTCAGCCCCTCTGTTTCTCGCCCTCTGTTTCAGCCCCTCTGTTTCAGCCCCTCAGTTTCAGCCCCTCTTTTAAAGCCCCTCTGTTTAAGCCCCTCTGTTTCAGCCCCTCTGATTCTCGCCCTCTGTTTCAGCCCCTCTGTTTCTCGCCCTCTGTTTCAGACCCTCTGTTTCAGCCCCTCAGTATCAGCCCCTCTCTTTCAGCCCCTCTGTTTCTCGCCCTCTGTTTCTCGCCCTCTGTTTCTCGCCCTCTGTTTCTCGCCCACTGTTTCAGCCCCTCTGTTTCAGCCCCTCTGTTTAAGCCCATCTGTTTGAGCCCCTCTGTTTCAGCCCCTCTGTTTCAGCCCCTCTGTTTCAGCCCCACTGTTTCTCGCCCTCTGTTTCTCTTTCTCTGTTTCTCGCCCTCTGTTTCAGCCCCTCTGTTTCTCGCCCACTGTTTCAGCCCCTCTGTTTCTCGCCATCTGTTTCAGCCCCTCTGTTTCAGCCCCTCTGTTTCTCGCCCTCTGTTTCAGCCCCTCTGTTTCAGCCCCTCTGTTTCAGCCCCTCTGTTTCAGCCCCTCTGTTTCAGCCCCTCTGTTTCAGCCCCTCTGTTTCAGCCCCTCTGTTTCTCGCCATCTGTTTCAGCCCCTCTGTTTCAGCCCCTTGTTTCTCGCCCTCTGTTTCAGCCCCTCTGTTTCAGCCCCTCTGTTTCAGCCCCTCTGTTTCTCGCCCTCTGTTTCTCGCCCTCTGTTTCTCGCTCTTTGTTTCTCGCCCTCTGTTTCTCGCCCTCTGTTTCAGCCCCTCTGTTTCAGCCCCTCTGTTTCAGCCCCTCTGTTTCATCCCCTCTGTTTCAGCCCCTCTGTTTCAGCCCCTCTGTTTCTAGCCCTCTGTTTCTCACCCTCTGTTTCTCGCCCTCTGTTTCTCGCTCTCTGTTTCTCGCCCTCTGTTTCTCGCCCTCTGTTTCAGCCCCTCTGTTTCAGCCCCTCTGTTTCAGCCCCTCTGTTTCTCGCCCTCTGTTTCTCGCCCACTGTTTCTCGCCCTCTGTTTCAGCCCCTCTGTTTCAGCCCCTCTGTTTCAGCCCCTCTGTTTCAGCCCCTCTGTTTCTCGCCATCTGTTTCATCCCCTCTGTTTCAGCCCCTTTGTTTCAGCTCCTCTGTTTCAGCCCCTCTGTTTCAGCCCCTCTGTTTCTCGCCATCTGTTTCAGCCCCTCTGTTTCAGCCCCTCTGTTTCTCGCCCTCGGTTTCAGCCCCTCTGTTTCTCGCCCTGTGTTTCAGCCCCTCTGTTTCTCGCCCTCTGTTTCGGCCCCTCTGTTTCAGCCCCTCAGTTTCAGCCCCTCTTTTAAAGCCCTTCTGTTTAAGCCCCTCTGTTTCAGCCCCTCTGATTCTCGCCCTCTGTTTCAGCCCCTCTGTTTCTCGCCCTCTGTTTCAGACCCTCTGTTTCAGCCCCTCAGTATCAGCCCCTCTCTTTCAGCCCCTCTGTTTCTCGCCCTCTGTTTCTCGCCCTCTGTTTCTCGCCCTCTGTTTCTCGCCCACTGTTTCAGCCCCTCTGTTTCAGCCCCTCTGTTTAAGCCCATCTGTTTCAGCCCCTCTGTTTCAGCCCCTCTGTTTCAGCCCCTCTGTTTCAGCCCCACTGTTTCTCGCCCTCTGTTTCTCTTTCTCTGTTTCTCGCCCTCTGTTTCAGCCCCTCTGTTTCTCGCCCACTGTTTCAGCCCCTCTGTTTCTCGCCCTCTGTTTCAACCCCTCTGTTTCAGCCCCTCTGTTTCAGCCCCTCTGTTTCAGCCCCTCTGTTTCAGCCCCTCTGTTTCTCGCCCTCTGTTTCTCGCCCTCTGTTTCAGCCCCTCTGTTTCAGCCCCTCTGTTTCAGCCCCTCTGTTTCTCGCCAACTGTTTCTCGCCCTCTGTTTCTCGCCCTCTGTTTCTCGATCTCTGTTTCTCGCCCTCTGTTTCTCGCTCTCTGTTTCAGCCCCTCTGTTTCAGCCCCTCTGTTTCAGCCCCTCTGTTTCAGCCCCTCTGTTTCAGCCCCTCTGTTTCTCGCCCTCTGTTTCTCGCCCTCTGTTTCTCGCTCTCTGTTTCTCGCCCTCTGTTTCTCGCCCTCTGTTTCAGCCCCTCTGTTTCAGCCCATCTGTTTCAGCCCCTCTGTTTCTCGCCCTCTGTTTCTCGCCCACTGCTTCTCGCCCTCTGTTTCAGCCCCTCTGTTTCAGCCCCTCTGTTTCAGCCCCTCTGTTTCAGCCCCTCTGTTTCTCGCCCTCTGTTTCTCGCCCTCTGTTTCTTGCCCTCTGTTTCTAGCTCTCTGTTTCTCGCCCTCTGTTTCTCGCCCTCTGTTTCAGCCCCTCTGTTTCAGCCCCTCTGTTTCAGCCCCTCTGTTTCTCGCCCTCTGTTTCTCGCCCACTGTTTCTCGCCCTCTGTTTCAGCCCCTCTGTTTCAGCCCCTCTGTTTCAGCCCCTCTGTTTCAGCCCCTCTGTTTCTCGCCCTCTGTTTCTGGCCCTCTTTTTTTGCCCTCTGTTTCTAGCTCTCTGTTTCTCGCCCTCTGTTTCTCGCCCTCTGTTTCAGCCCCTCTGTTTCAGCCCCTCTGTTTCAGCCCATCTGTTTCTCGCCCTCTGTTTCAGCCCCTCTGTTTCTCGGCCTCTGTTTCTCGCTCTCTGTTTCTCGCCCTCTGTTTCTCGCCCTCTGTTTCAGCCCCTCTGTTTCTCGCCCTCTGTTTCTCGCCCTCAGGTTCAGCCCCTCTGTTTCTCGCCCACTGTTTCAGCCCCTCTGTTTCTCGCCATCTGTTTCAGCCCCTCTGTTTCAGCCCCTCTGTTTCTCGCCCTCTGTTTCAGCCCCTCTGTTTCAGCCCCTCTGTTTCAGCCCCTATGTTTCAGCCCCTCTGTTTCAGCCCCTCTGTTTCAGCCCCTCTGTTTCTTGCCCTCTGTTTCTCGCCCTCTGTTTCTTGCCCTCTGTTTCTCGCTCTCTGTTTCTCGCCCTCTGTTTCTCGCCCTCTGTTTCAGCCCCTCTGTTTCTCGCCCTCTGTTTCTCGCCCTCTGTTTCTCGCCCTCAGGTTCAGCCCCTCTGTTTCAGCCCCTCTGTTTCAGCCCCTCTGTTTCTCGCCCTCTGTTTCTCGCCCTCTGTTTCTCGCTCTTTGTTTCTCGCCCTCTGTTTCTCGCCCTCTGTTTCAGCCCCTCTGTTTCAGCCCCTCTGTTTCAGCCCCTCTGTTTCATCCCCTCTGTTTCAGCCCCTCTGTTTCAGCCCCTCTGTTTCTCGCCCTCTGTTTCTCGCCCTCTGTTTCAGCCCCTCTGTTTAAGCCCATCTGTTTCAGCCCCTCTGTTTCAGCCCCTCTGTTTCAGCCCCTCTGTTTCAGCCCCACTGTTTCTCGCCCTCTGTTTCTCTTTCTCTGTTTCTCGCCCTGTGTTTCAGCCCCTCTGTTTCTCGCCCACTGTTTCAGCCCCTCTGTTTCTCGCCCTCTGTTTCAGCCCCTCTGTTTCAGCCCCTCTGTTTCAGCCCCTCTGTTTCAGCCCCTCTGTTTCTCGCCCTCTGTTTCTCGCCCTCTGTTTCAGCCCCTCTGTTTCAGCCCCTCTGTTTCAGCCCCTCTGTTTCTCGCCCTCTGTTTCACGCCCTCTGTTTCTCGCCCTCTGTTTCTCGATCTCTGTTTCTCGCCCTCTGTTTCTCGCTCTCTGTTTCAGCCCCTCTGTTTCAGCCCCTCTGTTTCAGCCCCTCTGTTTCAGCCCCTCTGTTCAGCCCCTCTGTTTCTCGCCCTCTGTTTCTCGCCCTCTGTTTCTCGCCCTCTGTTTCTCGCTCTCTGTTTCTCGCCCTCTGTTTCTCGCCCTCTGTTTCAGCCCCTCTGTTTCAGCCCATCTGTTTCAGCCCCTCTGTTTCTCGCCCTCTGTTTCTCGCCCACTGTTTCTCGCCCTCTGTTTCGGCCCCTCTGTTTCAGCCCCTCTGTTTCAGCCCCTCTGTTTCAGCCCCTCTGTTTCTCGCCCTCTTTTTCTCGCCCTCTGTTTCCTGCCCTCTGTTTCTAGCTCTCTGTTTCTCGCCCTCTGTTTCTCGCCCTCTGTTTCAGCCCCTCTGTTTCAGCCCCTCTGTTTCAGCCCCTCTGTTTCTCGCCCTCTGTTTCTCGCCCACTGTTTCTCGCCCTCTGTTTCAGCCCCTCTGTTTCAGCCCCTCTGTTTCAGCCCCTCTGTTTCAGCCCCTCTGTTTCTCGCCCTCTGTTTCTGGCCCTCTTTTTTTGCCCTCTGTTTCTAGCTCTCTGTTTCTCGCCCTCTGTTTCTCGCCCTCTGTTTCAGCCCCTCTGTTTCAGCCCCTCTGTTTCAGCCCATCTGTTTCTCGCCCTCTGTTTCAGCCCCTCTGTTTCTCGCCCTCTGTTTCTCGCTCTCTGTTTCTCGCCCTCTGTTTCTCGCCCTCTGTTTCAGCCCCTCTGTTTCTCGCCCTCTGTTTCTCGCCCTCAGGTTCAGCCCCTCTGTTTCTCGCCCACTGTTTCAGCCCCTCTGTTTCTCGCCATCTGTTTCAGCCCCTCTGTTTCAGCCCCTCTGTTTCTCGCCCTCTGTTTCAGCCCCTCTGTTTCAGCCCCTCTGTTTCAGCCCCTATGTTTCAGCCCCTCTGTTTCAGCCCCTCTGTTTCAGCCCCTCTGTTTCTTGCCCTCTGTTTCTCGCCCACTGTTTCTTGCCCTCTGTTTCTCGCTCTCTGTTTCTCGCCCTCTGTTTCTCGCCCTCTGTTTCAGCCCCTCTGTTTCTCGCCCTCTGTTTCTCGCCCTCTGTTTCTCGCCCTCAGGTTCAGCCCCTCTGTTTCAGCCCCTCTGTTTCAGCCCCTCTGTTTCTCGCCCTCATTTTCTCGCCCTCTGTTTCTCGCTCTTTGTTTCTCGCCCTCTGTTTCTCGCCCTCTGTTTCAGCCCCTCTGTTTCAGCCCCTCTGTTTCAGCCCCTCTGTTTCATCCCCTCTGTTTCAGCCCTCTGTTTCAGCCCCTCTGTTTCTCGCCCTCTGTTTCTCACCCTCTGTTTCTCGCCCTCTGTTTCTCGCTCTCTGTTTCTCGCCCTCTGTTTCTCGCCCTCTGTTTCAGCCCCTCTGTTTCAGCCCCTCTGTTTCAGCCCCTCTGTTTCTCGCCCTCTGTTTCTCGCCCACTGTTTCTCGCCCTCTGTTTCAGCCCCTCTGTTTCAGCCCCTCTGTTTCAGCCCCTCTGATTCAGCCCCTCTGTTTCTCGCCATCTGTTTCATCCCCTCTGTTTCAGCCCCTCTGTTTCAGCTCCTCTGTTTCAGCCCCTCTGTTTCAGCCCCTCTGTTTCTCGCCCTCTGTTTCTCGCCCTCGGTTTCAGCCCCTCTGTTTCTCGCCCTTTGTTTCAGCCCCTCTGTTTCTCGCCCTCTGTTTCAGCCCCTCTGTTTCAGCCCCTCAGTTTCAGCCCCTCTTTTAAAGCCCTTCTGTTTAAGCCCCTCTGTTTCAGCCCCTCTGATTCTCGCCCTCTGTTTCAGCCCCTCTGTTTCTCGCCCTCTGTTTCAGACCCTCTGTTTCAGCCCCTCAGTATCAGCCCCTCTCTTTCAGCCCCTCTGTTTCTCGCCCTCTGTTTCTCGCCCTCTGTTTCTCGCCCTCTGTTTCTCGCCCACTGTTTCAGCCCCTCTGTTTCAGCCCCTCTGTTTAAGCCCATCTGTTTCAGCCCCTCTGTTTCAGCCCCTCTGTTTCAGCCCCTCTGTTTCAGCCCCACTGTTTCTCGCCCTCTGTTTCTCTTTCTCTGTTTCTCGCCCTCTGTTTCAGCCCCTCTGTTTCTCGCCCACTGTTTCAGCCCCTCTGTTTCTCGCCATCTGTTTCAGCCCCTCTGTTTCAGCCCCTCTGTTTCTCGCCCTCTGTTTCAGCCCCTCTGTTTCAGCCCCTCTGTTTCAGCCCCTCTGTTTCAGCCCCTCTGTTTCAGCCCCTCTGTTTCAGCCCCTCTGTTTCTCGCCCTCTGTTTCTCGCCCTCTGTTTCTTGCCCTCTGTTTCTCGCTCTCTGTTTCTCGCCCTCTGTTTCTCGCCCTCTGTTTCAGCCCCTCTGTTTCTCGCCCTCTGTTTCTCGCCCTCAGGTTCAGCCCCTCTGTTTCAGCCCCTCTGTTTCAGCCCCTCTGTTTCTCGCCCTCTGTTTCTCGCCCTCTGTTTCTCGCTCTTTGTTTCTCGCACTCTGTTTCTCGCCCTCTGTTTCAGCCCCTCTGTTTCAGCCCCTATGTTTCAGCCCCTCTGTTTCATCCCCTCTGTTTCAGCCCCTCTGTTTCAGCCCCTCTGTTTCTCGCCCTCTGTTTCTCACCCTCTGTTTCTCGCCCTCTGTTTTTCGCTCTCTGTTTCTCGCCCTCTGTTTCTCGCCCTCTGTTTCAGCCCCTCTGTTTCAGACCCTCTGTTTCAGCCCCTCTGTTTCTCGCCCTCTGTTTCTCGCCCACTGTTTCTCGCCCTCTGTTTCAGCCCCTCTTTTTCAGCCCCTCTGTTTCAGCCCCTCTGTTTCAGCCCCTCTGTTTCTCGCCATCTGTTTCATCCCCTCTGTTTCAGCCCCTCTGTTTCAGCTCCTCTGTTTCAGCCCCTCTGTTTCAGCCCCTCTGTTTCTCGCCCTCTGTTTCTCGCCCTCGGTTTCAGCCCCTCTGTTCCTCGCCCTGTGTTTCAGCCCCTCTGTTTCTCGCCCTCTGTTTCAGCCCCTCTGTTTCAGCCCCTCTGTTTCAGCCCCTCTGTTTCTCGCCGTCTGGTTCTCGCCCTCTGTTTCTTGCCCTCTGTTTCTCGCTCTCTGTTTCTCGCCCTCTGTTTCTCGCCCTCTGTTTCAGCACCTCTGTTTCAGCCCCTCTGTTTCAGCCCCTCTGTTTCTCGCCCTCTGTTTCTCGCCCTCTATTTCTCGCCCTCCGTTTCAGCCCCTCTGTTTCAGCCCCTTTGTTTCAGCCCCTCTGTTTCAGCCACTCTGTTTCTCGCCCACTGTTTCTCGCCCACTGTTTCAGCCCCTCTGTTTCAGCCCCTCTGTTTCAGCCCCTCTGTTTCAGCCCCTCTGTTTCAGCACCTCTGTTTCAGCCCCTCTGTTTGTCGCCCTCTGTTTCTCGCCTCTGTTTCTCGCCCTCTGTTTCTCGCCCTCTGTTTCAGCCCCTCTGTTTCAGCCCCTCTGTTTCAGCCCCTCTGTTTCTCGCCCTCTGTTTCTCGCCCTCTGTTTCAGCCCCTCTGTTTCTGCCCCTCAGTTCCAGCCCCTCTGTTTCTTGCCCTCTGTTTCAGCACCTCTGTTTCTCGCCCTCTCTTTCAGCCCCTCTCTTTCTCGTCCTCTGTTGCAGACCCTCTGTTTCAGCCCGTCTGTTTCAGCCCCTCTGTTACAGCCCCTCTGTTTCTCGCCCTCAGTTTCTGCCCCTCTGTTTCTCGCCCTCTGTTTCCGCCCCTCTGTTTCTCGCCGTATGTTGCAGCCCCTCTGTTTCAGCCCCTCTGTTTCAGCCCCTCTGTTTCAGCTCCTCTGTTTCAGACCCTCTGTTTCTCGCCCTCTGTTTCTCGCCCTCTGTTTCAGTCCCTCTGTTTCGTCCCCTCTGTTTCAGCTCCTCTGTTTCTCGCCCTCTGTTTGAGCCCCTCTGTTTCAGCCCCTCTGTTTCAGCCACTCTGTTTCATCCCCTCTGTTTCAGGCCCACTGTTTCAGCCCCTCTGTTTCTCGCCATCTGTTTCAGCCCCTCTGTTTCAGCCCCTCTGTTTCTCGCCCTCTGTTTCAGCCCCTCTGTTTCAGCCCCTCTGTTTCAGCCCCTCTTTTTCAGCCCCTCTGTTTCTCGCCCTCTGTTTCTCGCCCTCTGTTTCTCGCTCTCTGTTTCTCGCCCTCTGTATCTCGCCCTCTGTTTCAGCCCCTCTGTTTCAGCCACTCTGTTTCAACTCCTCTGTTTCTCGCCCTCTGTTTCTCGCCCACTGTTTCTCGCCCTCTGTTTCAGCCCCTCTGTTTCAGCCCCTCTGTTTCAGCCCCTCTGTTTCATCCCCTTTGTTTCAGCACCTCTGTTTCTCGCCCTTTGTTTCTCGCCCTCTGTTTCAGCCCCTCTGTTTCTCGCCCTCTGTTTCAGCCCCTCTGTTTCCGCCCCTCTGTTTCAGCCCCTCTGTTTCAGCCCCTCTGTTTCAGACCCTCTCTTTCTCGCCCTCTGTTTCAGCCCCTCTGTTTCAGCCCCTCTGTTTCAGCCACTCTGTTTCAGCCCCTCTGTTTCACGTCCTCTGTTTCAGCCCCTCTGTTTCAGCCCCTCTGTTTCAGCCCCTCTGTTTCAGCCCCTCTGTTTCTCGCCCTCTGTTTCTCGCTCTTTGTTTCTCGCCCTCTGTTTCTCGCCCTCTGTTTCATCCCCTCTGTTTCAGCCCCTCTGTTTCAGCCCCTCTGTTTCATCCCATCTGTTTCAGCCCCTCTGTTTCAGCCCCTCTGTTTCTCGCCCTCTGTTTCTCACCCTCTGTTTCTCGCCCTCTGTTTCTCGCTCTCAGTTTCTCGCCCTCTGTTTCTCGCCCTCTGTTTCAGCCCCTCTGTTTCAGCCCCTCTGTTTCGAGCCCTCTGTTTCTCGCCCACTGTTTCTCGCCCTCTGTTTCAGCCCCTCTGTTTCAGCCCCTCTGTTTCAGCCCCTCTGTTTCAGCCCCTCTGTTTCTCGCCATCTGTTTCATCCCCTCTGTTTCAGCCCCTCTGTTTCAGCTCCTCTGTTTCAGCCCCTCTGTTTCAGCCCCTCTGTTTCTCGCCCTCTGTTTCTCGCCCTCGGTTTCAGCCCCTCTGTTTCTCGCCCTGTGTTTCAGCCCCTCTGTTTCTCGCCCTCTGTTTCAGCCCCTCTGTTTCAGCCCCTCAGTTTCAGCCCCTCTTTTAAAGCCCCTCTGTTTCAGCCCCTCTGTTTCAGCCCCTCTGATTCTCGCCCTCTGTTTCAGCCCCTCTGTTTCTCGCCCTCTGTTGCAGACACTCTGTTTCAGCCCCTCAGTATCAGCCCCTCTCTTTCAGCCCCTCTGTTTCTCGCCCTCTGTTTCTCGCCCTCTGTTTCTCGCCCTCTGTTTCTCGCCCACTGTTTCAGCCCCTCTGTTTCAGCCCCTCTGTTTAAGCCCATCTGTTTCAGCCCCTCTGTTTCAGCCCCTCTGTTTCAGCCCCTCTGTTTCAGCCCCACTGTTTCTCGCCCTCTGTTTCTCTTTCTCTGTTTCTCGCCCTCTGTTTCAGCCCCTCTGTTTCTCGCCCACTGTTTCAGCCCCTCTGTTTCTCGCCATCTGTTTCAGCCCCTCTGTTTCAGCCCCTCTGTTTCTCGCCCTCTGTTTCAGCCCCTCTGTTTCAGCCCCTCTGTTTCAGCCCCTCTGTTTCTCGCCCTCTGTTTCTCGCCCACTGTTTCTCGCCCTCTGTTTCAGCCCCTCTGTTTCAGCCCCTCTGTTTCAGCCCCTCTGATTCAGCCCCTCTGTTTCTCGCCATCTGTTTCATCCCCTCTGTTTCAGCCCCTCTGTTTCAGCTCCTCTGTTTCAGCCCCTCTGTTTCAGCCCCTCTGTTTCTCGCCCTCTGTTTCTCGCCCTCGGTTTCAGCCCCTCTGTTTCTCGCCCTGTGTTTCAGCCCCTCTGTTTCTCGCCCTCTGTTTCAGCCCCTCTGTTTCAGCCCCTCAGTTTCAGCCCCTCTTTTAAAGCCCTTCTGTTTAAGCCCCTCTGTTTCAGCCCCTCTGATTCTCGCCCTCTGTTTCAGCACCTCTGTTTCTCGCCCTCTGTTTCAGACCCTCTGTTTCAGCCCCTCAGAATCAGCCCCTCTCTTTCAGCCCCTCTGTTTCTCGCCCTCTGTTTCTCGCCCTCTGTTTCTCGCCCTCTGTTTCTCGCCCACTGTTTCAGCCCCTCTGTTTCAGCCCCTCTGTTTAAGCCCATCTGTTTCAGCCCCTCTGTTTCAACCCCTCTGTTTCAGCCCCTCTGTTTCAGCCCCACTGTTTCTCGCCCTCTGTTTCTCTTTCTCTGTTTCTCGCCCTCTGTTTCAGCCCCTCTGTTTCTCGCCCACTGTTTCAGCCCCTCTGTTTCTCGCCATCTGTTTCAGCCCCTCTGTTTCAGCCCCTCTGTTTCTCGCCCACTGTTTCAGCCCCTCTGTTTCAGCCCCTCTGTTTCAGCCCCTCTGTTTCAGCCCCTCTGTATCAGCCCCTCTGTTTCAGCCCCTCTGTTTCAGCCCCTCTGTTTCTCGCCATCTGTTTCAGCCCCTCTGTTTCAGCCCCTTGTTTCTCGCCCTCTGTTTCAGCCCCTCTGTTTCAGCCCCTCTGTTTCAGCCCCTCTGTTTCTCGCCCTCTGTTTCTCGCCCTCTGTTTCTCGCTCTTTGTTTCTCGCCCTCTGTTTCTCGCCCTCTGTTTCAGCCCCTCTGTTTCAGCCCCTCTGTTTCAGCCCCTCTGTTTCATCCCCTCTGTTTCAGCCCCTCTGTTTCAGCCCCTCTGTTTCTCGCCCTCTGTTTCTCACCCTCTGTTTCTCGCCCTCTGTTTCTCGCTCTCTGTTTCTCGCCCTCTGTTTCTCGCCCTCTGTTTCAGCCCCTCTGTTTCAGCCCCTCTGTTTCAGCCCCTCTGTTTCTCGCCCTCTGTTTCTCGCCCACTGTTTCTCGCCCTCTGTTTCAGCCCCTCTGTTTCAGCCCCTCTGTTTCAGCCCCTCTGTTTCAGCCCCTCTGTTTCTCGCCATCTGTTTCATCCCCTCTGTTTCAGCCCCTTTGTTTCAGCTCCTCTGTTTCAGCCCCTCTGTTTCAGCCTCTCTGTTTCTCGCCCTCTGTTTCTCGCCCTCGGTTTCAGCCCCTCTGTTTCTCGCCCTCTGTTTCAGCCCCTCTGTTTCAGCCCCTCTGTTTCAGCCCCTCTGTTTCTCGCCCTCTGTTTCTGGCCCTCTTTTTTTGCCCTCTGTTTCTAGCTCTCTGTTTCTCGCCCTCTGTTTCTCGCCCTCTGTTTCAGCCCCTCTGTTTCAGCCCCTCTGTTTCAGCCCATCTGTTTCTCGCCCTCTGTTTCAGCCCCTCTGTTTCTCGCCCTCTGTTTCTCGCTCTCTGTTTCTCGCCCTCTGTTTCTCGCCCTCTGTTTCAGCCCCTCTGTTTCTCGCCCTCTGTTTCTCGCCCTCAGGTTCAGCCCCTCTGTTTCTCGCCCACTGTTTCAGCCCCTCTGTTTCTCGCCATCTGTTTCAGCCCCTCTGTTTCAGCCCCTCTGTTTCTCGCCCTCTGTTTCAGCCCCTCTGTTTCAGCCCCTCTGTTTCAGCCCCTATGTTTCAGCCCCTCTGTTTCAGCCCCTCTGTTTCAGCCCCTCTGTTTCTTGCCCTCTGTTTCTCGCCCACTGTTTCTTGCCCTCTGTTTCTCGCTCTCTGTTTCTCGCCCTCTGTTTCTCGCCCTCTGTTTCAGCCCCTCTGTTTCTCGCCCTCTGTTTCTCGCCCTCTGTTTCTCGCCCTCAGGTTCAGCCCCTCTGTTTCAGCCCCTCTGTTTCAGCCCCTCTGTTTCTCGCCCTCATTTTCTCGCCCTCTGTTTCTCGCTCTTTGTTTCTCGCCCTCTGTTTCTCGCCCTCTGTTTCAGCCCCTCTGTTTCAGCCCCTCTGTTTCAGCCCCTCTGTTTCATCCCCTCTGTTTCAGCCCCTCTGTTTCAGCCCCTCTGTTTCTCGCCCTCTGTTTCTCACCCTCTGTTTCTCGCCCTCTGTTTCTCGCTCTCTGTTTCTCGCCCTCTGTTTCTCGCCCTCTGTTTCAGCCCCTCTGTTTCAGCCCCTCTGTTTCAGCCCCTCTGTTTCTCGCCCTCTGTTTCTCGCCCACTGTTTCTCGCCCTCTGTTTCAGCCCCTCTGTTTCAGCCCCTCTGTTTCAGCCCCTCTGATTCAGCCCCTCTGTTTCTCGCCATCTGTTTCATCCCCTCTGTTTCAGCCCCTCTGTTTCAGCTCCTCTGTTTCAGCCCCTCTGTTTCAGCCCCTCTGTTTCTCGCCCTCTGTTTCTCGCCCTCGGTTTCAGCCCCTCTGTTTCTCGCCCTTTGTTTCAGCCCCTCTGTTTCTCGCCCTCTGTTTCAGCCCCTCTGTTTCAGCCCCTCAGTTTCAGCCCCTCTTTTAAAGCCCTTCTGTTTAAGCCCCTCTGTTTCAGCCCCTCTGATTCTCGCCCTCTGTTTCAGCCCCTCTGTTTCTCGCCCTCTGTTTCAGACCCTCTGTTTCAGCCCCTCAGTATCAGCCCCTCTCTTTCAGCCCCTCTGTTTCTCGCCCTCTGTTTCTCGCCCTCTGTTTCTCGCCCTCTGTTTCTCGCCCACTGTTTCAGCCCCTCTGTTTCAGCCCCTCTGTTTAAGCCCATCTGTTTCAGCCCCTCTGTTTCAGCCCCTCTGTTTCAGCCCCTCTGTTTCAGCCCCACTGTTTCTCGCCCTCTGTTTCTCTTTCTCTGTTTCTCGCCCTCTGTTTCAGCCCCTCTGTTTCTCGCCCACTGTTTCAGCCCCTCTGTTTCTCGCCATCTGTTTCAGCCCCTCTGTTTCAGCCCCTCTGTTTCTCGCCCTCTGTTTCAGCCCCTCTGTTTCAGCCCCTCTGTTTCAGCCCCTCTGTTTCAGCCCCTCTGTTTCAGCCCCTCTGTTTCAGCCCCTCTGTTTCTCGCCCTCTGTTTCTCGCCCTCTGTTTCTTGCCCTCTGTTTCTCGCTCTCTGTTTCTCGCCCTCTGTTTCTCGCCCTCTGTTTCAGCCCCTCTGTTTCTCGCCCTCTGTTTCTCGCCCTCAGGTTCAGCCCCTCTGTTTCAGCCCCTCTGTTTCAGCCCCTCTGTTTCTCGCCCTCTGTTTCTCGCCCTCTGTTTCTCGCTCTTTGTTTCTCGCCCTCTGTTTCTCGCCCTCTGTTTCAGCCCCTCTGTTTCAGCCCCTATGTTTCAGCCCCTCTGTTTCATCCCCTCTGTTTCAGCCCCTCTGTTTCAGCCCCTCTGTTTCTCGCCCTCTGTTTCTCACCCTCTGTTTCTCGCCCTCTGTTTTTCGCTCTCTGTTTCTCGCCCTCTGTTTCTCGCCCTCTGTTTCAGCCCCTCTGTTTCAGACCCTCTGTTTCAGCCCCTCTGTTTCTCGCCCTCTGTTTCTCGCCCACTGTTTCTCGCCCTCTGTTTCAGCCCCTCTTTTTCAGCCCCTCTGTTTCAGCCCCTCTGTTTCAGCCCCTCTGTTTCTCGCCATCTGTTTCATCCCCTCTGTTTCAGCCCCTCTGTTTCAGCTCCTCTGTTTCAGCCCCTCTGTTTCAGCCCCTCTGTTTCTCGCCCTCTGTTTCTCGCCCTCGGTTTCAGCCCCTCTGTTCCTCGCCCTGTGTTTCAGCCCCTCTGTTTCTCGCCCTCTGTTTCAGCCCCTCTGTTTCAGCCCCTCTGTTTCAGCCCCTCTGTTTCTCGCCGTCTGGTTCTCGCCCTCTGTTTCTTGCCCTCTGTTTCTCGCTCTCTGTTTCTCGCCCTCTGTTTCTCGCCCTCTGTTTCAGCACCTCTGTTTCAGCCCCTCTGTTTCAGCCCCTCTGTTTCTCGCCCTCTGTTTCTCGCCCTCTATTTCTCGCCCTCCGTTTCAGCCCCTCTGTTTCAGCCCCTTTGTTTCAGCCCCTCTGTTTCAGCCACTCTGTTTCTCGCCCACTGTTTCTCGCCCACTGTTTCAGCCCCTCTGTTTCAGCCCCTCTGTTTCAGCCCCTCTGTTTCAGCCCCTCTGTTTCAGCACCTCTGTTTCAGCCCCTCTGTTTGTCGCCCTCTGTTTCTCGCCTCTGTTTCTCGCCCTCTGTTTCTCGCCCTCTGTTTCAGCCCCTCTGTTTCAGCCCCTCTGTTTCAGCCCCTCTGTTTCTCGCCCTCTGTTTCTCGCCCTCTGTTTCAGCCCCTCTGTTTCTGCCCCTCAGTTCCAGCCCCTCTGTTTCTTGCCCTCTGTTTCAGCACCTCTGTTTCTCGCCCTCTCTTTCAGCCCCTCTCTTTCTCGTCCTCTGTTGCAGACCCTCTGTTTCAGCCCGTCTGTTTCAGCCCCTCTGTTACAGCCCCTCTGTTTCTCGCCCTCAGTTTCTGCCCCTCTGTTTCTCGCCCTCTGTTTCCGCCCCTCTGTTTCTCGCCGTATGTTGCAGCCCCTCTGTTTCAGCCCCTCTGTTTCAGCCCCTCTGTTTCAGCTCCTCTGTTTCAGACCCTCTGTTTCTCGCCCTCTGTTTCTCGCCCTCTGTTTCAGTCCCTCTGTTTCGTCCCCTCTGTTTCAGCTCCTCTGTTTCTCGCCCTCTGTTTGAGCCCCTCTGTTTCAGCCCCTCTGTTTCAGCCACTCTGTTTCAGCCCCTCTGTTTCAGGCCCACTGTTTCAGCCCCTCTGTTTCTCGCCATCTGTTTCAGCCCCTCTGTTTCAGCCCCTCTGTTTCTCGCCCTCTGTTTCAGCCCCTCTGTTTCAGCCCCTCTGTTTCAGCCCCTCTTTTTCAGCCCCTCTGTTTCTCGCCCTCTGTTTCTCGCCCTCTGTTTCTCGCTCTCTGTTTCTCGCCCTCTGTATCTCGCCCTCTGTTTCAGCCCCTCTGTTTCAGCCACTCTGTTTCAACTCCTCTGTTTCTCGCCCTCTGTTTCTCGCCCACTGTTTCTCGCCCTCTGTTTCAGCCCCTCTGTTTCAGCCCCTCTGTTTCAGCCCCTCTGTTTCATCCCCTTTGTTTCAGCACCTCTGTTTCTCGCCCTTTGTTTCTCGCCCTCTGTTTCAGCCCCTCTGTTTCTCGCCCTCTGTTTCAGCCCCTCTGTTTCCGCCCCTCTGTTTCAGCCCCTCTGTTTCAGCCCCTCTGTTTCAGACCCTCTCTTTCTCGCCCTCTGTTTCAGCCCCTCTGTTTCAGCCCCTCTGTTTCAGCCACTCTGTTTCAGCCCCTCTGTTTCACGTCCTCTGTTTCAGCCCCTCTGTTTCAGCCCCTCTGTTTCAGCCCCTCTGTTTCAGCCCCTCTGTTTCTCGCCCTCTGTTTCTCGCTCTTTGTTTCTCGCCCTCTGTTTCTCGCCCTCTGTTTCATCCCCTCTGTTTCAGCCCCTCTGTTTCAGCCCCTCTGTTTCATCCCATCTGTTTCAGCCCCTCTGTTTCAGCCCCTCTGTTTCTCGCCCTCTGTTTCTCACCCTCTGTTTCTCGCCCTCTGTTTCTCGCTCTCAGTTTCTCGCCCTCTGTTTCTCGCCCTCTGTTTCAGCCCCTCTGTTTCAGCCCCTCTGTTTCGAGCCCTCTGTTTCTCGCCCACTGTTTCTCGCCCTCTGTTTCAGCCCCTCTGTTTCAGCCCCTCTGTTTCAGCCCCTCTGTTTCAGCCCCTCTGTTTCTCGCCATCTGTTTCATCCCCTCTGTTTCAGCCCCTCTGTTTCAGCTCCTCTGTTTCAGCCCCTCTGTTTCAGCCCCTCTGTTTCTCGCCCTCTGTTTCTCGCCCTCGGTTTCAGCCCCTCTGTTTCTCGCCCTGTGTTTCAGCCCCTCTGTTTCCCGCCCTCTGTTTCAGCCCCTCTGTTTCAGCCCCTCAGTTTCAGCCCCTCTTTTAAAGCCCCTCTGTTTCAGCCCCTCTGTTTCAGCCCCTCTGATTCTCGCCCTCTGTTTCAGCCCCTCTGTTTCTCGCCCTCTGTTCCAGACCCTCTGTTTCAGCCCCTCAGTATCAGCCCCTCTCTTTCAGCCCCTCTGTTTCTCGCCCTCTGTTTCTCGCCCTCTGTTTCTCGCCCTCTGTTTCTCGCCCACTGTTTCAGCCCCTCTGTTTCAGCCCCTCTGTTTAAGCCCATCTGTTTCAGCCCCTCTGTTTCAGCCCCTCTGTTTCAGCCCCTCTGTTTCAGCCCCACTGTTTCTCGCCCTCTGTTTCTCTTTCTCTGTTTCTCGCCCTCTGTTTCAGCCCCTCTGTTTCTCGCCCACTGTTTCAGCCCCTCTGTTTCTCGCCATCTGTTTCAGCCCCTCTGTTTCAGCCCCTCTGTTTCTCGCCCTCTGTTTCAGCCCCTCTGTTTCAGCCCCTCTGTTTCAGCCCCTCTGTTTCTCGCCCTCTGTTTCTCGCCCACTGTTTCTCGCCCTCTGTTTCAGCCCCTCTGTTTCAGCCCCTCTGTTTCAGCCCCTCTGATTCAGCCCCTCTGTTTCTCGCCATCTGTTTCATCCCCTCTGTTTCAGCCCCTCTGTTTCAGCTCCTCTGTTTCAGCCCCTCTGTTTCAGCCCCTCTGTTTCTCGCCCTCTGTTTCTCGCCCTCGGTTTCAGCCCCTCTGTTTCTCGCCCTGTGTTTCAGCCCCTCTGTTTCTCGCCCTCTGTTTCAGCCCCTCTGTTTCAGCCCCTCAGTTTCAGCCCCTCTTTTAAAGCCCTTCTGTTTAAGCCCCTCTGTTTCAGCCCCTCTGATTCTCGCCCTCTGTTTCAGCACCTCTGTTTCTCGCCCTCTGTTTCAGACCCTCTGTTTCAGCCCCTCAGAATCAGCCCCTCTCTTTCAGCCCCTCTGTTTCTCGCCCTCTGTTTCTCGCCCTCTGTTTCTCGCCCTCTGTTTCTCGCCCACTGTTTCAGCCCCTCTGTTTCAGCCCCTCTGTTTAAGCCCATCTGTTTCAGCCCCTCTGTTTCAACCCCTCTGTTTCAGCCCCTCTGTTTCAGCCCCACTGTTTCTCGCCCTCTGTTTCTCTTTCTCTGTTTCTCGCCCTCTGTTTCAGCCCCTCTGTTTCTCGCCCACTGTTTCAGCCCCTCTGTTTCTCGCCATCTGTTTCAGCCCCTCTGTTTCAGCCCCTCTGTTTCTCGCCCTCTGTTTCAGCCCCTCTGTTTCAGCCCCTCTGTTTCAGCCCCTCTGTTTCAGCCCCTCTGTATCAGCCCCTCTGTTTCAGCCCCTCTGTTTCAGCCCCTCTGTTTCTCGCCATCTGTTTCAGCCCCTCTGTTTCAGCCCCTTGTTTCTCGCCCTCTGTTTCAGCCCCTCTGTTTCAGCCCCTCTGTTTCAGCCCCTCTGTTTCTCGCCCTCTGTTTCTCGCCCTCTGTTTCTCGCTCTTTGTTTCTCGCCCTCTGTTTCTCGCCCTCTGTTTCAGCCCCTCTGTTTCAGCCCCTCTGTTTCAGCCCCTCTGTTTCATCCCCTCTGTTTCAGCCCCTCTGTTTCAGCCCCTCTGTTTCTCGCCCTCTGTTTCTCACCCTCTGTTTCTCGCCCTCTGTTTCTCGCTCTCTGTTTCTCGCCCTCTGTTTCTCGCCCTCTGTTTCAGCCCCTCTGTTTCAGCCCCTCTGTTTCAGCCCCTCTGTTTCTCGCCCTCTGTTTCTCGCCCACTGTTTCTCGCCCTCTGTTTCAGCCCCTCTGTTTCAGCCCCTCTGTTTCAGCCCCTCTGTTTCAGCCCCTCTGTTTCTCGCCATCTGTTTCATCCCCTCTGTTTCAGCCCCTTTGTTTCAGCTCCTCTGTTTCAGCCCCTCTGTTTCAGCCTCTCTGTTTCTCGCCCTCTGTTTCTCGCCCTCGGTTTCAGCCCCTCTGTTCCTCGCCCTGTGTTTCAGCCCCTCTGTTTCTCGCCCTCTGTTTCGGCCCCTCTGTTTCAGCCCCTCAGTTTCAGCCCCTCTTTTAAAGCCCTTCTGTTTAAGCCCCTCTGTTTCAGCCCCTCTGATTCTCGCCCTCTGTTTCAGCCCCTCTGTTTCTCGCCCTCTGTTTCAGACCCTCTGTTTCAGCCCCTCAGTATCAGCCCCTCTCTTTCAGCCCCTCTGTTTCTCGCCCTCTGTTTCTCGCCCTCTGTTTCTCGCCCTCTGTTTCTCGCCCACTGTTTCAGCCCCTCTGTTTCAGCCCCTCTGTTTAAGCCCATCTGTTTCAGCCCCTCTGTTTCAGCCCCTCTGTTTCAGCCCCTCTGTTTCAGCCCCACTGTTTCTCGCCCTCTGTTTCTCTTTCTCTGTTTCTCGCCCTCTGTTTCAGCCCCTCTGTTTCTCGCCCACTGTTTCAGCCCCTCTGTTTCTCGCCCTCTGTTTCAACCCCTCTGTTTCAGCCCCTCTGTTTCAGCCCCTCTGTTTCAGCCCCTCTGTTTCAGCCCCTCTGTTTCTCGCCCTCTGTTTCTCGCCCTCTGTTTCAGCCCCTCTGTTTCAGCCCCTCTGTTTCAGCCCCTCTGTTTCTCGCCCTCTGTTTCTCGCCCTCTGTTTCTCGCCCTCTGTTTCTCGATCTCTGTTTCTCGCCCTCTGTTTCTCGCTCTCTGTTTCAGCCCCTCTGTTTCAGCCCCTCTGTTTCAGCCCCTCTGTTTCAGCCCCTCTGTTTCAGCCCCTCTGTTTCTCGCCCTCTGTTTCTCGCCCTCTGTTTCTCGCCCTCTGTTTCTCGCTCTCTGTTTCTCGCCCTCTGTTTCTCGCCCTCTGTTTCAGCCCCTCTGTTTCAGCCCATCTGTTTCAGCCCCTCTGTTTCTCGCCCTCTGTTTCTCGCCCACTGCTTCTCGCCCTCTGTTTCAGCCCCTCTGTTTCAGCCCCTCTGTTTCAGCCCCTCTGTTTCAGCCCCTCTGTTTCTCGCCCTCTGTTTCTCGCCCTCTGTTTCTTGCCCTCTGTTTCTAGCTCTCTGTTTCTCGCCCTCTGTTTCTCGCCCTCTGTTTCAGCCCCTCTGTTTCAGCCCCTCTGTTTCAGCCCCTCTGTTTCTCGCCCTCTGTTTCTCGCCCACTGTTTCTCGCCCTCTGTTTCAGCCCCTCTGTTTCAGCCCCTCTGTTTCAGCCCCTCTGTTTCAGCCCCTCTGTTTCTCGCCCTCTGTTTCTGGCCCTCTTTTTTTGCCCTCTGTTTCTAGCTCTCTGTTTCTCGCCCTCTGTTTCTCGCCCTCTGTTTCAGCCCCTCTGTTTCAGCCCCTCTGTTTCAGCCCATCTGTTTCTCGCCCTCTGTTTCAGCCCCTCTGTTTCTCGGCCTCTGTTTCTCGCTCTCTGTTTCTCGCCCTCTGTTTCTCGCCCTCTGTTTCAGCCCCTCTGTTTCTCGCCCTCTGTTTCTCGCCCTCAGGTTCAGCCCCTCTGTTTCTCGCCCACTGTTTCAGCCCCTCTGTTTCTCGCCATCTGTTTCAGCCCCTCTGTTTCAGCCCCTCTGTTTCTCGCCCTCTGTTTCAGCCCCTCTGTTTCAGCCCCTCTGTTTCAGCCCCTATGTTTCAGCCCCTCTGTTTCAGCCCCTCTGTTTCAGCCCCTCTGTTTCTTGCCCTCTGTTTCTCGCCCTCTGTTTCTTGCCCTCTGTTTCTCGCTCTCTGTTTCTCGCCCTCTGTTTCTCGCCCTCTGTTTCAGCCCCTCTGTTTCTCGCCCTCTGTTTCTTGCCCTCTGTTTCTCGCCCTCAGGTTCAGCCCCTCTGTTTCAGCCCCTCTGTTTCAGCCCCTCTGTTTCTCGCCCTCTGTTTCTCGCCCTCTGTTTCTCGCTCTTTGTTTCTCGCCCTCTGTTTCTCGCCCTCTGTTTCAGCCCCTCTGTTTCAGCCCCTCTGTTTCAGCCCCTCTGTTTCATCCCCTCTGTTTCAGCCCCTCTGTTTCAGCCCCTCTGTTTCTCGCCCTCTGTTTCTCGCCCTCTGTTTCAGCCCCTCTGTTTAAGCCCATCTGTTTCAGCCCCTCTGTTTCAGCCCCTCTGTTTCAGCCCCTCTGTTTCAGCCCCACTGTTTCACGCCCTCTGTTTCTCTTTCTCTGTTTCTCGCCCTCTGTTTCAGCCCCTCTGTTTCTCGCCCACTGTTTCAGCCCCTCTGTTTCTCGCCCTCTGTTTCAGCCCCTCTGTTTCAGCCCCTCTGTTTCAGCCCCTCTGTTTCAGCCCCTCTGTTTCTCGCCCTCTGTTTCTCGCCCTCTGTTTCAGCCCCTCTGTTTCAGCCCCTCTGTTTCAGCCCCTCTGTTTCTCGCCCTCTGTTTCACGCCCTCTGTTTCTCGCCCTCTGTTTCTCGATCTCTGTTTCTCGCCCTCTGTTTCTCGCTCTCTGTTTCAGCCCCTCTGTTTCAGCCCCTCTGTTTCAGCCCCTCTGTTTCAGCCCCTCTGTTCAGCCCCTCTGTTTCTCGCCCTCTGTTTCTCGCCCTCTGTTTCTCGCCCTCTGTTTCTCGCTCTCTGTTTCTCGCCCTCTGTTTCTCGCCCTCTGTTTCAGCCCCTCTGTTTCAGCCCATCTGTTTCAGCCCCTCTGTTTCTCGCCCTCTGTTTCTCGCCCACTGTTTCTCGCCCTCTGTTTCAGCCCCTCTGTTTCAGCCCCTCTGTTTCAGCCCCTCTGTTTCAGCCCCTCTGTTTCTCGCCCTCTGTTTCTCGCCCTCTGTTTCTTGCCCTCTGTTTCTAGCTCTCTGTTTCTCGCCCTCTGTTTCTCGCCCTCTGTTTCAGCCCCTCTGTTTCAGCCCCTCTGTTTCAGCCCCTCTGTTTCTCGCCCTCTGTTTCTCGCCCACTGTTTCTCGCCCTCTGTTTCAGCCCCTCTGTTTCAGCCCCTCTGTTTCAGACCCTCTGTTTCAGCCCCTCTGTTTCTCGCCCTCTGTATCTGGCCCTCTTTTTTTGCCCTCTGTTTCTAGCTCTCTGTTTCTCGACCTCTGTTTCTCGCCCTCTGTTTCAGCCCCTCTGTTTCAGCCCCTCTGTTTCAGCCCATCTGTTTCTCGCCCTCTGTTTCAGCCCCTCTGTTTCTCGCCCTCTGTTTCTCGCTCTCTGTTTCTCGCCCTCTGTTTCTCGCCCTCTGTTTCAGCCCCTCTGTTTCTCGCCCTCTGTTTCTCGCCCTCAGGTTCAGCCCCTCTGTTTCTCGCCCACTGTTTCAGCCCCTCTGTTTCTCGCCCTCTGTTTCAGCCCCTCTGTTTCAGCCCCTCTGTTTCAGCCCCTATGGTTCAGCCCCTCTGTTTCAGCCCCTCTGTTTCAGCCCCTCTGTTTCTTGCCCTCTGTTTCTCGCCCTCTGTTTCTTGCCCTCTGTTTCTCGCTCTCTGTTTCTCGCCCTCTGTTTCTCGCCCTCTGTTTCAGCCCCTCTGTTTCTCGCCCTCTGTTTCTCGCCCTCTGTTTCTCGCCCTCAGGTTCAGCCCCTCTGTTTCAGCCCCTCTGTTTCAGCCCCTCTGTTTCTCGCCCTCTGTTTCTCGCCCTCTGTTTCTCGCTCTTTGTTTCTCGCCCTCTGTTTCTCGCCCTCTGTTTCAGCCCGTCTGTTTCAGCCCCTCTGTTTCAGCCCCTCTGTTTCATCCCCTCTGTTTCAGCCTCTCTGTTTCAGCCCCTCTGTTTCTCGCCCTCTGTTTCTCACCCTCTGTTTCTCGCCCTCTGTTTCTCGCTCTCTGTTTCTCGCCCTCTGTTTCTCGCCCTCTGTTTCAGCCCCTCTGTTTCAGCCCCTCTGTTTCAGCCCCTCTGTTTCTCGCCCTCTGTTTCTCGCCCACTGTTTCTCGCCCTCTGTTTCAGCCCCTCTGTTTCAGCCCCTCTGTTTCAGCCCCTCTGATTCAGCCCCTCTGTTTCTCGCCATCTGTTTCATCCCCTCTGTTTCAGCCCCTCTGTTTCAGCTCCTCTGTTTCAGCCCCTCTGTTTCAGCCCCTCTGTTTCTCGCCCTCTGTTTCTCGCCCTCGGTTTCAGCCCCTCTGTTTCTCGCCCTGTGTTTCAGCCCCTCTGTTTCTCGCCCTCTGTTTCAGCCCCTCTGTTTCAGCCCCTCAGTTTCAGCCCCTCTTTTAAAGCCCTTCTGTTTAAGCCCCTCTGTTTCAGCCCCTCTGATTCTCGCCCTCTGTTTCAGCCCCTCTGTTTCTCGCCCTCTGTTTCAGACCCTCTGTTTCAGCCCCTCAGTATCAGCCCCTCTCTTTCAGCCCCTCTGTTTCTCGCCCTCTGTTTCTCGCCCTCTGTTTCTCGCCCTCTGTTTCTCGCCCACTGTTTCAGCCCCTCTGTTTCAGCCCCTCTGTTTAAGCCCATCTGTTTCAGCCCCTCTGTTTCAGCCCCTCTGTTTCAGCCCCTCTGTTTCAGCCCCACTGTTTCTCGCCCTCTGTTTCTCTTTCTCTGTTTCTCGCCCTCTGTTTCAGCCCCTCTGTTTCTCGCCCACTGTTTCAGCCCCTCTGTTTCTCGCCATCTGTTTCAGCCCCTCTGTTTCAGCCCCTCTGTTTCTCGCCCTCTGTTTCAGCCCCTCTGTTTCAGCCCCTCTGTTTCAGCCCCTCTGTTTCAGCCCCTCTGTTTCAGCCCCTCTGTTTCAGCCCCTCTGTTTCTCGCCCTCTGTTTCTCGCCCTCTGTTTCTTGCCCTCTGTTTCTCGCTCTCTGTTTCTCGCCCTCTGTTTCTCGCCCTCTGTTTCAGCCCCTCTGTTGCTCGCCCTCTGTTTCTCGCCCTCTGTTTCTCGCCCTCAGGTTCAGCCCCTCTGTTTCAGCCCCTCTGTTTCAGCCCCTCTGTTTCTCGCCCTCTGTTTCTCGCCCTCTGTTTCTCGCTCTTTGTTTCTCGCCCTCTGTTTCTCGCCCTCTGTTTCAGCCCCTCTGTTTCAGCCCCTCTGTTTCAGCCCCTCTGTTTCATCCCCTCTGTTTCAGCCCCTCTGTTTCAGCCCCTCTGTTTCTCGCCCTCTGTTTCTCACCCTCTGTTTCTCGCCCTCTGTTTCTCGCTCTCTGTTTCTCGCCCTCTGTTTCTCGCCCTCTGTTTCAGCCCCTCTGTTTCAGCCCCTCTGTTTCAGCCCCTCTGTTTCTCGCCCTCTGTTTCTCGCCCACTGTTTCTCGCCCTCTGTTTCAGCCCCTCTTTTTCAGCCCCTCTGTTTCAGCCCCTCTGTTTCAGCCCCTCTGTTTCTCGCCATCTGTTTCATCCCCTCTGTTTCAGCCCCTCTGTTTCAGCTCCTCTGTTTCAGCCCCTCTGTTTCAGCCCCTCTGTTTCTCGCCCTCTGTTTCTCGCCCTCGGTTTCAGCCCCTCTGTTCCTCGCCCTGTGTTTGAGCCCCTCTGTTTCTCGCCCTCTGTTTCAGCCCCTCTGTTTCAGCCCCTCTGTTTCAGCCCCTCTGTTTCTCGCCCTCTGCTTCTCGCCCTCTGTTTCTTGCCCTCTGTTTCTCGCTCTCTGTTTCTCGCCCTCTGTTTCTCGCCCTCTGTTTCAGCACCTCTGTTTCAGCCCCTCTGTTTCAGCCCCTCTGTTTCTCGCCCTCTGTTTCTCGCCCTCTATTTCTCGCCCTCCGTTTCAGCCCCTCTGTTTCAGCCCCTTTGTTTCAGCCCCTCTGTTTCAGCCACTCTGTTTCTCGCCCACTGTTTCTCGCCCTCTGTTTCAGCCCCTCTGTTTCAGCCCCTCTGTTTCAGCCCCTCTGTTTCAGCCCCTCTGTTTCAGCCCCTCTGTTTCTCGCCCTCTGTTTCACGCCCTCTGTTTCTCGCCCTCTGTTTCTCGATCTCTGTTTCTCGCCCTCTGTTTCTCGCTCTCTGTTTCAGCCCCTCTGTTTCAGCCCCTCTGTTTCAGCCCCTCTGTTTCAGCCCCTCTGTTCAGCCCCTCTGTTTCTCGCCCTCTGTTTCTCGCCCTCTGTTTCTCGCCCTCTGTTTCTCGCTCTCTGTTTCTCGCCCTCTGTTTCTCGCCCTCTGTTTCAGCCCCTCTGTTTCAGCCCATCTGTTTCAGCCCCACTGTTTCTCGCCCTCTGTTTCTCGCCCACTGTTTCTCGCCATCTGTTTCAGCCCCTCTGTTTCAGCCCCTCTGTTTCAGCCCCTCTGTTTCAGCCCCTCTGTTTCTCGCCCTCTGTTTCTCGCCCTCTGTTTCTTGCCCTCTGTTTCTAGCTCTCTGTTTCTCGCCCTCTGTTTCTCGCCCTCTGTTTCAGCCCCTCTGTTTCAGCCCCTCTGTTTCAGCCCCTCTGTTTCTCGCCCTCTGTTTCTCGCCCACTGTTTCTCGCCCTCTGTTTCAGCCCCTCTGTTTCAGCCCCTCTGTTTCAGCCCCTCTGTTTCAGCCCCTCTGTTTCTCGCCCTCTGTATCTGGCCCTCTTTTTTTGCCCTCTGTTTCTAGCTCTCTGTTTCTCGACCTCTGTTTCTCGCCCTCTGTTTCAGCCCCTCTGTTTCAGCCCCTCTGTTTCAGCCCATCTGTTTCTCGCCCTCTGTTTCAGCCCCTCTGTTTCTCGCCCTCTGTTTCTCGCTCTCTGTTTCTCGCCCTCTGTTTCTCGCCCTCTGTTTCAGCCCCTCTGTTTCTCGCCCTCTGTTTCTCGCCCTCAGGTTCAGCCCCTCTGTTTCTCGCCCACTGTTTCAGCCCCTCTGTTTCTCGCCATCTGTTTCAGCCCCTCTGTTTCAGCCCCTCTGTTTCTCGCCCTCTGTTTCAGCCCCTCTGTTTCAGCCCCTCTGTTTCAGCCCCTATGGTTCAGCCCCTCTGTTTCAGCCCCTCTGTTTCAGCCCCTCTGTTTCTTGCCCTCTGTTTCTCGCCCTCTGTTTCTTGCCCTCTGTTTCTCGCTCTCTGTTTCTCGCCCTCTGTTTCTCGCCCTCTGTTTCAGCCCCTCTGTTTCTCGCCCTCTGTTTCTCGCCCTCTGTTTCTCGCCCTCAGGTTCAGCCCCTCTGTTTCAGCCCCTCTGTTTCAGCCCCTCTGTTTCTCGCCCTCTGTTTCTCGCCCTCTGTTTCTCGCTCTTTGTTTCTCGCCCTCTGTTTCTCGCCCTCTGTTTCAGCCCCTATGTTTCAGCCCCTCTGTTTCAGCCCCTCTGTTTCATCCCCTCTGTTTCAGCCCCTCTGTTTCAGCCCCTCTGTTTCTCGCCCTCTGTTTCTCACCCTCTGTTTCTCGCCCTCTGTTTCTCGCTCTCTGTTTCTCGCCCTCTGTTTCTCGCCCTCTGTTTCAGCCCCTCTGTTTCAGCCCCTCTGTTTCAGCCCCTCTGTTTCTCGCCCTCTGTTTCTCGCCCACTGTTTCTCGCCCTCTGTTTCAGCCCCTCTGTTTCAGCCCCTCTGTTTCAGCCCCTCTGATTCAGCCCCTCTGTTTCTCGCCATCTGTTTCATCCCCTCTGTTTCAGCCCCTCTGTTTCAGCTCCTCTGTTTCAGCCCCTCTGTTTCAGCCCCTCTGTTTCTCGCCCTCTGTTTCTCGCCCTCGGTTTCAGCCCCTCTGTTTCTCGCCCTGTGTTTCAGCCCCTCTGTTTCTCGCCCTCTATTTCAGCCCCTCTGTTTCAGCCCCTCAGTTTCAGCCCCTCTTTTAAAGCCCTTCTGTTTAAGCCCCTCTGTTTCAGCCCCTCTGATTCTCGCCCTCTGTTTCAGCCCCTCTGTTTCTCGCCCTCTGTTTCAGACCCTCTGTTTCAGCCCCTCAGTATCAGCCCCTCTCTTTCAGCCCCTCTGTTTCTCGCCCTCTGTTTCTCGCCCTCTGTTTCTCGCCCTCTGTTTCTCGCCCACTGTTTCAGCCCCTCTGTTTCAGCCCCTCTGTTTAAGCCCATCTGTTTCAGCCCCTCTGTTTCAGCCCCTCTGTTTCAGCCCCTCTGTTTCAGCCCCACTGTTTCTCGCCCTCTGTTTCTCTTTCTCTGTTTCTCGCCCTCTGTTTCAGCCCCTCTGTTTCTCGCCCACTGTTTCAGCCCCTCTGTTTCTCGCCATCTGTTTCAGCCCCTCTGTTTCAGCCCCTCTGTTTCTCGCCCTCTGTTTCAGCCCCTCTGTTTCAGCCCCTCTGTTTCAGCCCCTCTGTTTCAGCCCCTCTGTTTCAGCCCCTCTGTTTCAGCCCCTCTGTTTCTCGCCCTCTGTTTCTCGCCCTCTGTTTCTTGCCCTCTGTTTCTCGCTCTCTGTTTCTCGCCCTCTGTTTCTCGCCCTCTGTTTCAGCCCCTCTGTTTCTCGCCCTCTGTTTCTCGCCCTCTGTTTCTCGCCCTCTGTTTCTCGCTCTTTGTTTCTCGCCCTCTGTTTCTCGCCCTCTGTTTCAGCCCCTCTGTTTCAGCCCCTCTGTTTCAGCCCCTCTGTTTCATCCCCTCTGTTTCAGCCCCTCTGTTTCAGCCCCTCTGTTTCTCGCCCTCTGTTTCTCACCCTCTGTTTCTCGCCCTCTGTTTCTCGCTCTCTGTTTCTCGCCCTCTGTTTCTCGCCCTCTGTTTCAGCCCCTCTGTTTCTCGCCCTCTGTTTCTCGCCCACTGTTTCTCGCCCTCTGTTTCAGCCCCTCTTTTTCAGCCCCTCTGTTTCAGCCCCTCTGTTTCAGCCCCTCTGTTTCTCGCCATCTGTTTCATCCCCTCTGTTTCAGCCCCTCTGTTTCAGCTCCTCTGTTTCAGCCCCTCTGTTTCAGCCCCTCTGTTTCTCGCCCTCTGTTTCTCGCCCTCGGTTTCAGCCCCTCTGTTCCTCGCCCTGTGTTTGAGCCCCTCTGTTTCTCGCCCTCTGTTTCAGCCCCTCTGTTTCAGCCCCTCTGTTTCAGCCCCTCTGTTTCTCGCCCTCTGCTTCTCGCCCTCTGTTTCTTGCCCTCTGTTTCTCGCTCTCTGTTTCTCGCCCTCTGTTTCTCGCCCTCTGTTTCAGCACCTCTGTTTCAGCCCCTCTGTTTCAGCCCCTCTGTTTCTCGCCCTCTGTTTCTCGCCCTCTATTTCTCGCCCTCCGTTTCAGCCCCTCTGTTTCAGCCCCTTTGTTTCAGCCCCTCTGTTTCAGCCACTCTGTTTCTCGCCCACTGTTTCTCGCCCTCTGTTTCAGCCCCTCTGTTTCAGCCCCTCTGTTTCAGCCCCTCTGTTTCAGCCCCTCTGTTTCAGCCCCTCTGTTTCTCGCCCTCTGTTTCACGCCCTCTGTTTCTCGCCCTCTGTTTCTCGATCTCTGTTTCTCGCCCTCTGTTTCTCGCTCTCTGTTTCAGCCCCTCTGTTTCAGCCCCTCTGTTTCAGCCCCTCTGTTTCAGCCCCTCTGTTCAGCCCCTCTGTTTCTCGCCCTCTGTTTCTCGCCCTCTGTTTCTCGCCCTCTGTTTCTCGCTCTCTGTTTCTCGCCCTCTGTTTCTCGCCCTCTGTTTCAGCCCCTCTGTTTCAGCCCATCTGTTTCAGCCCCACTGTTTCTCGCCCTCTGTTTCTCGCCCACTGTTTCTCGCCATCTGTTTCAGCCCCTCTGTTTCAGCCCCTCTGTTTCAGCCCCTCTGTTTCAGCCCCTCTGTTTCTCGCCCTCTGTTTCTCGCCCTCTGTTTCTTGCCCTCTGTTTCTAGCTCTCTGTTTCTCGCCCTCTGTTTCTCGCCCTCTGTTTCAGCCCCTCTGTTTCAGCCCCTCTGTTTCAGCCCCTCTGTTTCTCGCCCTCTGTTTCTCGCCCACTGTTTCTCGCCCTCTGTTTCAGCCCCTCTGTTTCAGCCCCTCTGTTTCAGCCCCTCTGTTTCAGCCCCTCTGTTTCTCGCCCTCTGTATCTGGCCCTCTTTTTTTGCCCTCTGTTTCTAGCTCTCTGTTTCTCGACCTCTGTTTCTCGCCCTCTGTTTCAGCCCCTCTGTTTCAGCCCCTCTGTTTCAGCCCATCTGTTTCTCGCCCTCTGTTTCAGCCCCTCTGTTTCTCGCCCTCTGTTTCTCGCTCTCTGTTTCTCGCCCTCTGTTTCTCGCCCTCTGTTTCAGCCCCTCTGTTTCTCGCCCTCTGTTTCTCGCCCTCAGGTTCAGCCCCTCTGTTTCTCGCCCACTGTTTCAGCCCCTCTGTTTCTCGCCATCTGTTTCAGCCCCTCTGTTTCAGCCCCTCTGTTTCTCGCCCTCTGTTTCAGCCCCTCTGTTTCAGCCCCTCTGTTTCAGCCCCTATGGTTCAGCCCCTCTGTTTCAGCCCCTCTGTTTCAGCCCCTCTGTTTCTTGCCCTCTGTTTCTCGCCCTCTGTTTCTTGCCCTCTGTTTCTCGCTCTCTGTTTCTCGCCCTCTGTTTCTCGCCCTCTGTTTCAGCCCCTCTGTTTCTCGCCCTCTGTTTCTCGCCCTCTGTTTCTCGCCCTCAGGTTCAGCCCCTCTGTTTCAGCCCCTCTGTTTCAGCCCCTCTGTTTCTCGCCCTCTGTTTCTCGCCCTCTGTTTCTCGCTCTTTGTTTCTCGCCCTCTGTTTCTCGCCCTCTGTTTCAGCCCCTATGTTTCAGCCCCTCTGTTTCAGCCCCTCTGTTTCATCCCCTCTGTTTCAGCCCCTCTGTTTCAGCCCCTCTGTTTCTCGCCCTCTGTTTCTCACCCTCTGTTTCTCGCCCTCTGTTTCTCGCTCTCTGTTTCTCGCCCTCTGTTTCTCGCCCTCTGTTTCAGCCCCTCTGTTTCAGCCCCTCTGTTTCAGCCCCTCTGTTTCTCGCCCTCTGTTTCTCGCCCACTGTTTCTCGCCCTCTGTTTCAGCCCCTCTGTTTCAGCCCCTCTGTTTCAGCCCCTCTGATTCAGCCCCTCTGTTTCTCGCCATCTGTTTCATCCCCTCTGTTTCAGCCCCTCTGTTTCAGCTCCTCTGTTTCAGCCCCTCTGTTTCAGCCCCTCTGTTTCTCGCCCTCTGTTTCTCGCCCTCGGTTTCAGCCCCTCTGTTTCTCGCCCTGTGTTTCAGCCCCTCTGTTTCTCGCCCTCTATTTCAGCCCCTCTGTTTCAGCCCCTCAGTTTCAGCCCCTCTTTTAAAGCCCTTCTGTTTAAGCCCCTCTGTTTCAGCCCCTCTGATTCTCGCCCTCTGTTTCAGCCCCTCTGTTTCTCGCCCTCTGTTTCAGACCCTCTGTTTCAGCCCCTCAGTATCAGCCCCTCTCTTTCAGCCCCTCTGTTTCTCGCCCTCTGTTTCTCGCCCTCTGTTTCTCGCCCTCTGTTTCTCGCCCACTGTTTCAGCCCCTCTGTTTCAGCCCCTCTGTTTAAGCCCATCTGTTTCAGCCCCTCTGTTTCAGCCCCTCTGTTTCAGCCCCTCTGTTTCAGCCCCACTGTTTCTCGCCCTCTGTTTCTCTTTCTCTGTTTCTCGCCCTCTGTTTCAGCCCCTCTGTTTCTCGCCCACTGTTTCAGCCCCTCTGTTTCTCGCCATCTGTTTCAGCCCCTCTGTTTCAGCCCCTCTGTTTCTCGCCCTCTGTTTCAGCCCCTCTGTTTCAGCCCCTCTGTTTCAGCCCCTCTGTTTCAGCCCCTCTGTTTCAGCCCCTCTGTTTCAGCCCCTCTGTTTCTCGCCCTCTGTTTCTCGCCCTCTGTTTCTTGCCCTCTGTTTCTCGCTCTCTGTTTCTCGCCCTCTGTTTCTCGCCCTCTGTTTCAGCCCCTCTGTTTCTCGCCCTCTGTTTCTCGCCCTCTGTTTCTCGCCCTCAGGTTCAGCCCCTCTGTTTCAGCCCCTCTGTTTCAGCCCCTCTGTTTCTCGCCCTCTGTTTCTCGCCCTCTGTTTCTCGCTCTTTGTTTCTCGCCCTCTGTTTCTCGCCCTCTGTTTCAGCCCCTCTGTTTCAGCCCCTCTGTTTCAGCCCCTCTGTTTCATCCCCTCTGTTTCAGCCCCTCTGTTTCAGCCCCTCTGTTTCTCGCCCTCTGTTTCTCACCCTCTGTTTCTCGCCCTCTGTTTCTCGCTCTCTGTTTCTCGCCCTCTGTTTCTCGCCCTCTGTTTCAGCCCCTCTGTTTCAGCCCCTCTGTTTCAGCCCCTCTGTTTCTCGCCCTCTGTTTCTCGCCCACTGTTTCTCGCCCTCTGTTTCAGCCCCTCTTTTTCAGCCCCTCTGTTTCAGCCCCTCTGTTTCAGCCCCTCTGTTTCTCGCCATCTGTTTCATCCCCTCTGTTTCAGCCCCTCTGTTTCAGCTCCTCTGTTTCAGCCCCTCTGTTTCAGCCCCTCTGTTTCTCGCCCTCTGTTTCTCGCCCTCGGTTTCAGCCCCTCTGTTCCTCGCCCTGTGTTTGAGCCCCTCTGTTTCTCGCCCTCTGTTTCAGCCCCTCTGTTTCAGCCCCTCTGTTTCAGCCCCTCTGTTTCTCGCCCTCTGCTTCTCGCCCTCTGTTTCTTGCCCACTGTTTCTCGCTCTCTGTTTCTCGCCCTCTGTTTCTCGCCCTCTGTTTCAGCACCTCTGTTTCAGCCCCTCTGTTTCAGCCCCTCTGTTTCTCGCCCTCTGTTTCTCGCCCTCTATTTCTCGCCCTCCGTTTCAGCCCCTCTGTTTCAGCCCCTTTGTTTCAGCCCCTCTGTTTCAGCCACTCTGTTTCTCGCCCACTGTTTCTCGCCCTCTGTTTCAGCCCCTCTGTTTCAGCCCCTCTGTTTCAGCCCCTCTGTTTCAGCACCTCTGTTTCAGCCCCTCTGTTTCTCGCCCTCTGTTTCTCGCCCTCTGTTTCTCGCCCTCTGTTTCTCGCCCTCTGTTTCAGCCCCTCTGTTTCAGCCCCTCTGTTTCAGCCCCTCTGTTTCTCGCCCTCTGTTTCTCGCCCTCTGTTTCAGCCCCTCTGTTTCTGCCCCTCAGTTCCAGCCCCTCTGTTTCTTGCCCTCTGTTTCAGCAACTCTGTTTCTCGCCCTCTCTTTCAGCCCCTCTCTTTCTCGCCCTCTGTTGCAGACCCTCTGTTTCAGCCCGTCTGTGTCAGCCCCTCTGTTACAGCCCCTCTGTTTCTCGCCCTCAGTTTCAGCCCCTCTGTTTCTCGCCCTCTGTTTCCGCCCCTCTGTTTCTCGCCGTCTGTTGCAGCCCCTCTGTTTCAGCCCCTCTGTTTCAGCCCCTCTGTTTCAGCTCCTCTGTTTCAGACCCTCTGTTTCTCGCCCTCTGTTTCTCGCCCTCTGTTTCAGTCCCTCTGTTTCGTCCCCTCTGTTTCAGCTCCTCTGTTTCTCGCCCTCTGTTTGAGCCCCTCTGTTTCAGCCCCTCTGTTTCAGCCACTCTGTTTCAGCCCCTCTGTTTCAGGCCCACTGTTTCAGCCCCTCTGTTTCTCGCCATCTGTTTCAGCCCCTCTGTTTCAGCCCCTCTGTTTCTCGCCCTCTGTTTCAGCCCCTCTGTTTCAGCCCCTCTGTTTCAGCCCCTCTTTTTCAGCCCCTCTGTTTCTCGCCCTCTGTTTCTCGCCCTCTGTTTCTCGCTCTCTGTTTCTCGCCCTCTGTATCTCGCCCTCTGTTTCAGCCCCTCTGTTTCAGCCACTCTGTTTCAACTCCTCTGTTTCTCGCCCTCTGTTTCTCGCCCACTGTTTCTCGCCCTCTGTTTCAGCCACTCTGTTTCAGCCCCTCTGATTCAGCCCCTCTGTTTCTCGCCATCTGTTTCATCCCCTCTGTTTCAGCCCCTCTGTTTCAGCTCCTCTGTTTCAGCCCCTCTGTTTCAGCCCCTCTGTTTCTCGCCCTCTGTTTCTCGCCCTCGGTTTCAGCCCCTCTGTTTCTCGCCCTGTGTTTCAGCCCCTCTGTTTCTCGCCCTCTGTTTCAGCCCCTCTGTTTCAGCCCCTCAGTTTCAGCCCCTCTTTTAAAGCCCTTCTGTTTAAGCCCCTCTGTTTCAGCCCCTCTGATTCTCGCCCTCTGTTTCAGCCCCTCTGTTTCTCGCCCTCTGTTTCAGACCCTCTGTTTCAGCCCCTCAGTATCAGCCCCTCTCTTTCAGCCCCTCTGTTTCTCGCCCTCTGTTTCTCGCCCTCTGTTTCTCGCCCTCTGTTTCTCGCCCACTGTTTCAGCCCCTCTGTTTCAGCCCCTCTGTTTAAGCCCATCTGTTTCAGCCCCTCTGTTTCAGCCCCTCTGTTTCAGCCCCTCTGTTTCAGCCCCACTGTTTCTCGCCCTCTGTTTCTCTTTCTCTGTTTCTCGCCCTCTGTTTCAGCCCCTCTGTTTCTCGCCCACTGTTTCAGCCCCTCTGTTTCTCGCCATCTGTTTCAGCCCCTCTGTTTCTCGCCCTCTGTTTCAGCCCCTCTGTTTCAGCCCCTCTGTTTCAGCCCCTCTGTTTCAGCCCCTCTGTTTCAGCCCCTCTGTTTCAGCCCCTCTGTTTCTCGCCCTCTGTTTCTCGCCCTCTGTTTCTTGCCCTCTGTTTCTCGCTCTCTGTTTCTCGCCCTCTGTTTCTCGCCCTCTGTTTCAGCCCCTCTGTTTCTCGCCCTCTGTTTCTCGCCCTCTGTTTCTCGCCCTCAGGTTCAGCCCCTCTGTTTCAGCCCCTCTGTTTCAGCCCCTCTGTTTCTCGCCCTCTGTTTCTCGCCCTCTGTTTCTCGCTCTTTGTTTCTCGCCCTCTGTTTCTCGCCCTCTGTTTCAGCCCCTCTGTTTCAGCCCCTCTGTTTCAGCCCCTCTGTTTCATCCCCTCTGTTTCAGCCCCTCTGTTTCAGCCCCTCTGTTTCTCGCCCTCTGTTTCTCACCCTCTGTTTCTCGCCCTCTGTTTCTCGCTCTCTGTTTCTCGCCCTCTGTTTCTCGCCCTCTGTTTCAGCCCCTCTGTTTCAGCCCCTCTGTTTCAGCCCCTCTGTTTCTCGCCCTCTGTTTCTCGCCCACTGTTTCTCGCCCTCTGTTTCAGCCCCTCTTTTTCAGCCCCTCTGTTTCAGCCCCTCTGTTTCAGCCCCTCTGTTTCTCGCCATCTGTTTCATCCCCTCTGTTTCAGCCCCTCTGTTTCAGCTCCTCTGTTTCAGCCCCTCTGTTTCAGCCCCTCTGTTTCTCGCCCTCTGTTTCTCGCCCTCGGTTTCAGCCCCTCTGTTCCTCGCCCTGTGTTTGAGCCCCTCTGTTTCTCGCCCTCTGTTTCAGCCCCTCTGTTTCAGCCCCTCTGTTTCAGCCCCTCTGTTTCTCGCCCTCTGCTTCTCGCCCTCTGTTTCTTGCCCACTGTTTCTCGCTCTCTGTTTCTCGCCCTCTGTTTCTCGCCCTCTGTTTCAGCACCTCTGTTTCAGCCCCTCTGTTTCAGCCCCTCTGTTTCTCGCCCTCTGTTTCTCGCCCTCTATTTCTCGCCCTCCGTTTCAGCCCCTCTGTTTCAGCCCCTTTGTTTCAGCCCCTCTGTTTCAGCCACTCTGTTTCTCGCCCACTGTTTCTCGCCCTCTGTTTCAGCCCCTCTGTTTCAGCCCCTCTGTTTCAGCCCCTCTGTTTCAGCACCTCTGTTTCAGCCCCTCTGTTTCTCGCCCTCTGTTTCTCGCCCTCTGTTTCTCGCCCTCTGTTTCTCGCCCTCTGTTTCAGCCCCTCTGTTTCAGCCCCTCTGTTTCAGCCCCTCTGTTTCTCGCCCTCTGTTTCTCGCCCTCTGTTTCAGCCCCTCTGTTTCTGCCCCTCAGTTCCAGCCCCTCTGTTTCTTGCCCTCTGTTTCAGCACCTCTGTTTCTCGCCCTCTCTTTCAGCCCCTCTCTTTCTCGCCCTCTGTTGCAGACCCTCTGTTTCAGCCCGTCTGTTTCAGCCCCTCTGTTACAGCCCCTCTGTTTCTCGCCCTCAGTTTCAGCCCCTCTGTTTCTCGCCCTCTGTTTCCGCCCCTCTGTTTCTCGCCGTCTGTTGCAGCCCCTCTGTTTCAGCCCCTCTGTTTCAGCCCCTCTGTTTCAGCTCCTCTGTTTCAGACCCTCTGTTTCTCGCCCTCTGTTTCTCGCCCTCTGTTTCAGTCCCTCTGTTTCGTCCCCTCTGTTTCAGCTCCTCTGTTTCTCGCCCTCTGTTTGAGCCCCTCTGTTTCAGCCCCTCTGTTTCAGCCACTCTGTTTCAGCCCCTCTGTTTCAGGCCCACTGTTTCAGCCCCTCTGTTTCTCGCCATCTGTTTCAGCCCCTCTGTTTCAGCCCCTCTGTTTCTCGCCCTCTGTTTCAGCCCCTCTGTTTCAGCCCCTCTGTTTCAGCCCCTCTTTTTCAGCCCCTCTGTTTCTCGCCCTCTGTTTCTCGCCCTCTGTTTCTCGCTCTCTGTTTCTCGCCCTCTGTATCTCGCCCTCTGTTTCAGCCCCTCTGTTTCAGCCACTCTGTTTCAACTCCTCTGTTTCTCGCCCTCTGTTTCTCGCCCACTGTTTCTCGCCCTCTGTTTCAGCCACTCTGTTTCAGCCCCTCTGTTTCAGCCCCTCTGTTTCAGCCCCTTTGTTTCAGCACCTCTGTTTCTCGCCCTTTGTTTCTCGCCCTCTGTTTCAGCCCCTCTGTTTCTCGCCCTCTGTTTCAGCCCCTTTGTTTCAGTCCCTCTGTTTCAGCCCCTCTGTTTCCGCCCCTCTGTTTCAGCCCCTCTGTTTCAGCCCCTCTGTTTCAGACCCTCTCTTTCTCGACCTCTGTTTCAGCCCCTCTGTTTCAGCCCCTCTGTTTCAGCCACTCTGTTTCAGCCCCTCTGTTTCACGTCCTCTGTTTCAGCCCCTCTGTTTCAGCCCCTCTGTTTCAGCCCCTCTGTTTCAGCCCCTCTGTTTCTCGCCCTCTGTTTCTCGCTCTTTGTTTCTCGCCCTCTGTTTCTCGCCCTCTGTTTCATCCCCTCTGTTTCAGCCCCTCTGTTTCAGCCCCTCTGTTTCATCCCATCTGTTTCAGCCCCTCTGTTTCAGCCCCTCTGTTTCTCGCCCTCTGTTTCTCACCCTCTGTTTCTCGCCCTCTGTTTCTCGCTCTCTGTTTCTCGCCCTCTGTTTCTCGCCCTCTGTTTCAGCCCTTCTGTTTCAGCCCCTCTTTTTCGAGCCCTCTGTTTCTCGCCCACTGTTTCTCGCCCTCTGTTTCAGCCCCTCTGTTTCAGCCCCTCTGTTTCAGCCCCTCTGTTTCAGCCCCTCTGTTTCTCGCCATCTGTTTCATCCCCTCTGTTTCAGCCCCTCTGTTTCAGCTCCTCTGTTTCAGCCCCTCTGTTTCAGCCCCTCTGTTTCTCGCCCTCTGTTTCTCGCCCTCGGTTTCAGCCCCTCTGTTTCTCGCCCTGTGTTTCAGCCCCTCTGTTTCTCGCCCTCTGTTTCAGCCCCTCTGTTTCAGCCCCTCAGTTTCAGCCCCTCTTTTAAAGCCCCTCTGTTTCAGCCCCTCTGTTTCAGCCCCTCTGATTCTCGCCCTCTGTTTCAGCCCCTCTGTTTCTCGTCCTCTGTTTCAGACCCTCTGTTTCAGCCCCTCAGTATCAGCCCCTCTCTTTCAGCCCCTCTGTTTCTCGCCCTCTGTTTCTCGCCCTCTGTTTCTCGCCCTCTGTTTCTCGCCCACTGTTTCAGCCCCTCTGTTTCAGCCCCTCTGTTTAAGCCCATCTGTTTCAGCCCCTCTGTTTCAGCCCCTCTGTTTCAGCCCCTCTGTTTCAGCCCCACTGTTTCTCGCCCTCTGTTTCTCTTTCTCTGATTCTCGCCCTCTGTTTCAGCCCCTCTGTTTCTCGCCCACTGTTTCAGCCCCTCTGTTTCTCGCCATCTGTTTCAGCCCCTCTGTTTCAGCCCCTCTGTTTCTCGCCCTCTGTTTCAGCCCCTCTGTTTCAGCCCCTCTGTTTCAGCCCCTCTGTTTCTCGCCCTCTGTTTCTCGCCCACTGTTTCTCGCCCTCTGTTTCAGCCCCTCTGTTTCAGCCCCTCTGTTTCAGCCCCTCTGATTCAGCCCCACTGTTTCTCGCCATCTGTTTCATCCCCTCTGTTTCAGCCCCTCTGTTTCAGCTCCTCTGTTTCAGCCCCTCTGTTTCAGCCCCTCTGTTTCTCGCCCTCTGTTTCTCGCCCTCGGTTTTAACCCCTCTGTTTCTCGCCCTGTGTTTCAGCCCCTCTGTTTCTCGCCTTCTGTTTCAGCCCCTCTGTTTCAGCCCCTCAGTTTCAGCCCCTCTTTTAAAGCCCTTCTGTTTAAGCCCCTCTGTATCAGCCCCTCTGATTCTCGCCCTCTGTTTCAGCACCTCTGTTTCTCGCCCTCTGTTTCAGACCCTCTGTTTCAGCCCCTCAGTATCAGCCCCTCTCTTTCAGCCCCTCTGTTTCTCGCCCTCTGTTTCTCGCCCTCTGTTTCTCGCCCTCTGTTTCTCGCCCACTGTTTCAGCCCCTCTGTTTCAGCCCCTCTGTTTAAGCCCATCTGTTTCAGCCCCTCTGTTTCAGCCCCTCTGTTTCAGCCCCTCTGTTTCAGCCCCACTGTTTCTCGCCCTCTGTTTCTCTTTCTCTGTTTCTCGCCCTCTGTTTCAGCCCCTCTGTTTCTCGCCCACTGTTTCAGCCCCTCTGTTTCTCGCCATCTGTTTCAGCCCCTCTGTTTCAGCCCCTCTGTTTCTCGCCCTCTGTTTCAGCCCCTCTGTTTCAGTCCCTCTGTTTCAGCCCCTCTGTTTCAGCCCCTCTGTTTCAGCCCCTCTGTTTCAGCCCCTCTGTTTCAGCCCCTCTGTTTCTCGCCATCTGTTTCAGCCCCTCTGTTTCAGCCCCTTGTTTCTCGCCCTCTGTTTCAGCCCCTCTGTTTCAGCCCCTCTGTTTCAGCCCCTCTGTTTCTCGCCCTCTGTTTCTCGCCCTCTGTTTCTCGCTCTTTGTTTCTCGCCCTCTGTTTCTCGCCCTCTGTTTCAGCCCCTCTGTTTCAGCCCCTCTGTTTCAGCCCCTCTGTTTCATCCCCTCTGTTTCAGCCCCTCTGTTTCAGCCCCTCTGTTTCTCGCCCTCTGTTTCTCACCCTCTGTTTCTCGCCCTCTGTTTCTCGCTCTCTGTTTCTCGCCCTCTGTTTCTCGCCCTCTGTTTCAGCCCCTCTGTTTCAGCCCCTCGGTTTCAGCCCCTCTGTTTCTCGCCCTCTGTTTCTCGCCCACTGTTTCTCGCCCTCTGTTTCAGCCCCTCTGTTTCAGCCCCTCTGTTTCAGCCCCTCTGTTTCAGCCCCTCTGTTTCTCGCCATCTGTTTCATCCCCTCTGTTTCATCCCCTTTGTTTCAGCTCCTCTGTTTCAGCCCCTCTGTTTCAGCCTCTCTGTTTCTCGCCCTCTGTTTCTCGCCCTCGGTTTCAGCCCCTCTGTTTCTCGCCCTGTGTTTCAGCCCCTCTGTTTCTCGCCCTCTGTTTCAGCCCCTCTGTTTCAGCCCCTCAGTTTCAGCCCCTCTTTTAAAGCCCTTCTGTTTAAGCCCCTCTGTTTCAGCCCCTCTGATTCTCGCCCTCTGTTTCAGCCCCTCTGTTTCTCGCCCTCTGTTTCAGACCCTCTGTTTCAGCCCCTCAGTATCAGCCCCTCTCTTTCAGCCCCTCTGTTTCTCGCCCTCTGTTTCTCCCCCTCTGTTTCTCGCCCTCTGTTTCTCGCCCACTGTTTCAGCCCCTCTGTTTCAGCCCCTCTGTTTCAGCCCCTCTGTTTCAGCCCCTCTGTTTAAGCCCATCTTTTTCAGCCCCTCTGTTTCAGCCCCTCTGTTTCAGCCCCTCTGTTTCAGCCCCACTGTTTCTCGCCCTCTGTTTCTCTTTCTCTGTTTCTCGCCCTCTGTTTCAGCCCCTCTGTTTCTCGCCCACTGTTTCAGCCCCTCTGTTTCTCGCCATCTGTTTCAGCCCCTCTGTTTCAGCCCCTCTGTTTCTCGCCCTCTGTTTCAGCCCCTCTGTTTCAGCCCCTCTGTTTCAGCCCCTCTGTTTCAGCCCCTCTGTTTCATCCCCTCTGTTTCAGCCCCTCTGTTTCTCGCCCTCTGTTTCTCGCCCTCTGTTTCTTGCCCTCTGTTTCTCGCTCTCTGTTTCTCGCCCTCTGTTTCTCGCCCTCTGTTTCAGCCCCTCTGTTTCTCGCCCTCTGTTTCTCGCCCTCTGTTTCTCGCCCTCAGGTTCAGCCCCTCTGTTTCAGCCCCTCTGTTTCAGCCCCTCTGTTTCTGGCCCTCTGTTTCTCGCCCTCTGTTTCTCGCTCTTTGTTTCTCGCCCTCTGTTTCTCGCCCTCTGTTTCAGCCCCTCTGTTTCAGCCCCTCTGTTTCAGCCCCTCTGTTTCATCCCCTCTGTTTCAGCCCCTCTGTTTCAGCCCCTCTGTTTCTCGCCCTCTGTTTCTCACCCTCTGTTTCTCGCCCTCTGTTTCTCGCTCTCTGTTTCTCGCCCTCTGTTTCTCGCCCTCTGTTTCAGCCCCTCTGTTTCAGCCCCTCTGTTTCAGCCCCTCTGTTTCTCGCCCTCTGTTTCTCGCCCACTGTTTCTCGCCCTCTGTTTCAGCCCCTCTTTTTCAGCCCCTCTGTTTCAGCCCCTCTGTTTCAGTCCCTCTGTTTCTCGCCATCTGTTTCATCCCCTCTGTTTCAGCCCCTCTGTTTCAGCTCCTCTGTTTCAGCCCCTCTGTTTCAGCCCCTCTGTTTCTCGCCCTCTGTTTCTCGCCCTCGGTTTCAGCCCCTCTGTTCCTCGCCCTGTGTTTCAGCCCCTCTGTTTCTCGCCCTCTGTTTCAGCCCCTCTGTTTCAGCCCCTCTGTTTCAGCCCCTCTGTTTCTCGCCCTCTGCTTCTCGCCCTCTGTTTCTTGCCCTCTGTTTCTCGCTCTCTGTTTCTCGCCCTCTGTTTCTCGCCCTCTGTTTCAGCACCTCTGTTTCAGCCCCTCTGTTTCAGCCCCTCTGTTTCTCGCCCTCTGTTTCTCGCCCTCTATTTCTCGCCCTCCGTTTCAGCCCCTCTGTTTCAGCCCCTTTGTTTCAGCCCCTCTGTTTCAGCCACTCTGTTTCTCGCCCACTGTTTCTCGCCCTCTGTTTCAGCCCCTCTGTTTCAGCCCCTCTGTTTCAGCCCCTCTGTTTCAGCCCCTCTGTTTCAGCACCTCTGTTTCAGCCCCTCTGTTTCTCGCCCTCTGTTTCTCGCCCTCTGTTTCTCGCCCTCTGTTTCTCGCCCTCTGTTTCAGCCCCTCTGTTTCAGCCCCTCTGTTTCAGCCCCTCTGTTTCTCGCCCTCTGTTTCTCGCCCTCTGTTTCAGCCCCTCTGTTTCTGCCCCTCAGTTCCAGCCCCTCTGTTTCTTGCCCTCTGTTTCAGCACCTCTGTTTCTCGCCCTCTCTTTCAGCCCCTCTCTTTCTCGCCCTCTGTTGCAGACCCTCTGTTTCAGCCCGTCTGTTTCAGCCCCTCTGTTACAGCCCCTCTGTTTCTCGCCCTCAGTTTCAGCCCCTCTGTTTCTCGCCCTCTGTTTCCGCCCCTCTGTTTCTCGCCGTCTGTTGCAGCCCCTCTGTTTCAGCCCCTCTGTTTCAGCCCCTCTGTTTCAGCTCCTCTGTTTCAGACCCTCTGTTTCTCGCCCTCTGTTTCTCGCCCTCTGTTTCAGTCCCTCTGTTTCGTCCCCTCTGTTTCAGCTCCTCTGTTTCTCGCCCTCTGTTTGAGCCCCTCTGTTTCAGCCCCTCTGTTTCAGCCACTCTGTTTCAGCCCCTCTGTTTCAGGCCCACTGTTTCAGCCCCTCTGTTTCTCGCCATCTGTTTCAGCCCCTCTGTTTCAGCCCCTCTGTTTCTCGCCCTCTGTTTCAGCCCCTCTGTTTCAGCCCCTCTGTTTCAGCCCCTCTTTTTCAGCCCCTCTGTTTCTCGCCCTCTGTTTCTCGCCCTCTGTTTCTCGCTCTCTGTTTCTCGCCCTCTGTATCTCGCCCTCTGTTTCAGCCCCTCTGTTTCAGCCACTCTGTTTCAACTCCTCTGTTTCTCGCCCTCTGTTTCTCGCCCACTGTTTCTCGCCCTCTGTTTCAGCCCCTCTGTTTCAGCCCCTCTGTTTCAGCCCCTCTGTTTCAGCCCCTTTGTTTCAGCACCTCTGTTTCTCGCACTTTGTTTCTCGCCCTCTGTTTCAGCCCCTCTGTTTCTCGCCCTCTGTTTCAGCCCCTCTGTTTCAGTCCCTCTGTTTCAGCCCCTCTGTTTCCGCCCCTCTGTTTCAGCCCCTCTGTTTCAGCCCCTCTGTTTCAGACCCTCTCTTTCTCGCCCTCTGTTTCAGCCCCTCTGTTTCAGCCCCTCTGTTTCAGCCACTCTGTTTCAGCCCCTCTGTTTCACGTCCTCTGTTTCAGCCCCTCTGTTTCAGCCCCTCTGTTTCAGCCCCTCTGTTTCAGCCCCTCTGTTTCAGCCCCTCTGTTTCTCGCCCTCTGTTTCTCGCTCTTTGTTTCTCGCCCTCTGTTTCTCGCCCTCTGTTTCATCCCCTCTGTTTCAGCCCCTCTGTTTCAGCCCCTCTGTTTCATCCCATCTGTTTCAGCCCCTCTGTTTCAGCCCCTCTGTTTCTCGCCCTCTGTTTCTCACCCTCTGTTTCTCGCCCTCTGTTTCTCGTTCTCTGTTTCTCGCCCTCTGTTTCTCGCCCTCTGTTTCAGCCCCTCTGTTTCAGCCCCTCTGTTTCGAGCCCTCTGTTTCTCGCCCACTGTTTCTCGCCCTCTGTTTCAGCCCCTCTGTTTCAGCCCCTCTGTTTCAGCCCCTCTGTTTCAGCCCCTCTGTTTCTCGCCATCTGTTTCATCCCCTCTGTTTCAGCCCCTCTGTTTCAGCTCCTCTGTTTCAGCCCCTCTGTTTCAGCCCCTCTGTTTCTCGCCCTCTGTTTCTCGCCCTCGGTTTCAGCCCCTCTGTTTCTCGCCCTGTGTTTCAGCCCCTCTGTTTCTCGCCCTCTGTTTCAGCCCCTCTGTTTCAGCCCCTCAGTTTCAGCCCCTCTGTTTCTCGCCCTCTGTTTCTCGCCCTCGGTTTCAGCCCCTCTGTTTCTCGCCCTGTGTTTCAGCCCCTCTGTTTCTCGCCCTCTGTTTCAGCCCCTCTGTTTCAGCCCCTCAGTTTCAGCCCCTCTTTTAAAGCCCTTCTGTTTAAGCCCCTCTGTTTCAGCCCCTCTGATTCTCGCCCTCTGTTTCAGCACCTCTGTTTCTCGCCCTCTGTTTCAGACCCTCTGTTTCAGCCCCTCAGTATCAGCCCCTCTCTTTCAGCCCCTCTGTTTCTCGCCCTCTGTTTCTCGCCCTCTGTTTCTCGCCCTCTGTTTCTCGCCCTCTGTTTCAGCCCCTCAGTTTCAGCCCCTCTGTTTCTCGCCCTCTGTTTCTCGCCCTCGGTTTCAGCCCCTCTGTTTCTCGCCCTGTGTTTCAGCCCCTCTGTTTCTCGCCCTCTGTTTCAGCCCCTCTGTTTCAGCCCCTCAGTTTCAGCCCCTCTTTTAAAGCCCATCTGTTTAAGCCCCTCTGTTTCAGCCCCTCTGATTCTCGCCCTCTGTTTCAGCACCTCTGTTTCTCGCCCTCTGTTTCAGACCCTCTGTTTCAGCCCCTCAGTATCAGCCCCTCTCTTTCAGCCCCTCTGTTTCTCGCCCTCTGTTTCTCGCCCTCTGTTTCTCGCCCTCTGTTTCTCGCCCACTGTTTCAGCCCCTCTGTTTCAGCCCCTCTGTTTAAGCCCATCTGTTTCAGCCCCTCTGTTTCAGCCCCTCTGTTTCAGCCCCTCTGTTTCAGCCCCACTGTTTCACGCCCTCTGTTTCTCTTTCTCTGTTTCTCGCCCTCTGTTTCAGCCCCTCTGTTTCTCGCCCACTGTTTCAGCCCCTCTGTTTCTCGCCATCTGTTTCAGCCCCTCTGTTTCAGCCCCTCTGTTTCTCGCCCTCTGTTTCAGCCCCTCTGTTTCAGCCCCTCTGTTTCAGCCCCTCTGTTTCAGCCCCTCTGTTTCAGCCCCTCTGTTTCAGCCCCTCTGTTTCTCGCCATCTGTTTCAGCCCCTCTGTTTCAGCCCCTTGTTTCTCGCCCTCTGTTTCAGCCCCTCTGTTTCAGCCCCTCTGTTTCAGCCCCTCTGTTTCTCGCCCTCTGTTTCTCGCCCTCTGTTTCTCGCTCTTTGTTTCTCGCCCTCTGTTTCTCGCCCTCTGTTTCAGCCCCTCTGTTTCAGCCCCTCTGTTTCAGCCCCTCTGTTTCATCCCCTCTGTTTCAGCCCCTCTGTTTCAGCCCCTCTGTTTCTCGCCCTCTGCTTCTCACCCTCTGTTTCTCGCCCTCTGTTTCTCGCTCTCTGTTTCTCGCCCTCTGTTTCTCGCCCTCTGTTTCAGCCCCTCTGTTTCAGCCCCTCTGTTTCAGCCCCTCTGTTTCTCGCCCTCTGTTTCTCGCCCACTGTTTCTCGCCCTCTGTTTCAGCCCCTCTGTTTCACCCCCTCTGTTTCAGCCCCTCTGTTTCAGCCCCTCTGTTTCTCGCCATCCGTTTCATCCCCTCTGTTTCATCCCCTTTGTTTCAGCTCCTCTGTTTCAGCCCCTCTGTTTCAGCCTCTCTGTTTCTCGCCCTCTGTTTCTCGCCCTCGGTTTCAGCCCCTCTGTTTCTCGCCCTGTGTTTCAGCCCCTCTGTTTCTCGCCCTCTGTTTCGGCCCCTCTGTTTCAGCCCCTCAGTTTCAGCCCCTCTTTTAAAGCCCTTCTGTTTAAGCCCCTCTGTTTCAGCCCCTCTGATTCTCCCCCTCTGTTTCAGCCCCTCTGTTTCTCGCCCTCTGTTTCAGACCCTCTGTTTCAGCCCCTCAGTATCAGCCCCTCTCTTTCAGCCCCTCTGTTTCTCGCCCTCTGTTTCTCGCCCTCTGTTTCTCGCCCTCTGTTTCTCGCCCACTGTTTCAGCCCCTCTGTTTCAGCCCCTCTGTTTAAGCCCATCTGTTTCAGCCCCTCTGTTTCAGCCCCTCTGTTTCAGCCCCTCTGTTTCAGCCCCACTGTTTCTCGCCCTCTGTTTCTCTTTCTCTGTTTCTCGCCTTCTGTTTCAGCCCCTCTGTTTCTCGCCCACTGTTTCAGCCCCTCTGTTTCTCGCCCTCTGTTTCAACCCCTCTGTTTCAGCCCCTCTGTTTCAGCCCCTCTGTTTCAGCCCCTCTGTTTCAGCCCCTCTGTTTCTCGCCCTCTGTTTCTCGCCCTCTGTTTCAGCCCCTCTGTTTCAGCCCCTCTGTTTCAGCCCCTCTGTTTCTCGCCCTCTGTTTCTCGCCCTCTGTTTCTCGCCCTCTGTTTCTCGATCTCTGTTTCTCGCCCTCTGTTTCTCGCTCTCTGTTTCAGCCCCTCTGTTTCAGCCCCTCTGTTTCAGCCCCTCTGTTTCAGCCCCTCTGTTTCAGCCCCTCTGTTTCTCGCCCTCTGTTTCTCGCCCTCTGTTTCTCGCCCTCTGTTTCTCGCTCTCTGTTTCTCGCCCTCTGTTTCTCGCCCTCTGTTTCAGCCCCTCTGTTTCAGCCCATCTGTTTCAGCCCCTCTGTTTCTCGCCCTCTGTTTCTCGCCCACTGCTTCTCGCCCTCTGTTTCAGCCCCTCTGTTTCAGCCCCTCTGTTTCAGCCCCTCTGTTTCAGCCCCTCTGTTTCTCGCCCTCTGTTTCTCGCCCTCTGTTTCTTGCCCTCTGTTTCTAGCTCTCTGTTTCTCGCCCTCTGTTTCTCGCCCTCTGTTTCAGCCCCTCTGTTTCAGCCCCTCTGTTTCAGCCCCTCTGTTTCTCGCCCTCTGTTTCTCGCCCACTGTTTCTCGCCCTCTGTTTCAGCCCCTCTGTTTCAGCCCCTCTGTTTCAGCCCCTCTGTTTCAGCCCCTCTGTTTCTCGCCCTCTGTTTCTGGCCCTCTTTTTTTGCCCTCTGTTTCTAGCTCTCTGTTTCTCGCCCTCTGTTTCTCGCCCTCTGTTTCAGCCCCTCTGTTTCAGCCCCTCTGTTTCAGCCCATCTGTTTCTCGCCCTCTGTTTCAGCCCCTCTGTTTCTCGGCCTCTGTTTCTCGCTCTCTGTTTCTCGCCCTCTGTTTCTCGCCCTCTGTTTCAGCCCCTCTGTTTCTCGCCCTCTGTTTCTCGCCCTCAGGTTCAGCCCCTCTGTTTCTCGCCCACTGTTTCAGCCCCTCTGTTTCTCGCCATCTGTTTCAGCCCCTCTGTTTCAGCCCCTCTGTTTCTCGCCCTCTGTTTCAGCCCCTCTGTTTCAGCCCCTCTGTTTCAGCCCCTATGTTTCAGCCCCTCTGTTTCAGCCCCTCTGTTTAAGCCCCTCTGTTTCAGCCCCTCTGATTCTCGCCCTCTGTTTCAGCACCTCTGTTTCTCGCCCTCTGTTTCAGACCCTCTGTTTCAGCCCCTCAGTATCAGCCCCTCTCTTTCAGCCCCTCTGTTTCTCGCCCTCTGTTTCTCGCCCTCTGTTTCTCGCCCTCTGTTTCTCGCCCTCTGTTTCAGCCCCTCAGTTTCAGCCCCTCTGTTTCTCGCCCTCTGTTTCTCGCCCTCGGTTTCAGCCCCTCTGTTTCTCGCCCTGTGTTTCAGCCCCTCTGTTTCTCGCCCTCTGTTTCAGCCCCTCTGTTTCAGCCCCTCAGTTTCAGCCCCTCTTTTAAAGCCCATCTGTTTAAGCCCCTCTGTTTCAGCCCCTCTGATTCTCGCCCTCTGTTTCAGCACCTCTGTTTCTCGCCCTCTGTTTCAGACCCTCTGTTTCAGCCCCTCAGTATCAGCCCCTCTCTTTCAGCCCCTCTGTTTCTCGCCCTCTGTTTCTCGCCCTCTGTTTCTCGCCCTCTGTTTCTCGCCCACTGTTTCAGCCCCTCTGTTTCAGCCCCTCTGTTTAAGCCCATCTGTTTCAGCCCCTCTGTTTCAGCCCCTCTGTTTCAGCCCCTCTGTTTCAGCCCCACTGTTTCACGCCCTCTGTTTCTCTTTCTCTGTTTCTCGCCCTCTGTTTCAGCCCCTCTGTTTCTCGCCCACTGTTTCAGCCCCTCTGTTTCTCGCCATCTGTTTCAGCCCCTCTGTTTCAGCCCCTCTGTTTCTCGCCCTCTGTTTCAGCCCCTCTGTTTCAGCCCCTCTGTTTCAGCCCCTCTGTTTCAGCCCCTCTGTTTCAGCCCCTCTGTTTCAGCCCCTCTGTTTCTCGCCATCTGTTTCAGCCCCTCTGTTTCAGCCCCTTGTTTCTCGCCCTCTGTTTCAGCCCCTCTGTTTCAGCCCCTCTGTTTCAGCCCCTCTGTTTCTCGCCCTCTGTTTCTCGCCCTCTGTTTCTCGCTCTTTGTTTCTCGCCCTCTGTTTCTCGCCCTCTGTTTCAGCCCCTCTGTTTCAGCCCCTCTGTTTCAGCCCCTCTGTTTCATCCCCTCTGTTTCAGCCCCTCTGTTTCAGCCCCTCTGTTTCTCGCCCTCTGCTTCTCACCCTCTGTTTCTCGCCCTCTGTTTCTCGCTCTCTGTTTCTCGCCCTCTGTTTCTCGCCCTCTGTTTCAGCCCCTCTGTTTCAGCCCCTCTGTTTCAGCCCCTCTGTTTCTCGCCCTCTGTTTCTCGCCCACTGTTTCTCGCCCTCTGTTTCAGCCCCTCTGTTTCACCCCCTCTGTTTCAGCCCCTCTGTTTCAGCCCCTCTGTTTCTCGCCATCCGTTTCATCCCCTCTGTTTCATCCCCTTTGTTTCAGCTCCTCTGTTTCAGCCCCTCTGTTTCAGCCTCTCTGTTTCTCGCCCTCTGTTTCTCGCCCTCGGTTTCAGCCCCTCTGTTTCTCGCCCTGTGTTTCAGCCCCTCTGTTTCTCGCCCTCTGTTTCGGCCCCTCTGTTTCAGCCCCTCAGTTTCAGCCCCTCTTTTAAAGCCCTTCTGTTTAAGCCCCTCTGTTTCAGCCCCTCTGATTCTCCCCCTCTGTTTCAGCCCCTCTGTTTCTCGCCCTCTGTTTCAGACCCTCTGTTTCAGCCCCTCAGTATCAGCCCCTCTCTTTCAGCCCCTCTGTTTCTCGCCCTCTGTTTCTCGCCCTCTGTTTCTCGCCCTCTGTTTCTCGCCCACTGTTTCAGCCCCTCTGTTTCAGCCCCTCTGTTTAAGCCCATCTGTTTCAGCCCCTCTGTTTCAGCCCCTCTGTTTCAGCCCCTCTGTTTCAGCCCCACTGTTTCTCGCCCTCTGTTTCTCTTTCTCTGTTTCTCGCCTTCTGTTTCAGCCCCTCTGTTTCTCGCCCACTGTTTCAGCCCCTCTGTTTCTCGCCCTCTGTTTCAACCCCTCTGTTTCAGCCCCTCTGTTTCAGCCCCTCTGTTTCAGCCCCTCTGTTTCAGCCCCTCTGTTTCTCGCCCTCTGTTTCTCGCCCTCTGTTTCAGCCCCTCTGTTTCAGCCCCTCTGTTTCAGCCCCTCTGTTTCTCGCCCTCTGTTTCTCGCCCTCTGTTTCTCGCCCTCTGTTTCTCGATCTCTGTTTCTCGCCCTCTGTTTCTCGCTCTCTGTTTCAGCCCCTCTGTTTCAGCCCCTCTGTTTCAGCCCCTCTGTTTCAGCCCCTCTGTTTCAGCCCCTCTGTTTCTCGCCCTCTGTTTCTCGCCCTCTGTTTCTCGCCCTCTGTTTCTCGCTCTCTGTTTCTCGCCCTCTGTTTCTCGCACTCTGTTTCAGCCCCTCTGTTTCAGCCCATCTGTTTCAGCCCCTCTGTTTCTCGCCCTCTGTTTCTCGCCCACTGCTTCTCGCCCTCTGTTTCAGCCCCTCTGTTTCAGCCCCTCTGTTTCAGCCCCTCTGTTTCAGCCCCTCTGTTTCTCGCCCTCTGTTTCTCGCCCTCTGTTTCTTGCCCTCTGTTTCTAGCTCTCTGTTTCTCGCCCTCTGTTTCTCGCCCTCTGTTTCAGCCCCTCTGTTTCAGCCCCTCTGTTTCAGCCCCTCTGTTTCTCGCCCTCTGTTTCTCGCCCACTGTTTCTCGCCCTCTGTTTCAGCCCCTCTGTTTCAGCCCCTCTGTTTCAGCCCCTCTGTTTCAGCCCCTCTGTTTCTCGCCCTCTGTTTCTGGCCCTCTTTTTTTGCCCTCTGTTTCTAGCTCTCTGTTTCTCGCCCTCTGTTTCTCGCCCTCTGTTTCAGCCCCTCTGTTTCAGCCCCTCTGTTTCAGCCCATCTGTTTCTCGCCCTCTGTTTCAGCCCCTCTGTTTCTCGGCCTCTGTTTCTCGCTCTCTGTTTCTCGCCCTCTGTTTCTCGCCCTCTGTTTCAGCCCCTCTGTTTCTCGCCCTCTGTTTCTCGCCCTCAGGTTCAGCCCCTCTGTTTCTCGCCCACTGTTTCAGCCCCTCTGTTTCTCGCCATCTGTTTCAGCCCCTCTGTTTCAGCCCCTCTGTTTCTCGCCCTCTGTTTCAGCCCCTCTGTTTCAGCCCCTCTGTTTCAGCCCCTATGTTTCAGCCCCTCTGTTTCAGCCCCTCTGTTTCAGCCCCTCTGTTTCTTGCCCTCTGTTTCTCGCCCTCTGTTTCTTGCCCTCTGTTTCTCGCTCTCTGTTTCTCGCCCTCTGTTTCTCGCCCTCTGTTTCAGCCCCTCTGTTTCTCGCCCTCTGTTTCTCGCCCTCTGTTTCTCGCCCTCAGGTTCAGCCCCTCTGTTTCAGCCCCTCTGTTTCAGCCCCTCTGTTTCTCGCCCTCTGTTTCTCGCCCTCTGTTTCTCGCTCTTTGTTTCTCGCCCTCTGTTTCTCGCCCTCTGTTTCAGCCCCTCTGTTTCAGCCCCTCTGTTTCAGCCCCTCTGTTTCATCCCCTCTGTTTCAGCCCCTCTGTTTCAGCCCCTCTGTTTCTCGCCCTCTGCTTCTCACCCTCTGTTTCTCGCCCTCTGTTTCTCGCTCTCTGTTTCTCGCCCTCTGTTTCTCGCCCTCTGTTTCAGCCCCTCTGTTTCAGCCCCTCTGTTTCAGCCCCTCTGTTTCTCGCCCTCTGTTTCTCGCCCACTGTTTCTCGCCATCTGTTTCAGACCCTCTGTTTCAGCCCCTCTGTTTCAGCCCCTCTGTTTCAGCCCCTCTGTTTCTCGCCATCTGTTTCATCCCCTCTGTTTCATCCCCTTTGTTTCAGCTCCTCTGTTTCAGCCCCTCTGTTTCAGCCTCTCTGTTTCTCGCCCTCTGTTTCTCGCCCTCGGTTTCAGCCCCTCTGTTTCTCGCCCTGTGTTTCAGCCCCTCTGTTTCTCGCCCTCTGTTTCGGCCCCTCTGTTTCAGCCCCTCAGTTTCAGCCCCTCTTTTAAAGCCCTTCTGTTTAAGCCCCTCTGTTTCAGCCCCTCTGATTCTCGCCCTCTGTTTCAGCCCCTCTGTTTCTCGCCCTCTGTTTCAGACCCTCTGTTTCAGCCCCTCAGTATCAGCCCCTCTCTTTCAGCCCCTCTGTTTCTCGCCCTCTGTTTCTCGCCCTCTGTTTCTCGCCCTCTGTTTCTCGCCCACTGTTTCAGCCCCTCTGTTTCAGCCCCTCTGTTTAAGCCCATCTGTTTCAGCCCCTCTGTTTCAGCCCCTCTGTTTCAGCCCCTCTGTTTCAGCCCCACTGTTTCTCGCCCTCTGTTTCTCTTTCTCTGTTTCTCGCCTTCTGTTTCAGCCCCTCTGTTTCTCGCCCACTGTTTCAGCCCCTCTGTTTCTCGCCCTCTGTTTCAACCCCTCTGTTTCAGCCCCTCTGTTTCAGCCCCTCTGTTTCAGCCCCTCTGTTTCAGCCCCTCTGTTTCAGCCCCTCTGTTTCAGCCCCTCTGTTTCAGCCCCTCTGTTTCTCGCCATCTGTTTCAGCCCCTCTGTTTCAGCCCCTTGTTTCTCGCCCTCTGTTTCAGCCCCTCTGTTTCAGCCCCTCTGTTTCAGCC